>NC_059159.1:159887345-160190375 GCF_019923935.1 Bubalus bubalis | reverse complement strand
ATTCTTCATCGGACAGTACACAACTAACAGACTTTCCTCCACTGGCAGTTATTCCTAGTGAGAAGATCATTTTGACCCAAATCCAAGGATAGCTGTAAGCAAGTTACAATGTCATATGAGGTTTAAGATAACCATGTTATCCTTGAATTACATAATTTTTGTAACTAGTTTTACCAGAGATAATTTCAGGAATTCTGAATGTTATAACTGCTAGCCTAAAAATCACAGGATGCTGTGGAAAAGATGCAAGGTGTTTACCTGAAGTCATTAGAAAGTTAAGGGGTATTTTCTTCAGGAAACATTGTTACAAGTAGTTTCTTTTGCTAAAAGTTGCTCTTTAAATATCTATCCACTACTAAATTAAGACAACTATGCTAGATTAAATTGTTTCAAAGTAGTTTATTTAGGGGTTCCATTTTCACTCCTCAGTAGATTTTATGTATTTCTCATATGCTTCTTCACTCCTTAGTTCATCTAGTTCTGAAGGGTTACTGAATGTCATCTTGATCAGCCTACTGTCTTCATAACAAGATTTGTTGACAAGTTCAGGATTTTCTGCTAGAGCTTTATTACTTTTAGTTACTTCTCCTGATAGAGGAGAATAGAGTTCACTAGCAGCTTTCACACTTTCCAAAGCACCAAACTCCTCTTGTTTGTTCAACTTTGCCCCAACTTGAGGCAGACTACAGTAAACAACATCTCCCAGAGCTTCCTGTGCAAAATTGCTGATTCCCACTGCTCCAACACCGTTTTCTGTTGTTATCCATTCGTGTTTTCTGTGAATTTCTGCACCAACAACGGAGCGGGGCTGGTGCGCAGCAGGGCATGCTGGGTGCCAACCACAGCCCGCATGGCTCGCAGCACCATGTTCGCACAGGTGCAGAGGGTCTCTGCCCCGCATTTTTACCTTTCTTGAAATAATAAAGCACAGTATAACGAAAATGTTGCTCCCCCATCTTCAATATTAAAATGGCTACACAAAAGGTTACCAATTTTGATAATTGTTCTGAAATGCAGCACTGATGTGCCAGCTGTCATAATACAGTCATAATACATAACAAATACATATGTCATTAATACATAAACAAAATTGTTTCCAATGAGGTTAAAGATAAGTGCTGCTCCCAGGTGGCACTAGTGGTAAAGCTTCCTGCCAGTGCAGGTAGACTGAAGAGATATTGGTTTGATCCCTGGGTTGGGAGGATCCCCAGGAGGAGGGCATGGCAACCCACTCCAGTATTCTTGCCTGGAGAATCCCATAGACAGAGGAGCTTGTTGGGCTATGAACTAAAGTCCATAGGGTTGCAAAGAGCTGGATACAACTGAGTGACTCAGCATGCATGCAAGAGCCATTTTATGGAAAAAACTGAATGAACCTTTTGACCAGCCAATATATAAAAGAAGGCCAGCTCCAAAATAGATCTGACTGTTTTTCTCTCTTGTGGGATGGCTTGCTATCGATGCCAGATAGAAAACGGCATTCTGGTGCCCTGCAAAAATAGATACCCAGGTCTTGTTTGGCCACAGTTGTTTCTTAACCTGTCATTCCAATCAATAGACCAAACTAATGGCCTGACTTTTTCTGTGTGGAGATCCCACAGGTTTCCTGTCTTCTTGACTGGACATATGAAATGCTGTAAAAGACAAATCAAAAGACTTATTAACTCTCTTTGGATTCTGCCTTGACTTGGACCATTTGAAGTTTTGGCTTGGTTAATGTCTGTTTTTACAGTTATTCAACCCAGGGCTTCATTTCTTACCCAAGAGTTCATAGCCATGCCTATGAACTAGCTCAGGTTCACTCACCAATCCCCTGTGCCAGGGATTCTGGTCAGGGATGTCCTGAGATTGGGGCAGTGAGTGCCAAGGCCCCAGGCACATTGCACTCAGTTCCTACCCTTGTGCAAACAGCGCTGAGGGCTTTGCATTCTGATCATTTAATGAGTCAGTATGTTCAGTTAAAATATGTGAGCATGGCAGGATCGAAACATCCCAGCAGGGGCTAGATCTTGTTCATCTCTGTGTCCTCAACACTCTGTACTCAATGTGATACTGAGAAAGGAGACCTGGACTGGAAATTTCCCAGATCTAGGTTTATAATTTTGTACAAGCGATTTAAGTTTTTAAAGGTTCTACTTCATTGTCTATGCTAAGTTGCTTCAGTTGTGTCCGACTCTGTGCAACCCCATAGATGGCAGCCCACCAGGCTCTGCTGTCCGTGGGATTCTCCAGGCAAGAACACTGGAGTGGGTTGTCATTTCCTTCTCCAATGCATGAAAGTGAAAAGTGAAAGTGAAGTCGCTCAGTCGTGTCCAACTCTTAGCAACCCATGGACCGCAGCCTACCAGGCTTCTCCATCCATGGGATTTTCCAGGCAAGAACACTGGAGTGGGTTGCCATTGCCTTCTCCAATGCATGAAAGTGAAAAGTGAAAGTGAAGTCACTCAGTCGTGTCCAACTCTTAGCAACCCCATGGACCGCAGCCCACCAGGCTCCTCCATCCATGGGATTTTCCAGGCAAGAGTACTGGAGCAGGTTTGCCTTCTCCGTCTATATAGAGTGGGCCTAATTATATTCACATAATGCGAACATTGGTGAATTAGGTTTGTGAAGGCACTTAGCCCAGAGTCTGGTATGTCGAAGGCTCTCAGTTGATTACAATATAGTGAGTAGGGCTCCAAGTGGTCGTGAAGGGGAATCGTCCCTGACAGTAATCCAGCTCTACCACAAGGAGGCGTCCGAGCTCCATGGTTGATTGTTTTGACCAGTTCCATCTTCAAAGCCAGCTATGCAGTTCAATCTCTGCAAGTTTACACTTAATTTGTTACTGAAGAGTCAGTGAGTGACCTACTCCTTCATTCCTTTTCTATTCAAACTGCTGTGCTTAAAATTAAGACAGTCCTTTTTTGTTTGTTTGTTTTTGCTTATCTCCATGGGGGGTACAGGCGACACAGTTGGCTCACACCTTGTTTCTTGTTCCAAAGATTTGGACTCTTTGTGGGATGGTAAGTGAAACTAGTCTTCCTTATCTTATACAACCAAGGGGGGCCGCCTGTGGCCCAAATGCGCTGTGGCTCGCTCTCTTCCCGTCTTAGAAGCAGCCTCTGGCTGTGTGCCCTGAGCTCGGGCAGTGCACCTGTGGTCTGAAGAGCCAGTGTGAGCCTTTATGGCGCTGCTTTGCCTCACAGAGGTAAGATTAGGAAGCACCTTTGAGGAGGAATAAGCTGCCATCAGATGGGGAGACTGAGGGTCAGAGTAGGGCCAGAACCTTGGGGCTCAGTTTCTTCGTGGGTAAAACAAGAGAATTGGGCTGAATATTCTCTAAGATCCCTCCAGTGTGGGCATTTTTTCGTGTTCAGATCCAGAGGCTGTGCTCACAAGGCCAGCTGTCCGACTCCCCTGAGGTGTGTGAGTTGGGTTATGAAGAGCAGATTGAGATGTTGTGAACTCGAGTGTTACTGTGATTTATGGGTGTTGTAACCTGGCCCTCAGAGCCATGCTGAGGCTTTCTCAAAGTAGACATTATGCCTTGGAACATGCTGTTCTGATGAGCAACACAAAGACACATCAAAGACTCCAGCTTTCCTGCTTGGCTCTTGGGCCCATGACTCTCTTTTTTATAGTCCTGTGACGCTGGGACAGCATTAGCATTTACTGCCATTTGCTAAGCACAACATGGTACAAGAAGGCACTGGTCATGCATGTTCTCATGGAAGTAAGTGGCCATCCTAGGAGGAGAACTCAGCTTTCTGACATTTGTTGGGCATTTCGTATTGACAGCTGCAAGAGTACAAAGGAAAGAGCCCACAACTCAGAACAGAGCCTTGTTGTTGTCCAGTTGCTCAGTGGTGTCTGACTCTTTGAACAAAACCTGCCTGGGTTTCAATTCTGCCTCCTGTTTCTTGGCAGTGAGGTTTCAGGCAGGTAGCTTAACCTCATTGAGGTTTCATTCCCTACCTGTGAAATGGGATGACAATACACCCCCTGTTCAGAGTGGTTTTTAAGGGGTGAAGAAAAGGTATTACTATAAGGTGTTCATGAAATATGAAATTAAATTTTTTTTTTTCATTTTGACACAGGAGCAATATGATATGCTTTTTCTGTCCTGAAATGGAAGTTGAGGTAGGGTTAAAAGATGGAACAAAATAACCTGAGGACTTAAAGAACTTTAATGAGCATCAGGGTCTGAATTAGGGATAACTGAAAATAAAAAGAAGAGAGTGATTAGGATTATGTGGGAAAAATACACAAGACTCATGAATGTCCCTGAGCTTCTGCAAGAAGAAAAGTGAGGAATCTTGAATTCATCAGGGATTCCTGAAGTGCCAGATTGCCAAGGATCACATCAAGCTGGTGTCCATGGCTTCTAATCTGTTAACAGTCTGCTAGTGTATTTATCCCCTTTCTGACTCTTCTGTCTTATTGGACCATGCAGCTATCTGTTGAGCATCTATCATGACCCAGCCACATGTCACTGCTGGGGACAATAGGAAGCAAGGGCAGGTCCTGACCTCTACGATGTGATAGGAAAGGTCCAGGTGAAAAGGCAAGTTCACTACTCCTAGAGCAAAGGGCCTTAGTTGAGGCCTGCCCCAGCGAGTGGGGAGGTATGGGAAGCTCTTCCAGGCAGGAGTCAGGGAAGACCTGGCTAAGGAGGAAGTGTCTGGACTGGCAGTGGGGGCTACTCAAGGCATGGTTGTGGAGGGACCAGTGATGGGAGAGAAAAGAGCCAGCTCCTGAGGAGTTGTGTGCTGCCTCTCAGAGTTAGGGAGGAGGAGATGTAAGGATTGTTGGAATAGGCTGTTCACCCCTTCTTCTTCCTTCTCATAGAGCATGAGAGTATATGACATAGGCTAAACATATCAGTGTACAATTTTAACTCTTGCCTTCAGGATCTGATAGCATCATCTTAGATACTAAAGGAAGTAACTGAAGGAAGAATAAGATCCCCAGTGAACATATATATGTAAATCCATAGCTTCTCTAAGGCACTATTGTGAACTAACTCAATCGGCATTTGTTTTTTTAAAATGTTAGCACTCAATATTGATGAGTTTCTGTTAAAAATGAGACACTGTCTGTAGTAGCAGTGGAGATTGGTTTAATGCCTTAGAACAGTTTGGTGATCTGTAGTGGCAGCCACGAATGTAGCATGTCTCAGTCAAGCAACTCTAAGCTGAAAACATCGTTAAGTTGAAAATGAATGTATATACCTAACTTACCGAATGTCATAGTTAAGCTTATCCTAACTTAATATGTTCAAAACAGTTGCTGTAGCCTACAGATGGGTAAAATCTTCTAACACAAAGCCTATTTTTGTTGTTGTTTAGTCACTAAGTCATGTCCAACTCTTTTGTGACCCCCATGGACCATAGCCTACCAGGCTTCTCTGCCATAGGATTTCTTAGGCAAGAATGCTGGAGTGGGTTGCCATTTCCTTCTCCAAACACAAAGCCTATTTTATAATAAAGTGTTGAAGGTCTCATGCGTTTTATTGAATACTGTACTGGAAGTGAGAAACACAGTGCTTGTATGAGTAGAGTGTTTAAGGTGGTCGGGCTGTCCACCTTTGTGCCTCTGTGGCTGACGGGGAGCTTTAGCTTGCTGCCACTGCCCAGCACCACAAGAGAGTTTCGTACCTCATATCACTAGTATAAGAAGATCAAAATTCAAAGTATGGTTCCTACTGAGTGTGAATCACTTTCATAAAATTGTAAAGTTGAAAAATCATTAAGTTGAGCCATCGTATGTCAGGCACTGTCTGTATATATCCCTAGGCCTGCACCTGCCTCTTATTTCCATTCACCTACCCACTAAAGGCACTAATGGAATCCGTCTCCCCCTCAACTAAGCATCTTTTCTGTGTGAAGCGCACAGACAGCACTTGCTGCAGGGGTGTCATTTAAGTAGACGGGATGAGTGGTACACTGCTGCTGTCTTAGCAGAGGCTTTGTCTTATTGAGTGCTAGATTCCTGGGGGCCTGGAATTGCATATGGCACACAGTAGGAGCTCAGTAAATACTTCCTAACCCATATGGTGTGCTTAAGTGAAGTGCCAACTCATGAGTCTGTTGTCTAGACATTTAAAATGATCATTATGAAGATAATGCATAAACTCACTTATGTTGAAACTTTAACCGGGAAGAAAGCAAGACTTAAGTTTCACTTCTACTGTATAATTACCACCAGGCAAAATTGTATATAAATGTAAAAACAAAGCCTGAAATGGAAATAAAATAGGCAAAACGAAAATAGTTAACGTTAGTATGCTGAGATTATGGGCCATTGATTTGCAACGTTAAGAAGTTTCCAAAATCAAGTGAAGTCATATATGTTTTGACCACACACTGAAGGCTGATTTAAGAAAAATAAGGCAAGACAATATTAGTAAGTAGAATTAGATTTAAATAACTACTTCATTTCACAACTGTTTTCCTCCCTTGGAGTTAATAAATATTCTTCAGGCATCTGTAATCTAAACTCTGGAGTATCAGTCCCCAGGCAATCAACCTATTCAAAACCAAAAGGACTGGAGATGTAGAAGAGTATTTTATTTTCAGTATCCATTGTGAGAACTCATGTAAGTGAGCAATAAAGAATCATGAAGAGAAAAGCAAACCCTGGTTTGTTGGGAGGTTTAGATCTGCTCGTTGACCAGAGATTGAGTTCCTCTGATGATCTGAGCGTGCGGTGAGGTGAGTGAAATAGGGCCCAATTGGCTTTGCCACAGAACAGTCTGATTTACCTGTTTCAATTTTAGCGTTTATTCTCACTGCAAATCGATGAGTTCCTAATTGTGGGTATGGAATCTGAAGTGAAGCTTCCTAAGGTTCAGTTCTCCATTTCACAAGAGACTCTGCATCCTTGGAGGAAGATGTGTTCCTTTTCCAAGTCTGATTTTCCCAGTCTCTGGCTGGCTAACAGTTCAAGCTGCCGCTGATTGCACAGAGATGCCTATACAGCAGAAATTCAGTGTTTGATGGGCATCAGAATCACCGGGAGAGCTTCCCAGCATGAGTTCTCAGACCCTGTCCCTGGAAAGTCTAATTCAGCAGGTCTGTGTGGGGTTTCTAGCCAGCTCCTGGCCCATGAGGACACTGATGCTGCCGGCTGGGGTTGCGTCCCTTTTGTAGCGTTGGCTACAGCTTTCTCAGGTGGTCACCACATGATGTTCTAGAGGTTGTCTAGGTAAGGATTCATCTCTTCTATGACCAGGTTACAGTTACTCCCTAATTGTGATGTTAACCCCATTTATTTCTTGAGAGGCAGTCTCACAGTACAAAGAATGGGAGCTTTAGAAGTAGGTCCAGGGTCCAGTCTCTGCTCTGGCCTTTCCTCTGTGACCATGGAAGCCCAGCCTCTCTGAGCCAGCCTCAGTTTCCTCACCCACAAAAGACCCCCACCTGGTAGAGGTCTTTTAGAGATTAAATGAGATGGTGTTGGGAAAATAACCTATCACAGTATCTGATTCATAGTTGGTACTTTATAAATAGTGGTTCTTGATAGAATTTCTTTTCAGATGCTATAGATACCAGGATGCTATTAAGTTGATTATTTAAGCATCACTAGGGAGGTTTATCAGAGAAAGCAATGGCACCCCACTCCAGTACTCTTGCCTGGAAAATCCCTTGGGTGGAGGAGCCTGGTAGGCTGCAGTCTATGGGGTCGCTAAGAGTCGGACACGACTGAGCGACTTCACTTTCACTTTTCACTTTCATGCATTGGAGAAGGAAATGGCAACCCACTCCAGTGTTCTTGCCTGGAGAATCCCAGGGACGGCAGAGCCTGGTGGGCTGCCGTCTATAGGGTCGCACAGAGTTGGACACGACTGAAGCAACTTAGCAGCAGGGAGGTTTACAAGAGCACCTTTATGGAGTGGGTAGGTGGAACTAAAAGAAAGGGAAATGGAAAGGGAGAAAAGCCTGATCTAATTCATTAAACTGAAGCTTCTCTATTTGCCTCATTTTTGTGTTATCAAAGGGAAAATGCTTTCTGTTCTGTCTGTCCTGTCCTATCCTGTCGTACTCATTAAAATTTGAAGTCCCTAAAATGCTGTGTACTATACCAAGTGTTTTCTATCTTTAAGGGGAGGCAGCCTGAGGAGATGCCAAAATTGTGGATTTTGAATCAGGCTTTTTTGTATTTGACCTCCCTGGTTGCTTGACCTCCAAGCTGGTTATTTCAGTTCTTTTTTGTAGAATAGGGAGAATAACACTGAAATCACTAGGAGGCAAGGTACTTGGCTCACCTGACTGATTGAAGCCACCTGATGGAGACTGGGAAGAGCAAATATAAAGCAATGACTCCCACTTCACAGAGGTATTGTGAACATGAAATCAAATACCAGATATGAAAGTATTTTGTTATAAACCATGAATTGCTGTGCACATGTGAGGTGAAGAAGAAATAGTTTCCTTTACACTGTGGAACTTTGACTGAATATTCAGCTCTTCTCTCCTGCTCCTGCTCAACCTTCTTGAGTTTTTCTTTCCCAATATGATACATTTCTTGGCAATCAGTTCAGTTCAGTTCAGTCGCTCAGTCGTGTCCAACTCTTTGTGACCCCATGAATCGCAGCATGCCAGGCCTCCCTGTCCATCACCAACTCCCGGAGTTCACTCAGACTCACGTCCATCGAGTCAGTGATGCCATCCAGCCATCTCATCCTCTGTTGTCCCCTTCTCCTTCTGCCCCAATCCCTCCCAGCATCAGAGTCTTTTCCAGTGAGTCAACTCTTCGTATCAGGTAGCCAAAGTACTGGAGTTTCAGCTTTAGCATCATTCCTTCCAAAGAAATCCCAGGGCTGATCTCCTTCAGAATGGACTGGTTGGATCTCCTTGCAGTCCAAGGGACTCTCAAGAGTCTTCTCCAACACCACAGTTCAAAAGCATCAATTCTTCGGCATTCAGCCTTCTTCACAGTCCAACTCTCACATCCATACATGACCACAGGAAAAACCATAGCCTTGACTAGCCGGACCTTTGTTGGCAAAGTTAATGTCTCTGCTTTTGAATATGCTATCTAGGTTGGTCATAACTTTCTTTCCAAGGAGTCAGCATCTTTTAATTTCATGGCTGCAGTCACCATCTGCAGTGATTTTGGAGCCCCCCAAAATAAAGTCTGACACTGTTTCCACTGTTTCCCCATCTATTTGCCATGAAGTGATGGGACCGGATGCCATGATCTTCATTTTCTGAATGTTGAGTTTTAAGCCAACTTTTTCACTCTCCTCTTTCACTTTCATCAAGAGGCTTTTTAGTTCCTCTTCACTTTCTACCATAAGGATGGTGTCATCTGCATATCTGAGGTTATTGATATTTCTCCCGGCAATCTTGATTCCAGCTTGTGCTTCTTTCAGTCCAGCGTTTCTCATGATGTACTCTGCATATAAGTTAAATAAGCAGGGTGACAATATACAGCCTTGACATACTCCTTTTCCTCTTTGGAACCAGTCTGTTGTTCCATGTCCAGTTCTAAGTGTTGCTTCCTGACCTGCATACAGATTTCTCAAGAGGCAGGTCAGGTGGTCTAGTATTCCCATCTCTTTCAGAATTAGGAAACACTTAATGCCACCTTCATCTTGGAATCTAATGACTCACTGATAAAGTAACTTTAATTCTGCTTGAAATGGTAGAAGAAATTCTTCCTATTCTTTATGACAGCACTTGATGCTTTCTCATGTAGGTACAAGTTTCTTGGTTGATTAGACAGTCTACTATAGAGGAATGATCCTGGACTTAAACTTCACAGACCCAGGTTTTAATCTTCAGTTCAGTTCAGTTCATTTACTCAGTTGTGTCTGACTCTTTGCAACCCCATGGACTGCAGCACACCAGGCTTCCCTGTCCATCACCAACTCTTGAAGCTTGCTCAAACTCATGTCCATTGAGTTGGTGATACCATCCAACCATTTTATCCTCTGTCATCCCCTTCTCCTCCTGCCTTCAATCTTTTCCAGCATTAGGGTCTTTTCTAATGAGTCAGTGCTTCACATCAGGTGGCCAAAGTATAGGAGCTTCAGCATCAGGCTTTCCAATGAATATTCAGGATTGATTTCCTTTAGGATTGACTGGTTTGATCTCCTTGCAGTCCAAGGGACTATCTTAATCCTGGCTCTGTCAAATAACAGATCTTGGCAACTTCCTTCCCTTCTGTATAAAGACAGTATCAGGGCCAGAGGTTAGAGATCCTTGAGTCTAGGAAAGGCAAAATATAGGCTAGTGGGTCAAATATGGCCCCCCATCTGTTTCTGTAAATAAAGTTTTATTGGGACCCAGCCCTGCTCATTTGTTTACATATTCCGTGTGGCTGTTTTCTTGATACAAAGACTGAATGAGCAGTTGCAACAGAGACCATATGGTGTACAAAGCTGAAAATCTTTACTCTCTGATTGTTTACAGAAGAAGTGTGCTGACAACTGCTCGAGTCCAACACCCCCCGTCTTCCTTTTTAAACATGGGAAGTTAATTCCATAAAGAGGAAGGAACTTGTCCAGGAGCGCATACAGAATTAGCAAAGGCAAAAAGGCAAACATTTCGGAAAGAAAAAATTAAGGTTAGTGAATATTCTCCCATAATCCAGAGCCCTGGACATATCAGTTATACTAAGATCTTTCAGGTATATTTCAGGGACTTTGCCTTCCCTCATTTTATATCTGTCTAAATAAGACAAATATTATATTTAAATGGTTCCAAGGAAAGGAGTGCCTTGGAGAGTCATATAATGAAGGCTTTGCTGTGTAACTCCAACACATTCATCTTCATGAACATATATAGCCAAAACATCCACTGGCATTTTGTTTTTATAGTACTCTCTCTGATGTCATGATTAATCTGAACTTCACTAATTTGGAAGTTGTGTTAATTTGATGACATAAGTTCTGGTTTAATTTATCTTTGCATATTCCTGACAAAATGGTTCATTAAGCAAGTTGATACTGTAAACAAAATGTTGGGAGAGTGGTGTTTAAATTACACAGAAGGGTGAATGATTTTTTAGGCACTGCCAAATCATTTAGAAGTGTTTATTTGAAAATAGATGATGACTAGGCAAATCACAAACCATTTCTGTTTGCTAATGCATGTTCAAGGTCCTTCAGTTGGAAAACATTCTGACAATGTCTGTTTGGATATTGAGAGTCACTTCTCTCAGGATAGTCTATAACTCAGATTTTCCACTACTTATGATCATCCTTTCTCTACAGGAAGGCACAAATGGAATATCAATATAGGAGAAGACCTTAGAAATATTAGTTCCTAAACTGTAGGGATATTGAGATAATTTAGGTGATAGAGTCTTGTAGTAAGAAGTTTTTTCCCTTTAAGTTACCTTTCAATCCTTTTTTCTCTTTTCTTTTTTTTGATTAGGGAAGTCTCAGATAGGTGTTAGAATATCCTTAACACCTCTTTACTAATTTCTTTGCTTCTAAACCAGAGAGCAGACATCAGGGGGCTCATCCTCGAAAGGCAATGCTTCCCAGAGATAATTAAAAGCCTTTTTTTTTTTTTTCATTGTACTTATTTTTATGGCTGCCTTCTGTTCTGGCAAGTGATAGTGGTTTCCATTCATGGTAATTCTATCAAGTTTCCTTTTAAAATCAATTTCAAGGAAGGAAAACAGTGAGGAAACATGGCAATTTTAACCAGATGTAACATGAAAATAGTACATCTGTGTGGATATGACACAAATCACAATCTGGCATATGTTAATATGGAAAACATAATGAAGATGGGCTCACATGATGAACGTTGGGGTTAAAGAACTCTAGTCCAGTTGTCTTATTTTATGGCAGAGAGAACTGATGCCCAGAGAGGGCTAGAGACAGCTTACAGTCTTACAGCCTTGGTTTCAGAGTCAAGAACAAGAGAAGGGCCCTGACTCTAGTCTTATACTCTCTGCTACCTGATATCGCCTTGCACCAATTTTGGTGTTCCTGCCCAGGTACAAGCAAAAGCATCTGGGAATGTGAGCTAGTTCTCAAGTTTTTTGTTTTTTTTTTTTTCCTCCTACTAACCTGCCTTGCATTAGAATGTTTGCCTTAAACTGGCCTGTGCTGTGGCAGTGAAGCAAAGTTTGCTAGAAAGACAGTGAAACATAGGATTGGGCCCTCATCGTGTTGTGGTTCTGATTCCTTCTGTGACTTGCCAGGAGCTCATACAATATCAGCTGATTGAGAAGAAAGAGATCCTTTCTCAGAATGTGATCCTTTTAGTAATATCCCAGAAAGAATTTGTATTCTCCCCTCAATGGAGCTTGCTACTTCGTAACATGGCCTTGGTGAATGCAATCTGAGGATCTTCTGGGGTTGAGGGGGAATGACCCATAGCTCTGAAACTTCAGATGCCTACTTCCTGAGACCCGAAATAGCAGGTTGTTGAGGCCTCTGATTGTGGAATCTTCTGGGAGTAGGAACTGCAGTAGTGCCTCTTCTGTCTCTGCCTCTCCTTGCAGCAGGTCTGGAAGCAGCCCTGCAGTCAGTCGGGGATGTGATCGCCCCTTTTCCCCCATGCTCTTGGCCTGTGGCTGAAGCTGAGATGCTGAGTTCTACTGTGGGGCCCCACCTATTGGCTGTGTCTCTCTGGCATCCCAGGCATGTGGAACATAGACAGATGTAACCTTCTTGCTTTGAAAGTAAAGCAACGGAGGGAACAAAGACTCACTTCTTAGAGTATTGCGCCAGGACACATATTTCCTATGCATTTTTTAGATGCCACTCGACCCACCCCAGCCAATAATTGTCCAGAAACCACATACCAGCTCTAATGGCACATGCTGACATTTGTTTTTAACAGTAGCCCTTCAGGTGACTCAGTGATTGGCAAATCAGGAGATGAAAGGCCAGATGAGGAAGCTGGCTGGAGATCAATATCTCCCCTCAGTCACTATTTGGAAATGACAGAAGAAGGCTTTAAATAATGGTAATACAATTGCTGCACTTATTGAGCATCTACTTTGATCCAGGCACTGTCCCTCCCAACCGCTTTATTTCTCTTGTCCTATTGAATTCTCTCAAACACCTTTGAAGATAGATACTATAGCCCTTAATTTTTTGATGAGGAAATGAGGCTCAAAGAGGTTAAGGTATTTGCTGAGGGCAAATAGCCAGCAAAAGGCAGAGCTGGGAGATTTGATCCTAGTTTTTTCTGATGTTGGAACTTATGGTCTTTTCAAAGTGCAGCGGCCTTTATAGAAATGCTGGATTATCAGGATTCTCTGGTCTTGCGAAAATTATACTATTTATTGATAACAGGTTGGATTATAATTCATTAAATGAGAAACATTACACATGGGGCTAGGAGAAGATTAAAAGGAAGAGATTATGGCTGGTTTGTTTTTGAATCCTTAGGGCAGATGTCCCATTGTCTCACATGGAGGGCAGTGACCAGCACCCAGCATAGGGCCTGGTACCAGGGGCACTCCCAATTGAATTGGATTTAGAATTATTTATATCCCTGAGCCCTGGAATAAACATGCATTGGTGAGAGGGAAAGTCATCAGGAGCAAATTTGCATTAAAGTTCCAAAAAACATTATTAATAAGTATTTCACATTTTTAGGTGTTTTTTCCTCCAGTGTTATCTTTTCCATTCCAACATACACCCTAACTGTAATTAAGTCATTTGGATAATACCATCTTACATCCAAGTTTTCTGCCTCTCATTTCAGTTCAGTTCAGCTCAGTTGCTCGGTCGTGTCCGACTCTTTGCGACCCCATGGACTGCAGCATGCCAGGCCTCCCTGTCCATCATCAGCTCCTGGAGTTTACTCAAACTCTCATGTCCATTGAGTTGGTGATGCCATCCAACCATCTCATCCTCTGTTGTCCCCTTCTCCTCCCGCCTTCAATCTTTCCCAGCGTCAGGGTCTTTTCCAATGAGTCAGTTCTTCGCATCCGGTGGCCAAAGTATTTCTGCCTCCAAATGTCTCTCTATTCAAGCCCAGTTAATCTCCCATGGTCCCGCCAGGACAAGGAGCATCTTTCCTCAATGCAATCCTGATTATACTTTTCCTTGGAAAAAACACTGTGTTCTGACAGAACCCTGGGAGGCCCTCTTCCCCCTTGAAGCTGGGGGTATTTTTGATTGCTCTCTGTCTTAGTGCATAGTGCTGTACCTCACACAAAGCAGGGACTTAACAGTTTTCATTTTTTAATTGATAACCTTCTCTCTTAGTGAAATGTCCTTCCCTTTTTTCTTAATTGAAACACATTTCTACTCATTCCTAGGACTGTCTTGGGTCAGCTTCCTCGAAGCAGAGCCTGAGATGGGGATAGTTTTGCGTGTGGGTTGTTGAGGTAGTGCACTTAGAAGGAGAACCTGTGAGGAAGTGAGGACGACAGGGCGAGGATGGGGCCAAGAGCGACTTTCAGCTGAAATCTGACCTCAGTTTTACCCCACAGGGAGGAAGATCACCTCTGCGACAGGCTCAGGCCTTTTCTACTCTGAACTAGTGAGGCATTGTTGCGTCTGTTTTTGTTTGCTGGGGGGTGGACGCATAACGTCTCAGCCACTGGCAGGCCAGGTGGCTTCTGCCTGCTGCAGGCATTTCTCTGAAGAAGGGCACAGCTGGGATCCCCTAGCAGCCAACTGAACTTCTGGGTGATCAGCTTGTGAACCAAGTAAAGAGTTGCTGGGTCTGGGGCAGTACAGTATCGATTTCCAACACCAAGAGCAGGTATCACCTCCCCTATGACTGGGGTGGAGCTTAAAACATGAATGATTTTTACTGTTACCAACATAGAATTTGCTGCCTTGTTCAATATTTGAGTTACATGCTTAGTCATGGAATAAACTGAAGCTTTGGAAGCCAGTCACATCTGGGATTCAGATCTAGCTCTGCCCTTCCTTGCCTTTGAACATCGCTTTACCTCACTGAGCTTAGTTTCTGCCTCACAGAATTGTTGCAGCACCCCTTGAGCTATGAACACACAGCACCTGGCCGATAGGAGACTCAAAAGAGTGGATTCTATACATGAATGAACAACTTGCAATGAATTTTATGCTTTTCAAAGAGTTGTCAGTTTCCGCCTCTCTTATTACCCACACTCCATGGATAAAGAAACAGAGTGGATAGATCTGGTCACTTGCAGAAGGTAGCAGTCAATAAATGGCAGGGCTGGGTCTTATCCTGGGACTCTGCTAAGGAAAAGCAGAGGTAGATTTTGCTGGATTTTTGCCTGTAGTCGTCACTTTCAGCTCTGGGGAAACCCCAGTGAAAATTAGACTGGAGCCAATACTTTCTTT
Organism: Bubalus bubalis; assembly: GCF_019923935.1. Classification (NCBI taxonomy): domain Eukaryota; kingdom Metazoa; phylum Chordata; class Mammalia; order Artiodactyla; family Bovidae; genus Bubalus; species Bubalus bubalis. The sequence goes on along the minus strand of NC_059159.1, from coordinate 160,175,134 downwards.
ACTTAAGGCAGACCAAGAATAGAACTAATATGCATTGGGCGCCTACCATATGCCACACACCAGGGTAGGCATTTTTATACCTAAAAATCCTCATAACCAGGTGGGAAGTTTCACCCCAATTTAGTAGATGAGAAAAGCTAGCCGGTTGTTCAAGTCCCACATGTTATGTGGAACCCCAGGCTCTCTCTTCAGAGATGGGCTGCCTTCTTGAAGGAAGGAGTGTGGCTCTTGCATCTGTCTTCTGCTGGAGTCTGACCCGACAGCGGCTTTTTCAGCCCTCATCCCATGCTGCTTACTCCCTTGGTTGTCTCCACCCCTGCCCAGTGTGTCTGCGGATGGTATTTTTATTGCTGTGACGCAGAACTAGACTCTTCCCAGGCCAGTGCCATCTGTCTGCCTAGTGGACACTGAAGGCCCTTCATAGCACATACCATCCAGAGGCACATTCCACGCATGCATGGCTCAAAGGTAGCATTGTGTGGGCCCACATGTGTGTGCTTGCCCAGGCAACCTGGGCCCCAGGTGAGGCCCCTGGGATGAGACAGTCTGTCAGACTGTGTCTCGGGAAAGACTAGAGTGGTTGTTCCTGTTCTCTGTTCACAGATGTCTCTGTGCGGTGCCTTGGTGCTGGAGGCTGGGAGCCCCCTCTGTGACAGTCAGTGCCCTTCATTAACTGGGCCACTCATACATTGTACCCCACTTACTGAGCATCTGCTGTGTGTCACTCAGCCTTGTCCCTGAGGAGCTCAAAATCTGATGGGAAACATACAGAAAGTAAAAACCATTACTGTTTAATTTGTAAAAAGATGAAAAATTGTTCACAGTTTACTGTAGCTATTGCCACTTCCTAAGGGGAGTGGGATAATCCATGTTAGGGGAGACCCTTTGAGTTGGAGCCTTCCTCTCTTGTAGGTCCTTCCCTGATGGGCTCAGGCAAGGTTAGCTACTCACTCTTTCTTAGTTACACCGGGGGAGGCACATGTCACTTCTGTTGTAACTGTCCACCTACTTGTCACTGTCTGCCATTAGATTATGAACTCTTTGAGAGGTTGACTAGTGCCTGATCTTTTTGACTTTTGGAAGCAGTATGGTTTTGGGATCAGAGACACCCAAATTTGAATGCCAGAGCTGCTAATGACTAATTCAGGGTTAGGACAAGGGTGAAGACAGTCAGGCACTTACCTTGGGTGCAAAGTTAAAGGGGCATTGGCAAACTCAGTAATCAAGGTAAACAAGGTTTTAGTGTAATATTTAAAATAAAATCAACATTAAGGTAAAAAATCCATGATGGACTAAATTTTAGGTAAAGACAGGACCTGATACAGAACTTGCATGACTTCTCAATTGCCTCTGTGTAATATTAAGTTTTCATTAATTTGGATTAATTTCTGTATTAATATTGACTTCAAAAAATGTTTCCCTCAAGGAGCTCATGTTCTAGTGGAGTAGGTAGACATGTTCACAAATGAACATAATATACTGTAAAGGAATGTGCAACATATGTGTGCAAGAGGCACAGTTCACCTCCTAAGGTTGCTGTGGCTGCTTGTGGGGTGGATGTTGGGAAACACCATTGAGAAGTGACATTTGACCTGGGTTTTGAAGGATAAGAAATCAACAGCTGTGTGAGAGGTAGATGGTGGAAGAGAAGCAGAGAGAATTGCCTGAGAAGAAGCAGAAAATCATGGAAGTGCTGATATATCTGTTGTTGTTCAGTCACTAAGGCATGTCTGACTCTTTGCAACCCCATGGACTATAGCATGGCAGGCTCCTCTGACTTCCACTATCTCCCAGAATTTATCTCAAATTCATGTCATTGAGTTGGTGATGCTATCTAACCATCTCATCCTCTGTCACACCTTTCTCCTTTTGCCTTCAATCTTTCTCAGCATCCAGTCTTTTCCAATGAGTTAGTTGGCTCTTTGAATCGGGTGGCCAAAGTATTGGAGCTTCAGCTTCAGCAATAGTTCTTGCAATGAATGTTCAGGGTTGATTTCCTTTAGGATTGACTGGTTTGATCCCCTTGCAATCCAAGGGACTTTTGGAAGGAAAAAAAAAAAGGCTTCTCCAGTACCATAATTTGAAAGGATTAATTCTTCAGCACTCAGCCTTCTTTATGGTCCAACTCTCACATCTGTACATGACTACTGGAAATAACATAGCTTTGACTATATGGACCTTTGTCTGCAAAGTAATGTCTCTGCTTTTTATAATAATACACAGTCTAGGTTGGTCATAGGTTTCCTTCCAAGGAGCAAGTGTCTGTTAATTTCATGGCTGCAGTCACTGTTTGCAGTGATTTTGGAGCCCAAGAAAATAAAAACTGTTAGTACTTCCACTTTTCCCCCTTCTGTTTGCCATAGAGTGATGGAACCAGATGCCATGATCTTAGTTTTATTAATGTTGAGTTTCAGGCTAGCTTTTTCACTCTTCTCTTTCACCCTCATTAAGAGGCTCTTTAGTTCCTCTTCACTTTCTGCCATTAGAGTGGTATCATCTGCATGTCTGAGGTTGTTGATGTTTCTCCTGATATTCTTGTTTCTAGCTTGTGATTTGTCCAGCTCAGCACTTTGCATGATGTACTTCACATGTAAGTTAAATAAGCAGGGTGGCAATATACAGCCTTGTTATACTCCTTTCCCAATTTTGAACCTGTCTGTTGTTGTTCCATGTCTGGTTCTAACTGTTCTGCTGCTTGACCTGCATATAGGTTTCTCAGGAGACAGATAAGATGGTTTTGTACTCCCATCTATCTGTTAGACTAGGGAATGTCTAATAGGTTGGCTTGTTAGTTTTGGTGAGAGTTGTTCAGTTGATAAGAGAAATCATAATTTCCATTTGGTTGTGTTTCAAAGAGCATTCAAGGGAAGTTTCCCTACAGGCAATTAGAGATCCTGAGAGTGAGAATAGAAGAGAGGTTTTGGACTCAGAGCTAAGAGGTAGGAGGTAAAGTCATGAAAGAATGCTTCTCAAGGGAATGGTGTGGGCTGTCTGGCCTTTTACAGAAAAACTTAGCTGACCCTTGGTCTATTTCAGAGCTAGTGTGCATAGAGTTCCTTATATAATTATGTCATTCAACCTTTACAATATTCCTGTATGATAGATTTTATTAGTTTATTATCTCTCATTTTAGACATGAAAACCTTAGTGAGGTAAAGTAACTTGTCCAAGATTACATATTATGAGAGTCATTGAAATCTAGGACAGAGTTAAATCAGAGGAAATTGTCAAGGGAGAAGGTAGAGAGACTTTGTTTTGAATCTCTTTCAAAAAGGTCGCAAGTTCCTTGGGAAAGCTGGTGAAAGCTAAGGACACCACTTCTCCTCCTCTGCCCCAAGCACACATATGTGTAATATTTTTCATGTAATTTCAGGCAGTTGATGACTTCTGAAGTCACCTGTGATATTGTGACATAGGATAAGAAATACATATTTGATCTTTGTACCAATTCTGGTACAGAACTCCTAAAACCCTTGGAATTTCCTCAGTGATAAGAGCAATAAAGGTGTCTTAAAATTCATAACAAACTCCTTTCAACCATGCCTGAATTTTTGTTAATGAGATGAATCTGGGAAAGAACCTAAGGCTGGGGACTGCTTACCAGCAAAACCAGTCATGTGTTTATAGGATTAGAACTTCTAGTCACACCCTGCTGGGTGTGGAAAAGGAAAGGGAAGGGAAAAGGAGGGGCGGTTGAATCTATTGCTGATAGCTAATGATTTAATCAACCATTGTAACAGAGCAAAATCGGATAAAAATCAGAAAAGAGGATGGTATCTGCCGGGGTCCAGCCCCGTCTGATCCAGGGTATTCGAAGCGGGGACGGCATCGGCGACCTATTTAATTATTTATTCATCAAAGATATAAAGAATAATAGAATGAGGATAGCTCAGTGAGGAAATTCAGTGGAGAAAAGTGGCTGAAATAAGGATAGCTCAGTAGGAAAATTCAGTGGAGAAAAGAAGCTGAGTGGCTTGGTTTACGCGGAAAATCAATATAACCCGTGACACCAGGTTAGCTCTGACCACGGAGGCCGCAGGCGCCCTCTTGAATAGCGGAAGGTGCCCCACCTTAGACACCTTCTCGAGTGGGTCTTAGAAGCCCAGGCAAATAAATGGTCGCAGAGGACATCCGCGCTCCAGATGGACACTCAGCTGGAATTTGGGAGAGAGAGTGACATGGGGAGACCAAGTTTCAGTGAACAAGGCCCGCACTTTATTTTCCAAAGTAGTTTTTATACCTAAAGGTATGCATAGAGGATAATGGGGGAAGGGGTAGAGCCATGCAGCAAGCCAGGCTTTCTTCCTTATCATATGCAAAAGTTCAGGTGATTGACATCATCTTCTGGCCAGGAGGCCTGTTAACATTTTAAGAAACTTATCTTTCTCTAAAGGTGATTATTCCAAAGTCAGGCGCCAGCCTTCCAAAAAGCATTGGACAAAGCTGCACTTTACATTTCTATACACCCATTATATCAATCAATACACTGCCAAGGACACAGTAGGTAAGGAGTATGGAGACTTAGCAGCAAACATTGGCCCAACAAGTGAAAAACCCTTCACCAATACAATTTCTAATCAATCTTTTAACTACTCAAAGGAATCTGTGTTTAGGCAGTTTAGAACATCTCCTGCCTCTCACAGTTGGGAGGCTCTGAACAATCACATGTGGCCGGAAAAACCCATTCAGGCAGGCTAGAGGATTTCCAAAGGAGTTTGTAGGTTGAAACACTGTCACATCCAAGAATTATTAACTGGAGCTGTAAGCTAACTCTTTTTTCAGAGAGAGGTAGTGGGAGACAGCCCCCCGTAAAGTCAGAGGTGTAGGTGAAAGCACAAAGCAGAAAGTAGGCAGACTCTGGTTTTGGGGGTAGATGCTCGAGAATTTCCAGGGGGACTCCTGAGGCTCGATCCCGCCTTTGCGTATGCCGAGTCTCCTTCCTCATGACCTTTGTCATGGGCGGAGTTCCTCACGCTGGCTCCCGGCAGTGATAGAATTCCAGTTGAGCTATTACAGATCCTCACTCAATATGCAATATGCCGGCTCCCGGCAGGTATCGATTTTTTAAAAAATAAATTAGGATGAATCTCCATTGACATACCATACTCCATGGTTTACCTTAGGATTCACTCTTGGTGTTGTGCATTCTGTGGGTTTGGATAACTATAATAATATGTATCAACCATTATAATGTTGTACAGAGTGTTTTCACTGCCCTAAAAATCCTTTGTGCTTTCTCTGTTTAACTTTCTTCCACCCCATCCCTGGTAGCAACTAATCTTTCTGTTGTCTCCATAGTTTTGCCTTTTCCAGAAGGTCAGTGTAGCCTTTTCAGATTGGCTTTTTTCTCTTAGTAATATAAATGTAAGTTTCCTCATGTTCTTTTTGTGGCTTCTTAGCACTAAATATAGGGTTGGCCAAAAAGTTTATTTGGATTTTCCTGTACGATGCTATGGAAAAACCTGAACAAACTTTTTGGCCAGCCCAATAGTATTCCATTGTCTGGCTGTACCACAGTTTGTTCGTTCATTCACCTACAGAAGTACATCTTGGTTGCTTCCAAGTTTTGGCAATTATGAATAAAGTTGCTATAAACATCTGTGTGTTGGTTTTTGTGTGGATGTAAGTTTTTAGCGCCTTGTATAAATGTTAAAGAGTGTAGTTGCTGGATTGTATGTAAGAATATGCAAAAACCAACCAATCCGTCTTCCAAAGTGACTTACCATTTTGCCTCCCTACTAGCAAGATAAGAGGACTCCTGTTGCCCCACATCCTTGTAGCATTTGGTCTCGTTAGCCATTCTAACAGATGTGGTGTCATTTCCCTTTTGACGTGTAATGTGGAGCATATTTTCGTATGTTTATTTGCCATTAGTAAATTTTTTTTTGGTGAAGTGCCTGTTAAGATCTTGGCCCATTTTTAAAGTTGAGTTTCAAGAGTTCTTTGTATGTTTTTGGTTATTAGTCCTTTATCAGATGTGTCTTATGCAAATGTTTTCTCAGTCTGTGGCTTGTCTTCTCATTCTCTTGATTTTGTCTTAAAAATGAAAGTTTTAAATTTTATTGAAATGCAGCTTATCAATTATTTTTTTCATGGATTTCCTTTTTGCTGTTATAGTTAAAAAGGTATTACCATATCTAAGGTCATCTAGGTTTTCTTCTGTGATATCTTCTAGGAGTTTTATAGTTCTGTACTTTACATTTAGGTCCATGATTTATTTTGAGTTGATTTTTGTGAAGGCTGTCAGGGTCCTAGTGTGGCTTTAATTTTATATTTCTCTTATGAAAAATGCTATTAAGCTTTTTTTCCCACTTATTTCACATTTGTATATTTACTTTTATGGAATATTTATTCAAGTCTTTTGCCCAGCTTATTTGGGTTGTTTGTGTGTTTTGTTAATTTGTAAGGGTTCTTTATATACTCATTCCCCACCCCCCCCACCCCCCGCCCCCATGGATTTCCAGTGTTTCAGCACCATTTGTTGAAAAAACTTTTCTCATTGAATTGACTTGGTTGATACCTAGTAAAAATGAGTAAAAAATGAGTTGGTTCTATATGTATGAATCTATTACTGAGCTCTCTATTTTGTTTCATTGATCTATTTGTCTGATGTCAATACTGCCTTGTTTTGATTATAGTGGCTTTTTAGTGAGTCTTTAATTCAGGTAGTGTAAATATTTCAACTTTTCTTCCTTTTTTTTTGAGATTGTTTATTTTGGTCATTGTAGGACTTTTGCTTTTCATATACATTTTAGAATCAACTTGTTAGCTAGAATTTTGACTGGGATAGCTTTTTGTTTATATATCAACTTGAAGGTATGGATACCTGACTCTATTGCCTTTTGGATCCATGAACTTAGTGTTTATCTCCACATAATCAGATTGAGAAAATTTCATTTGTCTTCAGTTTCCCCCTTTTTTCTATTATGAATTGGTGTTAAATTTTGTCAAATATCTTTTCTCATCTATTTATCATCACATGATTTTTCTCTCTTATTCTGTGAATGTGTTAATGAAATTAATTGACTGTTAAACTGATATTAATGCCTGCATTTCTGGGATAAACTTCAGTTGGTCATGATATGTTATTTTTGTATATTGCTTAATTATATTGATATATTGTTAATATGTTAAAGACTTTTACATGTATGATCATGAGGAGTCTTTCTTGCTTGGTTTTGATATCAAATAATGCTGCCTTTGAAAAATATTTGTTTTATTTTCTGAAAGAGTCTATAAATTTGGCATTTTATTTTCCTTAAATAGTTGATATAATTCATTGGTGAAGCTATCTGGACCTGGAGTTTTCCTTTTTGGAAGGATTTTGATAATGAATCAAATTAAAAAATAGATATGGTACAGTTTGGTTTTCTAGTTTTTAAGTTTTGGTAAATTATCTTTTTAAAGCAACTTCTCCATTTATCTTAGTTTTCAGATTTGTTAGCATAAGGTTGTCTATTTATGTCCCCTATTATTCTTTTTTAAAAAATGTATGAGTTTATATATGGCTGTGCTAGGTCTCCATTGCTCCGTGGCTTTTTCTGTAGTTGCAGCCGGTTGAGGGTGCTACCCTTTGTTGGCGTGTGCAGGCTTTTCACTGTATGGCTTCTCCTGTTGCAGAGCACGGGCCCTAGGGAGCCTGGGCTTCAGTAGTTGTGGCCCGTGGGCTTAATAGTTGCGGTTCCTGGGCTCTAGAAAATAGGCTCAATAGTTGTGGCACACAGGCTTAGTTGCTCTGTAGCATGTAGGATCTTCCTGGACCAGGGATTGAATCTGTATCTCCTACATTGGCAGGTGGATTCTCTACCCTGGAGCTACCAGGGAAGCACTCCTATTGTCCTTTTAATATCTGTCAGATCTGGACTGAAGTCCATTTTTCATTTCTTATGTTGTTACTTTATGCTTTTTTGTGTGTGTGTTATTAGCATTTTATCACTTTTATTATTTCTGATAAAAAAACCAGCTTCTGACTTACAAAATTTTCTCTATTTTTGTCCATTTTCTATTTCATTGATTCTGTTCTGATTTAAAAAATTTTTTTCTCCCCGAGGAAGAGTTTGCCACTTTCTGGAACTTAGTTTGTTTGGATTTCTGTATGTTGTCACCTCTGTGATGTGCTTGTAAAAAACTGTGATTTGGTAGTACACCTGGCTTGGTCATGTTATGGTGGGAACAATAATCTCTTCTGACTCTCTACATCCTCTCTAACTGGAACTGCATCCATCTTTTAAATAAATATGCTGCACAATGAGTATTATTATTTCAGTTGCGTTCTTGTGGCAAAGCCCTGCTGAACTTTGAACACCAGTGAGTTCTCACTTACCATCCTCCACATCCCTTCCCCACCACATCAGTCGCTTGATTGCTGAGTCTTAAATACCCATAGAACGTGCCAGACTCAGCTTTTGTGTGGGATTCAAAGAGTTTTCTGGAAGAATAGTTTTGGTTATTAAAGAAAAGAGTCCAGGGAAGCAAATGCTGGTATAATGGTCAGAGCTGGGTGCCCTCTAATTTGTGGGCTTTGTGTTTTGAGAAAGAATGAAAACTTCTAGCCTGTGACACGTCCTGGCCAGGACTTGTTATAGCAGCTAATGTTTATCAGCCATATTGTTTTCCATGTCCTGTTTCAGGCTGTCTGCCGTCTTGTCTCCAGTAAGAGGATGGGTCATGGCAGAAGTGGGTAAAATAGGAATAATAAAACTTATCCTGCAGGGCTGGTAGTAATGAAATGAGGTAATGTCTGTGACACAGATGGCATGTAATAGATGCTTAATAAATGCAACCTCTTATTACCTTTAGTTAGAAGAAAGGGGCTCTCAGAATTGAGGATGTTTTTATTTTCATGTAGAGACTGTATAGGACTGTTCAGAACTTGTGTAGCTTCTGTTATTTGTGTAACTCAATTTAAACCTTAACCCTCTCCCCTGCCTGATTTAAACCTAGTTAAAGAACTGATGGGGTATGCTCAACAGTATTCTATATTCCTCATCAACCTTGGAGCCTCCTGCAAAAAGTTCATTAAAGGGAAGAAGGAGTCAGGAGCATAAGCTTGGTCCTAGCCTTAGGGGCAACGCTAATCCTGTTCTTAGATCTCTCTTGTGCTGCAGCCCTTGTGGATTCCTGTCTTTGTTGTTAGAACAGAAGGTGGTGTCTGTAAAAATCTTGTTGTTGTTCAGTCACTAAGTTGTGTCCAAACTCTTGGGACCTAATGGACTACAGCATGCCAGGCTTCCCTGTCCTTCACTATCTCCTGAAGTTTGCTCACATTCATGTCCATTGAGTCAGTGATGCTAGCTAAGTATCTCATCCATCTATTTAATTTGGTCTGAAATCATTTTGTGTTGAAATCAGGATTTCAAAGAGATCTGCACTCTTGTGTTTATTGCAGCATTATTCTCTATAGCAATATATGGAAACAAATAAACATCCATCAAAAGAAGAATAGATAAAGAAAATGTGATATGTATACACACACACACACACACACATATAATAGATTATTGATCAATCTTAAAAAAAAGGAAATTTTTGACACGTGTGACATCATGAATGAACTCAGAGAACAGTATGCTAGGTGAAATAAGCCAGTCATAGAAGAACAAGGGCTGCATGAGTCCTGTTATGTGAGGTATCTAAATTAGTCAAAGACATAGAAGCAGAGTGGAATGGTGGTGGCCAGGGACTGAGGGGAGGAATAAATGGTGATTTGTTGCTCAGTGGGTATAATATTTTAGTTATGTAAGATGAATAGGTTCTAGAGATCTGTTAGAACGTAGTATCTGTATTAACCTACTGTACACTTAAACATCTGTTAAGAGGGTTATCTTAAGACTTCTCACCCCCGCCCCCCCCGCCCCCACCCCCCACACAAAGGACTAAAGAAACTTTTGGAGGTGGTAGATACGTTTATTATCTGATTGTGTATGCATACAGAATATGTGTATGTATGTACATATATCACAGGTGTATGCATATGTCCCAACTCATGGCATTGGATATATTAAGCATGCGGTTTTTTGGTACATCAATTATATTTCTGTAAGTCTGTTAAAAATAAAATAATTCTGTGATGCTGAGTCCATTACCATATAGCTTTAAGATCAATGTGTTAGAGTGTGGCATGAGGGTAGGAGAGAGTTCTGCTACTTGTTAGGGAGCAGCACATATCTTTTTTGTCCCTCTCCTTCTTAAATCTCCTGGCCACCTCCCACCCCATCTCACCCCTCTAGGTTATCACAGAGCGCCAGTTGGAGTTCCCTGAGTCACATAGCAAATTCCCACTGGCTATCTATTTTACGTATGGTAATGTATATGTTCCCACGCTGCCCTCTTCATTTGTCCCACCCTCTTCTTCCCCCACTGTGCCCACAAGTCTGTTCTCTTAAGTCTGTCTCTCTATTGCTGCCCTTCAAATGGCTTCATCTTTCTAGATTCCACATATATGTGTTAATATATGATATTTGTTTTTCTCTTTCTGACTTCCTTCACTCTGTATAATAGGCTCTAGGCTCATCCACCTCATTAGAACTGATTCAAATGCATTCCTTTTTATGGCTGAGTAATATTCAATTTTACATATATACCAGAACTGCTTTATCTATTCATCTGTCAATTGGCATCTAGGTTGCTTCATGTCCTAGCTGTTGTAAATAGTGGCCACATGTTTTGGCTAAGTGGCTGACATCAGTGGGTAGAGGCAAAGTCTTCAGCTGGGGCTCTGACCATAGTGTCATTTCAAGGTCTTCCCAACTTAGGGATACCTCCTTTCTCTAGACCCAAGTCTTCTGTTTTTCTTAATGTAATAGGAGAAAAATTTGGGCCACTAGAGACAGAGTTCGGTCTCCTCCAGTTTTGTTCATTGTAAATTCAACTCATAAGCAATATCCTGCTTGATGGTGGAAATCTTCAACTGCCTGCAAGATCCTGGGCTCAGAGCTCATGGCAGTGACCAAGACAAGGGTTTGTCCTTGTAACTGAGTCTCTCATGGTTGAGGTTGCCCCCAGCAAGGAGAGGAGCCTCCTGTGACCATTTTCAGTATATGCTTTGGTGCAGAAATTGTGGACTCAAGGTAAAATTCAGTTAGAATTTATTTTTTGCTTCATCTGGGGTAAAGGGAAAACTTTCTCTTTATTTACCAAGATGAACATTTCAGAAGAGCAGAAGACACGTCTGAGATCAGAGAAGGTCTGTGTGTGGGTTTGGTGGATGGCACCCCACCAAACAGTGGGTGCAGACATGCCGATGTCTTAGAAGAAATGGGGCTTGCCTTGGGTTTATTAGTTCCCCCTATATCCCTAGGGAGGAAGAATCCTGTCAAGGCTGGTGCCGGGTGTTTCAGGCACTGAGGGATTTTCTCTAGACTGTCGCCAGGGTACATGGTACCATAACTTCATTAGGCAGCCGTTTCAGGAGGTTTAATGGGGGCTGACAGTTGCGGCAGTATGAACAGCAGCATGAAGCAGGGTTGGTGGCTTTGAGAACATCGGTGGACAAGGCCTCTGCCATAGTGCAGTGTGCTGTTGCTGGCGGGTTCTGGCTGCCTGGCGGCAGGAGGCACAATTACATGGCTTGCCACCCAGCAGAGGCCAAAGAGCTGACGAAGGATGACACACACATCAGAAGAAAAGGAAACTGGTGAACACTATATGGCAGTGGGCAGGACTTGATCATGTGCCCATGTATGATCATCTTGCTCCATTGGCTCAGAGTGGAAACTTTGAAAAGGGTTTTGTTAATTTCCTAGGGCTGATGTAAAAAAAATACCACAACTGTGTGGCTTAAAGCAGCAGAAATTTGTTCTCTTACACTTCTGTAGGCCAGAAATATGCAGTCAAGGTGCTGGCAGGGCTGCCCTTCCCTGATGGCTTTAGGGGACAATCTGTGCTTGCCTCTTCCAGGTTCTGGTGGCTGTTGGCGTTCCTTGTGGCTGCCTTACTATCATGACTCTACTTCCGTCTTCCCACTGCCTTCTCTGTGTGTGTTTCAAATCTCCCCATGCCTTTTTCTCATAAGGATACATGTCATTGGATTTCAGGCCCACCCAGGTAGTCTAGGATGATCTCATCTCAAGAGTTGTAATTACCTCTGAAAAGACCCTTTGCCCAAATAAGGCAGTATTTACAGCTTCCGGGAGTTTGGTGTGCACATATCTTTTTGGAGACCACCAGTCCCACACACTGCAGAGGGACGGGGTCAGAAGCCTAATAACGTCCAGTTGTGGGCTGCAGCTGGAGGGATGGTCCTTTTATCTTGTGCTGCTGTGTCTGGCCTTATCCCCCTTTTCAAGCCGACGACTGACTTGATCCCTTTCTTGGCTCTGTCCCTCTAACACAAATGGACAATGACATACCACCACCTAAAATCTTTCTTTACCTTTTGATCAAAGAGCCATTTGCTACTTTTTATGAAGCCTTGAGGCCCCGTCTTTGCCAGATGATTAACATATAATCCATACTTGTGTGTCTGTGGGCATATGTGTTCAGTGATTGTTCTCTTGCAGCAAATGACTTGGGGGACCAGCACCTTCCCCATGTCTGTGGGCTCACTGGGAGTCTTTTTCCCTGTGTGTAAGCATCATCTGGCAACATTTGTATTTTGGGGCCAAAATCAGTGAGCTGATGGTAGGAGGAAAAAGGACAGCTCTGGAGTCAGACCTGCATTGAATGTAACCTGGTCCACTTGGCTCTGCTGTGGGACTGTGGCCATGTCACTGAGCCTCTCTGTTTTCTTGTCCTGAGAAAACGGATAATAATTTCTATTTCTATGATCGTGGTGGGATTAAAAGAAACAAATGTATGTGTGGCACCTGGCACAGAGGAGGTGCTTAATAGGTTAGTTCCTTTTATCCTTTATTTCCTCTCATTCGTGTGTCTTGAGAAATCACCTTTCTGTCCCCCAAAGACATAGCTCACTTCTAGTACTTTAGCTCCGAAGACAAACATACAAATTGTTCAGCAGCAACCAATTTTGTGCCATGGCAACCTGCTGTTTTTAATTATCTGACTTACCATGTAACAGCTGTGGGGCACTTGGTCTGGCCAAGTGAAATTGAGCCTTGTGACGTGCTCCAGATGTGGAGGTGTTCTGCCAGGTGTTTATTTTGAGTATATAATGTGGCATTTTGGTACATGCAGCCTTTCTCCCTCCTCTGCCCCTCCTTCCTCCAACTCCACCCCAGATGTTCTTTTAGAAAAGATCTAGACTCCGGGCCTCAGCTCCAGACCTGGGCCTTAGAGCCAGAGTTTTGAATTTGGAGTCTTTTTAACCCGGGCTTCCTTCCTCTGGTGGGGTTCCCCAGCTCCTTGGAAACTTGCTCTGTTAATTAGGAAAACCACTGCTACTGCTTTGAGAGGAAGCCATGCAATGCCTTGGGCCTTGCCACCTTCTGTGTTCTGAGTTTTCACTTAGTGACGCCACTTTCTGAGCAGGGGCTTATCTTTCTATGAGGGAGGCAGCACTCCACTTTCAAACTGTGGCTTGAACAATTAAAAAATATATTATTTAGAATCTAGGAGGCCAGCCTTGAACTCAGTATACCAAGTGGCTTTCTCCAACAGACCTGTTCTTTCTCATGCTGCAGCTGTCTTGGAGCCCTGCCTGGACGTGGGATCTGGCTATTACTGAGTAAAAATGGGGTAGCTGCTGGGAAAGTGCTGCCTTTGGAAGTGGAAATATGTTGTTGGAATTGTCTTACTTTTTTATAATCTTTGTCAATTTGAGAGAAGTCCTTTGGATCATTGACCTCCCCCCGCAACCCCAACTCCCGCCACCTTTGCATTTTTGCAAATTTTTGACCAAAATCTTTGGGGTAATTTGTTGCAAGAATTGAGCACATTTATACATTAAAAAAAGAAAAAGAATGAAGAATTTCCATTTGCAGCAACATGGATGCAACTAGAGATTTTCATACTAAGTGAAGTAAGAAAAAGACAAATACCATATGATATCACTTATATGCAGAATTTAATATACAGCACAAGTGAACCTATCTATGAAACAGACTCACAGGCATAGCGAACAGACTCATGGTTGCCAAGGGGGAGTGGAGTGGGAGAGGGATGGATTGGGAGTTTGGGGTTAGTAGATGCAAATTATTACAAATAGAATGGATAAACATCAAAGTCGTGCTGTGTGGCACAGGGAACTATATTCAATATCCCAGGATAAACCATAATTGAAAAGAATATAAAAAAGAATGGATACTGAATGTGTATAACTGAGTCACTCTGCTGTACCACAGAAATTAACACAACATTGTGAATCAAGTATGAATGAATATTAATATTCACACGAAGTCGGTTCACCAGGCCTATCTGTGCGTGCTAAGTCACTTCAGTCGTGTTCGACCTATGGACTGGAGCCCGTCAGGCTCCTCTGTCCATGGGATTCTCCAGGCAAGGATACTGGAGTGGGTTGCATGCCCTCCTCCAGAGGATCTTCCCGACTCAGGGATTGAAATGGCAGCTCCTATATCGCAGGCAGATTCTTTACCACTGAGTCACTAGGGAGGCCCAAACCAGCTATACTTCAATTAAAAAAAAGAACAAATTTAACTGATGGTGGCTGGTATGAAACTGGGTTTAGGTCATCATTTAATTCAGTTTCACTTTGATAATTATGTTTTGATCACTTGCCGTATACAGAAACTCTTCTTTAATGCTGGGAGAATAATTGCCAGTAAAGCAAAGTTCCTGCCCTCATGGAGCAGGTAGGGAACAAAATCTGGTAGGGAACAAAAATAATGAGTAAAATGAATAAATATATGCTATTTTTAAGGTATGGTAAATGCTAAATGAAAATAAATCAGAATGAGAGAATAGAAAACAAGGATTTTTTCTTTTAGAAAACTTCAAAACAGTAGTTTGAACAAGGTAGAAGTGTGTATTTTTTTCTCGTACAAGATCATGCAATCCACTGCTGCCAATCTAGCTCCCAAATCCTCAGACACCTAGCACCTTTTGTCCTCTTGTTTTACCATCTTCATATGTGGCTCGCATATCCTGGCCCTTCATGGCCACTTCAGCATCACCCGTCATGTCTGCATTCTAGCAGGAAGGAAGAAAAGAAAGGAGAAGGGAATGGCCTTTTCTTGAAAAATATTTCCTGGAAGTTTCCCATATTACCTCTATTTTCATTTTCTTGGCCAGATCTTAGTCACATAGCCACATAGCCACAAGAGAGGCTGACGAAGTGTTTTCTCTATTTTCAGTAGCCACATGCTACTGGAGTCTTTTTCATAGAAAAAAAATAGAAAAGTGGATATTGGCAGATAACCGTAGGTGGTGAGAAAAGACCTCTCTGAGGAGGCATCATTTAAAGAGACTAGAATGACATGATTTTCATCCAGTTCATTCCATTAATCAAAGCACCTGAATGCCTTCTCTGTGCTTGGCATTAAAGATGTAAAGATAAATAATAATACATAGTTTTGTTCTCAATGCTTGCAATCCAGAGCAGAGGTGCCAAAACGGAGGTGCAGGGCAGTATTTATCAGAAGGTGAAATTTGTTTGGCTGCCATGTGTATTAATAATTAGGAAATTTCACAAGGATCTGTTCTTTTAGAAAATTTGCAATACAGTAGATCAAACAAGGTAAAAGTATATAGATTGCTAACTCTTCATAAAAACTTCAAAAGATCTGATAATATAGGGTCGGAGAAGGCAATGGCACCCCACTCCAGTACTCTTGCTTGGAAAATCCCATGGATGGAGGAGCCTGGTAGGCTGTAGTCCATGGGGTCGCTAAGAGTCGGACACGACTGAGCGACTTCTTTTTCACTTTTCACTTTCATGCATTGGAGAAGGAAATGGCAACCCACTCCAGTGTTCTTGCCTGGAGAATCCCAGGGACAGGGGAGCCTGGTGGGCTTCCGTCTATGGGGTCACACAGAGTCGGACACGACTGAAGCGACTTAGCAGCAGCAGCAGCATATTCTCATATGGGCTTCCCTGGTAGTCCAGATAGTAAAGAAAAGAAAGTTGCACAGTTGTTTCTGACTCTTTGCAATCCCATGGACTATAGTCTGCCAGGCTCCTCTGTCCATGGAGTTCTCCAGACAAGAGTTCTGGAGTGGGTTGCCATTTCCTTCTCCAGGGGATCTTCCCGATCCAGGGGTCAAACCCAGGTCTTCTTCATTGCAGGCAGATTCTTTACCAACTGAACTACAGGGAAGCCCAGATGGTAAAGAATCTGCCTGCAATTCAGGAGACCTGTGTTCAGTCCCTGGGTCGGGAAGATCCCCTGGAGCAGGGCATGGCAACACACTCCAGTGTTCTTGCCTGGAGAATCTCATGGACAGAGGAGCCTGGCGGGCTACAGTCCATGGGGTCACCAAGAGTTGAACCTGACTGAGCGACTAATGGCCTCATCACATTTCATGACTGGATCTGAATAACTCGAGCTGGTCACGAGCATTCTGGTTTGCCCCAGTCTCCCACTTTACATCCTCAAAGAATGTTCAAACTATTGCACAATTGCACTAATCTCACACCCTAGCAAAGTAATGCTCAAAATTCTCTAAGCTAGGCTCCAACAGTACATGAACAGTGAACTTCTGGATGTTCAAGCTGGATTTAGAAAAGGCAGAGGAACCAGAGATCAAATTGCCAACATCTGTTAGATCATTGAAAAAGCAAGGAAGTTCCAGAAAAACATCTGCTTCTGCTTTATTGACTACAACAAAGCCTTTAACTGTGTGGATCACAACAAAATGTGGAAAATTCTTAAAAAGATGGGAATACCAGACCAACTTACCTGCCTCCTGAGAAATCTGTATGCAGGTCAAGAAGCAACAGTTAGAACCAGACATGGTTCCAGAGGAACAAACTGGTTCCAAATAGGAAAAGGAGTACGTCAAGGCTGTATATTGTCACCCTGCTTATTTTACTTATATGCTGAGTACATCATGCGAAATGCTGGGCTGGATGAAGCACAAGCTGAAATCAAGATTGCCAGGAGAAATATCAGTAACCTCATATACTCAGATGACACCACCCTTATGGCAGAAAGGGAAGAAGAACTAAAGAGCCTCTTGATGAAAGTGAAAGAGGAGAGTGAAAAAGTTGGCTTAAAATTCAGCATTTAAAAAACTAAGATCACAGCATCCAGTCCCATCAGTTCAGTTCAGTTCAGTTGCTCAGTCATGTCCTACTCTTTGTGACCCCATGAACTGCAGCATGCCAGGCCTCCCAGTCCCATCAGTTCATGGCAAATAGGTGGGGAAACAATGGAAACAGTGACAGGCTTTATTTTCTTGGGCTCCAAAATCACTGCAGATGGTGACTGCAGCCATGAAATTAAAAGATCCTTGCTCCTTGGAAGAGAAGCTATGACCAACCTAGATAGCATATTAAAAAGCAGAGGCATTACTTTGCCAACAAAGGTCCATCTAGTCAAAGCTATGGTTTTTCCAGTAGTCATGTATGGATTGAGAGTTGGACTATAAAGAAAGCTGAGTGCTGAAGAATTGATCTTTTGAGCTGTGGTGTTGGAGAAGACTCTTGAGAGTCCCTTGAACTGCAAAGAGATCCATCCAGTCCATCCTAAAGGATATCAGTCCTGAATAACACTGGAAGGACTGATGCTGAAGCTGAAGCTCCAATATTTTGGCCACCTAATGGGAAGAACTGACTCATTGGAAAAGACCCTGATGCTGGGGAAGATTGAAGGCAGGAAGAGAAGGGGATGACAGAGGATGAGATGGTTGGATGGCATCACTGACTCAATGGACATGAGTTTGAGTAAGCTCCAGGATTTGGTGATGGACAGGCAGGCCTGGTGTGCTGTAATCCATGAGGTCGCAGAGAGTTGGACACGACTAAGTGACTGAACTGAACTGAACCCCTTTTCCATCTGTCCCACACTGGCTTGTTTCCCTCTTTTCTTTATCTGTGTGGCACCTGTAAGCATCTGAGTTTCCAGTCTGTGGTCCAAAGGGGTAGAAACCAATTAATAAAATAATTAAAATAAAACAGGTTTCATGGTTTGGCTTGTTTCTCTCACCATCGAGTATCCACATCTATCTGTTTCTTCCTGAAACCTGAATACCCAAGAGAATTATGGGAATTTCAGTCAAATTCACTCTGAGTTTCTGGTTTTCTTGATCACATGACATGCTAGGTGAAATATCTGGCCTTGAATCAGAAAACTTGAGTTTAGGTTCTGCCTCTTATATGCTGCTAAGTCACTTCAGTCATGTCCGACTTTGTGCGACCCCATAGACGGCAGCCCACCAGGCTCCCCCATCCCTGGGATTCTCCAGGCAAGAACACAGGAGTGGGTTGCCATTTCCTTCCTCTTATAGCTACCTGGGTGAATAATCTTAGAAAAGCTCCTTCCCCTTTCTCCCAGAGACTCATTTCCCTATCTTGTAAAAGGGCTAGGTTAAGTTACCTTTCCTAATCTGCTAGTCTTCCAGGATATAGGAAAAAGCAAACAGGATAATATAAAGTGGAAAGGATTTATAAGATGAAGGTGCATCATTGCAGCAAGGAGCAGAAAGCTAGTTAGACTCTAGATGCAGGAAAGACCCTTAGGAATGACACAGGAATGGAACATAAGCTCGCCTGTGGAGACTAGAGCTGAGAACTGGGAAGCCATTAGAAACTGAAGTGGCTGCTTTCTTCCTCTCTCTCTGGGACCACATGAGTTTTTTCTTTTTTTTCCCTCTGTTTATCTAAGCCAGTCTTCCACTTTTTTGTAGAATTTTTTTTTTCCTTTTTTCTTATATGCTTGTCCATAAAGGGTAGCTCCAGCTCTAATGCTACATGACTTTTTAGTTTAACTGCTTGCCATCAATTAATGATTTTCTGCATCTCTTACTTCATACTTTCAAGAGGAAGATTTTTTTTTATTTTTAAATTTATTTATTTTTAATTGAAGGAAATTGCTTGACAGTATTGTGTTGGTTCCTGCCAAACATCAACATGAATCAGCCATAGGTATACTTATATCCCCTCCCTCTCACCTCCCTCCCCATCTCACCTCTCTAGGTTGTTACAGAGCCCCAGTTTGAATTCCCCAAGTCATACAGCAGATTCCCATTGGCTGTCTATTTTACATATGGTAATTTATGTTTCCATGTTACTCTCTCTGTACATCCCACCCTCTCCTTCCTCCCCCGGCTCC
The DNA here is from genome assembly GCF_019923935.1 of Bubalus bubalis. Lineage (NCBI taxonomy): Eukaryota > Metazoa > Chordata > Mammalia > Artiodactyla > Bovidae > Bubalus > Bubalus bubalis. The sequence continues at coordinate 160,156,007 of NC_059159.1, read as the reverse complement.
AAGTCTCATAAATCTGTTTTCTGCGTCTGTGTCTCTATTGTTGCCCTGCGAATAATTTCATCAGTACCATCTTTCTAGATTTGATATATATGCATATTATTGTACAATATTTGTTTTTCTCTTTCTTACTTCACTCTGTATAATGGGCTCCAGGTTCATCCACCTCATAGAACTGACTCAGATGCATTCCTTTTTATGACTGAGTAATATTCCATTGTATATATGTATCATAGCTTCTTTATCGATTCATCTGCCAATGACATCTTGGTTGCTTCCATGATTTAGCTATTCTAAGTAGTGCTGCAAGGAACACCGGGGTACATGTGTCCTTTTCAATTTTAGGGTATCCTCAGGCTATATGCCTAGGAGTGGGATTGCTGGGTCATATGGTGGTTTTATTCCTAGTTGTATTCCTAGTTTTTTAAGGAATCTCCATACTGTCTTCCAGTGACTTCCCTGGTGGCTCAGACGGTAAAGCGTCTGCCCGCAATGCGGGAGACCCAGGTTCAATTCCTGGGTCGGGAAGGTCCCCTGGAGAAGGAAATGGCAATCCACTCTAGCACTCTTGTCTGGAAAATCCCATGGATGGAGGAGCCTGATAGGCTACAGTCCATGGGGTCACAAAGAGTCGGACACGACTGAGCGACTTCACTTCTTCATACTGTCTTCCGTAGTGGCTTACATTCCCACCAACAGTGTAAGAGGGTTCCCTTTTCTTCACACATGCTCCAGCATTTGTTGTTTGTAGACTTTTTGATGATGGCCATTCTGACTGGTGTGAGGTGACATCTCATTGTAGTTTTGATTTGCATTTCTCTAATTATGAGTGATGTTGAGCATATTTCCATGTGTTTATTAGCCATCTGTATGTCTTCTTGGAGGAAATGTCTGTTTAGGTCTTTTTCCACTTTTTGATTGTGTTGTTTTCCTGGTATTGACTTGTATGAGCTACTTTTATATTTTGGAAATTAATCCTTTGTCACTTGTTTCATTTGCTGTTAATTTACCCATTCTGAGGGTTGTCTTTTCACCTTGTTTATAGTTTCCTTTGCTGTGCAAAAGCTTTTAAGTTTAATTAGGTTTCACTTGTTTATTTTTGTTTTTATTTCCATTACTGTAAGAGGTGGGTCATAGAGGATCTTGCTATGATTTATGCATAGAATGTTCTGCCTAAGCTTAAGAGGTGGTGGTTAAGTGGCTAAGTCATGTCTAACTCTTGCGACCCCATGGACTGTAGCTCGCCAGGCTCCTCTGTCTATGGTATTTTCCAGGCAAGAATACTGGAATGGGTTGCCATTTCATTCTCCAGGGGATCTTCCTGACCAAGGAATCAAACTCGGGTCTCCTGCATTGCAAGTAGTCCCCTGCATTGCAGGCCGATTCTTTACCGACTGAGCTAGCAAGATGGATGGCATGTTTAAAAGGAAGATTCTTAATTGATACAATGGTTTTCCTGGCTGAAATGACAAACCAAGCTTCACCCACCCAAGACTGTGGAAGTAGGGGCACATAAGTTCAAATAAGATGGTTCAGGCCCAGCCCTTTAGTAGGCTTTAATTAAACATGGTCATTCCTAGAGCAAGGGTGTGGCTGGGTAAGGGCACCAGGTGTGTCCTCTGCAAAATAAAATGTTTAATGTCACAGCTATGATTCTGTCTTGAATGGCTCTGCTAACATTTCCGGCAAGTGGGGTGAAAGGCTCTTTCTTAAGAGGCAAACTTTCTGAGACAACTCTGTAATGAAAACATGATCATTTCTGAGTTATAGATGTGTGTACTAAGGTTCTTTGAAAAATTGTCCTACCTTGCTGCTCTCCAGAACATACTTAATAGCTGCTGCTAACTTTTGGCCTCCAAAAGAGGGGATGGTATACAAAGATGGACCAAGGAAATGAAATGAGGGTTTCCATGGCTACTGTCTTGAGTGTGCATAAGACAAAAAATTTTTGAGCTGAAAGTCATCAATTAATCCAAAATGATTTTCTTCCTCTATTTCATTTGTTTACTTGGTACGCAGAGAAACAGAGCAGGGAATGTTCTGGTACGAATACATAGCCTGAGGGAGTCAGGACTTTTCCAGCTGCCAGGAACATCTTAAACAGAGCCTTGAGTGTTCAACAAACTTTGGGGACACTCAGAACCAGCTTGGGTAAATTTGAAGATAAGTAGTGTGGGTCTCATTCCTGATCATCTCTGAGTGATGTTAGGTGAATTATCAGTACTTTACCTCTCTGAGTTTAGGTGACCCATCTGTAAAAGAAATAAATGCTGGTTGAATCTAAGCCCTAATTGAGTTTAGCTAACAACCTATATGTTTCCTTTTCTCTTTTGCTTTTTGCTTCTCTTCTTTTCACAGCTATTTGTAAGGCCTCCCCAGACAGCCATTTTGCTTTTTTGCATTTCTTTTCCATGGGGATGGTCTTGATCCCTGTCTCCTGTACAGTGTCACGAACCTCTGTCCATAGTTTATCAGGTACTCTGTCTATCAGATCTAGTCCCTTAAATCTATTTCTCACTTCCACTGTATAGTCATAAGGGATTTGATTTAGGTCATACCTGAATGGTCTAGTGGTTTTCCCTACTTTCTTCAATTTCAGTCTGAATTTTGCAATAAGGAGTTCATGATCTGAGCCACAGTCAGCTCCTGGTCTTGTTTTTGCTGACTGTGTAGAGCTTCTCCATCTTTGGCTGCAAAGAATATAATCAATCTCATTTTGGTGTTGACCATCTGGCGATGTCCATGTGTAGAGTCTTCTCTTGTGTTGTTGGAAGAGGGTGTTTGCTATGACCAGTGCGTTCTCTTGGCAAAACTCTATTAGTTTTGGAAGGAAAGTTATGACCAACCTAGACAGCATGTTAAAAAGCAGAGACATTACTTTGCCATCAAAGGTCCGTCTAGTCAAGGCTACGGTTTTTCCAGTGGTCATGTATGGATGTGAGAGTTGGACTGTGAAGAAAGCTGAGCACCGAAGAATTGATGCTTTTGAACTGTGGTGTTGGAGAAGATGCTTGAGAGTCCCTTGGACTGCAAGGAGATCCAACCAGTCCATCCTAAAGGAGATCAGTCCTGGGTGTTCATTGGAAGGACTGACGTTGAAGCTGAAACTCCAATACTTTGACCACCTCATGTGAAGAGTTGACTCATTGGAAAAGACCCTGATGCTGGGAGGGATTGGAGGCGGGAGGAGAAGGGGACGACAGAGGATGAGATGGCTGGATGACATGACCAATTTGACGGACATGAATTTGGGTAAACTCCAGGAATTGGTGATGGACAGGGAAGCCTGGTGTGCTTTGATTCATGAGGTCACTAAGAGTTGGACATGACTGAGCGACTGAACTGAACTGAACAACCTAAATCAGCTAAGATTAGACTCGCCTGCAAATGAAAGAAACTCAGAAGTGGCTTTAATACCTAGGTTTTATTCTTTTGAGTAAGAGGCAGTGATGATGATGTGATGAAATCAGCAGAGACTGAGGCTTCTCCTTCCTGTGTTCTGATCCACTATCCCTAGGGTGTTGCCCTTATCCTTACCAGCCAAAATATCTGGCAGGATTCTAACTACTATATTTATGTTCCAGGCAAGAGGATGGAGGTTGGTGCATTTCTGTAATTTCCTCCCCTTGTGTGTAGGGTGGACCCAGTGACTCACTTCTAATGAAATGAGTACAGCAAAAGTGATATGATGTCATTCCTGAGATTAGGGTACAGAAAGACTGTAGCCTCTCCTCTCTCCTCCTCTCCTTTCCTCTCCCATCTGTGCTCCTCCCCTTTCAGCTTTCCTTCTCTTCTTTCTGGGCTTCCCTGGTGCTGGGGTAAGTGAGCTGCCATGTTATGAAGCAGCCCAGTAGGGAGGCCCACATGGAAAGGAGCTGAAGCTTGCCTGCCGCCACATGGGTAAGCTTGGAAGCAGAGTTTCCAGCCCTAGTTGCACCTTGAGACAACTGCAGCCCTGGCTGACAGCTTCACAGCGACCTCATGGGTGACCTTACATTAGAAGCACCCTGCTAACTTGATGTGATTCCTGATGTGCAGAAACTTTGGGATGAGAAATGCTTGTTTTTTTTTTCACCTGCTAAATTTTGGAGTCATTTGTTATGCAGCAATAGAAAACAAATTCGCCCTGTAGCTGTTTTAGAGGGACTCGGTGAACTCTGGGTACATACAGAGACCCCCAGGGACAGCCGAACAGGAAATTGGATTTTTTACCTTGGGTTCTCTCCAGCAGGACACGAGCAGTGTTTGGGCCTAAGGTTTGCTCAGTTTCCTATCACTTGAATATTTTCCTAAAATTTGCTTAGAGGAAAAGAATGAAACCACCACAAGCATTCCCTGCATAGAGCAGAACGGACTTAGCGCACATTCTAAGAGCCTGCTCTGTGCTTGCCATGGTTTAACCCTGTGCCCTGGGGCCCAGGGCCCAGGTCTGGTACAGACATGGCAGATGGATGGCTCCAGCTCTGCTTGCTCTTGCTGTTCCAGCGGCCCTCAGAAGCAGGCTCTCTGGCTCTAGGGTCTCCATGGCTAGTTTTAGCCCTTTTCAGAGGCCAGCACACACACTGCTTTCGTGCCAATCACACAAGGGCCCTTTCCTGGATGATGTAGCTAGGGGCTAAGCCTGGAGACTAGGGCAGGATGCCTTTCAGCTCCCATGTGCTCTCCTGGGCTCTGGACAGGGCACAGGCTGCACCACTGTAGCTGGCGATGCCCCTCCAAGGAGCAGCCGTAAAGAGGATGGTAAATAAACCACTTGGTTCTTTTCACAGTGTTTTAATTGAAGTATGATTGATTTAGAATATTGTATTAGTATACAGCAAAGTTATTCAGATGTCTATCTATATTCTTTTCCAGATTGTTTTCCATTAGAGATTATTTCAAGATGCTGAATAACTGCTCTCTTCAGTAAATACTTGTGGTTTATCTATTTTAAATATAGTAGTTTATGTCTGTTGACTTCCTGTGGCTCAGATGGTAAAGAATCTGCCCACAGTTCAAGAGACCTAGATTCAGTCCCTGGGTCGGGATGATCCCCTGGAGAAGGAATGGCAACCTACTCCAGTATTCTTGCCTGGAGAATTCCATGGACAGAGGAGCCTGGCAGGCTGTAGTCCATAGGGTTGCAAAGAGTTGGGCATGACTAAGCGACTAACACTTTGATTTTCATGTCTGTTAATCCCAAATCCCTGATTTATCCCTCCCCACTTCCCTTTTGGTAACCATAAGTTTGTTTTCTATGTCTGTGAGTCAGTTTCTCTTTTGTAACTAGGTTCATTTGTATTATTTTTTAGATTCCATCATGCATTTGTCTTTGTCTGACTTACTTCACTTAGTATAATAATTTCTAGGTCCATCCATATTGCTCCAAATGACATTTCGTTCTTTTTTATGGCTGGGTACTATTCCATTGTATATATGCCACATCTTCCTTATCCATTCATAGGTTGATGGACATTTCGGTTGCTTCCATGTCTTGGCTATTGTGAATAGTGCTGCTGTGAACATTGAGCTGTGTGTATCTTTCTGAATTAAGAGTTTTCATCTTGATCAGATGTATGCCCAGAAGTGAGATAACTAGATCATATGGTAACTCTAGTTTTTTAAGGAACCTCTAGAATGTTTTCCATAATGGCTGCACCAATTTATATTCCCATCAACAGTGTAGGAGGGCTCCCTTTTTTCCTCATCCTCTCTGGCATTTATTATTTGTAGAGTTTTTTTTTTTTGGTCTTTATTTTTTTCTCTTTTTTAAAAAAATTAACTATTTTTTAATTGAAGGATAGTTGCTTTACAGAATTTTGTTGTTTTCTGTCAAACGTCAACATGAATCAGCCATAGGTATATATATATCTCCACCCTTTTGAACCTCCCTCCCATCTCCCTCCCCATCCCACCCCTCTAGGTTGATACAGAGCCCCTGTTTGAGTTTCCTAAGCTATATAGCAAATTCCCATTGGCTATCTATTTTACATATGGTAATGTAAGTTTCCATGTTACTCTTTCCATACATCTCACCCTCTCCTCCCCTCTCCCCATGTCCATAAGTTTATTCTCTATGTCTGTTTCTTCATTCTGTTCAGTTCAGTTCAGTTTGCTCAGTTGTGTCCTACTTTTTGCAACCCCATGAACTGCAGCATGCTAGGCCCCCCCATCCATCAGATTGATTATATTCTTTGCAGCCAAAGATGGAGAAGCTGTATACAGTCAGCAAAAACAAAACTGGGAGCTGACTGCGGCTCAGATCATGAACTCCTTATTGCCAAATTCAGACTTAAATTGAAGAAAGTGGAGAAAACCACTAGACCATTCAGGTATGACCTAAATCAAATCCCTTATGACTATACAGTGGAAGTGAGAAATAGATTTAAGGGACTAGATCTGATAGACAGAGTGCCTGATGAACTATGGATGGAGGTTCGTGACATTGTACAGGAGACAGGGATTGAGACCATCCCCATGGAAAAGAAATGCAAAAAAGCAAAATGGCTGTCTGGGGAGGCCTTACAAATAGCTGTGAAAAGAAGGGAAGTGAAAAGCAAAGGGGAAAAGGAAAGATACACGCATTTGAATGCAGAATTCCAAAGAATAGCAAGGAGAGATAAGAAAGCCTTCCTCAGCAATCAATGCAAAGAAATAGAGGAAAACAACAGAATGGAAAAGACTAGAGATCTCTTCAAGAAAATTAGAGATACCGAGGGAACATTTCATGCACAGATGGGCTCGATAAAGGACAGAAATGGTATGGACCTAACAGAAGCAGAAGATATTAAGAAGAGGTGGCAAGAATACACAGAAGAACTGTATAAAAAAGATCATCACGATGCAGATAATCATGATGGTGTGATCACTCACCAAGAGCCAGACATGCTGGAATGTGAAGTCAAGTGGGCCTTAGAAAGCATCACTACGAACAAAGCTAGTGGAGGTGATGGAATTCCAGTTGAGCTATTCCAAATCCTCAAAGATGATGCTGTGAAAGTGCTGCACTCAATATGCCAGCAAATTTGGAAAACTCAGCAGTGGCCACAGGACTGGAAAAGGTCAGTTTCTCCATTGCTGCCCTGTAAATAAATTTTTCAGTACCATTTTTCTAGATTCCATATATATGCGTTAGAATACGATATTTATCATTCTCTTTCTGACTTACTTCACTCTGTATAATAGGCTCTAGATTAATCCACCTCTCTAGAACTGACTCAAATGCATTCCTTTTTATGGCTGAGTAATATTCCATTGTGTATATGTACCACAACTGCTTTATCCATTCATCTGTGAATGGACATCTAGGTTGCTTCCATGTTCTAGCTATTGTAAATAGCGCTGCAGTGAACAATGGGATACATGTGTCTTTTTAAATTTTGGTTTCCTCAGGGTATATGCCTAGCAGTGGGATTGCTGGGTCATATGGTGGTTTTATTCCTAGGTTTTTTAAGGAATCTCCATACCGTTTTCCATAATGGCTGTATCAATTTACATTCCCACCAAAATGCAAGAGGGTTCCCTTTTCTCCACACCGTCTCCAGCATTTATTTTTTGTAGACTTTTTGATGATGGCCATTCTGACCGGGGTGAGGTGATATCTCATTGTAGTTTTGTTTTGCATTTCTCTAATAATGAGCAATGTTGAGCATCTTTGTGTTTGTTAGCCATCTGTATGTCTTCTTTGGAGAAATGTCTGTTTAGGTCTTTTCCCCACTTTTTGATTAGGTTGTTTGTTTTTCTGTTATTGAGTTGTATGAGCTGCTTGTATATTTTGGAAATTAATCCTTTGTCAGTTTTTTCATTTGCTATTATTTTCCAACCCCATTCTGAAGGTTGTCTTTTCATCTTGCTTATCGTTTCCTTTGCTGTGCAAAAGCTTTTAAGTTTAATCAGGTCCCACTTGTTTACTTTTGTTTTTATTTCCATTACTCTAGGAGGTGGGTCATAGAGGATCTTGCTTTGCTTTATGTCATCGAGCATTCTGCCTATGTTTTCCTCTGAGAGTTTTATAGTTTCTGGTCTTACATGTAGGTCCTTAATTCATTTTGAGTTTATCTTTGTGTTTGGTGTTAGGAAGTGTTTTAATTTCATTCTTTTACATGTGGTTGTCCAGTTTTCCCAGCACCATATATCGAAGAGGCTGTCTTTGCCCCGTTGTATATTCTTGCCTCCTTTGTCAAAAATAAGGTACACCCATAGGTGCATGGGTTTATTTCTGGGCTTTCTGTCTTGTTCCATTGGTCTATATTTCTGTTTTTGTGCCAGTACCATACTGTCTTGATGACTGTAGCTTTGTAGTATAATCTGAAGCCAGGAAGGTTAATTCCTCCAACTCCATTCTTCTTTCTCAAGACTGCTTTGTCTATTCGGGGTCTTTTGTGTTTCCATATGAATTGTGAAATTTTTTTGTTCTAGTTTTGTGGAAAATGCCATTGGTAGTTTGACAAGGATCACATTGAATCTGTAGATTGCATTTGGTAGTATAGTCATTTTCATAATGTTGATTCTTCAATATATATTTCTCCCCAGGAACATGGAAGCTATCTGTTTATGTCTTTGATTTCTTTCATCAGTGTCTTATAATTTTCTGTGTATAGTTCTTTTGTCTCCTTAGGTAAGTTTATTCCTAGACATTTAATTCTTTTTGTTGCAGTGGTGAATGGGATTGATTCCTTAATTTTGCTCTGATTTTTCATTGTTAGTATATAGAAATGCATGTGATTTCTGTATATTGATTTTGTATCCTGCAAATTTTCTAAATTCACTGATTAGCTCTGGTAATATTCTGATACTATCTTTAGGGTTTTCTATGTATAGCATCATGTCATCTACAGACAGTGAGAGGTTTACTTCTTTTATGATCTGGATTCCTTTTATTTCTTTTTCTTCTCTGATTGCTGTAGTTAGGACTTCCAAAACTATGTTGAATAATAGTGGTGAAAGTGGACACCCTTGTCTTGTTCCTGATCTTAGGGGGAATGCTTTCAGTTTTTCACCATTGAGAATGATGTTTGCTGTAGGCTTATCATATATGGCCATTACTATGTTGAGGTAGGTTCCTTCTATGCCCATTTTTGGAAGGGTTTTAATCATAATTGGGTGCTGAAATTTGTCAAAGGCTTTTTCTGCATCTATTGAGATTATCATATGGTTTTTAATCTTTCATTTTGTTAATATGGTATATCACATTGGTTGATTTGCATATATTGAAGAATCCTTGCATCCCTGGAATAAATCCAACTTGATCATGGTATATGAGCTTTTAGATGTGTTGCTGAATTCTGTTTGCTAAAATTTTGTTGAGGATTTTTGCAATTATGTTCAAATCAGTGATATTGGCCTGTTCAGTTCAGTTCAGTTGCTCAGTCATGTCCGACTCTTTGTGACCCAATGGACTGCAGCGTGCCAGGCTTCCCTGTCCACCACCAACTTTGTCTTTGGCTGGTTTTGGTATCAGGGTGATGGTGGCCTTGTAGAATGAGCTTGAAAGTGTTCCTTCCTCTGCAATTTTTTGAAAGAGTTTTAGAAGTTTAGGGGCTTCCCTGGTGGCTCAGAAGGTAAAGCGTCTGCCTGCAATGTGGGAGACCTGGGTTTGATTCCTGGTTCGGGAAGATCCCCTGGAGAAGGCAATGGCACCCCACTCCAGCACTCTTGCCTGGAAAATCCCATGGACGGAGGAGCCTGATAGGCTACAGTCCATGGGGTCGCAAAGAGTCGGACACGACTGAGCGACTTCACTTTCACTTTCTTTAGAAGTTTAGGCATTAGCTCTTCTCTAAATGTTTGATAGAATTCTCTTGTGAAGCCATCTGGTCCTGGGCTTTTGTTCTTTGGGAGATTTTTGATCACAGCTTCAATTTCAGTGCTTGTAACTGGGTTTTTCATAATTTCTATATCTTTCTGATTTAGTTTTGGAAGACTGAATTTTTCTTAGAATGTGTCCATTTCTTCCAGGTTATCCATTTTATTGCCATATAGTTGTTCATAAATAGTCTCTTATAATCCTTTATATTTCTGCATTGTCTGTTGTAACCTCTCTGTTTTTATTTGTAGTTTTGTTGATTTGATTCTTCTCTCTTTTTTTCTTGATGAGTCTGGCTAGTGGTTTGTCAATTTTGTTTATCTTCTCAAAGAACCAATTTTTAGTTTTATTAATCTTTACTATTGTTTCTTTCATTTCTTTTTCATTTATTTCTGTTTGGATCTTTATGATTTTTTTCCTTCTACTAAATTTGGTGTTTTTTTTGTTCCTCTTTTTTCAGTTGTTTTAGGTGTAAAGTTAGGTTGTCTATTCAATGTTTTTCTTATTTCTTGAGGGAGGTTGTATTGCTATAGACTTCCCTCTTGGGACTGCTTTTGCTGCATCCCATGGGTTTTGAGTTGCCGTGCTTTTGTTGTCATTTGTTTCTAGAAATGTTTTGATTTCCCTTTTGATTTCTTCAATAGCCTGTTGTTTATTTGGGAATGTATTGTTTATTCTCCATGTGGTTGTTTTATTTACAGTTTTTTCCTTGTAATTGATATCTACTCTCATAGTGTTGTGGTTGGAGAAGATGCTTGATATGACTTCAGTTTTCTTAAATTTACTGAGGTTTGATTTGTGAACCAAGATGTGGTCTATCCTGGAGAATGTTCCATGTGCACTTGAGAAGAAGGTGTATTCTTCTGCATTTGGATGGAATGTCCTGAAGATATCAATGAGATCCATTTCATCTAATGTATCATTGAAGACTTGCATTTCCTTATTAATTTTCTGTTTTGATGATCTGTCCATTGGTGTGAGTGGGGTGTTAAAGTCTCCTACTATTATTGTGTTACTGTCAATTTCTCCTTTTATGTCTGTTAGTGTTTGTCTTATGTATCGAGGTGCTCCTATGTTGGGTGCATAGATATTTACAATTGTTATGTCTTCCTTTTGGATTGATCCCTTGATGATTATGTAGTGTCCTTCCTTATCTCTTGTAATCTTCTTTATTTTAAGGTCTATTTTGTCTGATATGAAGATTGCTACTCCAGCTTCCTTTTGCTTCCCATTTGCATGGAATATATTTTTCCATCCTCTCACTTTCAGTCTATATGTGTCTTGAGGTCTGAAATGGGTTTCTTGTAGACAGCATAAATATGGGTGTTGTTTTTGTATCCATTCAGCCAGTCTGTGTCTTTTGGTTGGAGCATTTAATCCATTTACATTTAAAGCAATTATTGATATATATGTCCCTATTGCCATTCTCTTAATTGTTTGGGGTTGATTTTGTAGATCTTTTGCTTCTTCTGTATTTCTTGATTATGTAAGTCCATTTAACATTTGTTGTAAAGCTGGTTTAGTGGTACTGAATTCTCTTAACTTTTGCTTGTCTGAAAAGCTTTTGATTTTTCTGTCAAGTTTGAATGAGATCCTTGCCAGGTACAGTAAGCTTGGTTGTAGATTTTTCCCTTTCAGTGCTTTAAATATATCCTGCCATTCCTTTCTGACCTGCTGAGTTTCTGCTGAAAGATCAGCTGTTAAACATATGGAGTTTCCCTTGTATGTTACTTGTTCCTTCTCCTTTGCTGCTTTTAATATTCTTTCTTTGTGTTTAGTCTTTGTTAGTTTGATTAGTATGTGTCTTGGTGTGTTTCTCTTTGGGTTTATCCTGTATGGAACTTTTTGTGCCTCTCAGACTTGATTGACTATTTCCTTTTCCATGTTGGGGAAATTTTCAACTATAATCTCTTCAAAATTTTTCTCATATCCTTTCTTTTCTTCTTCTTCTGTTGCTGCTGCTGCTGAGTCACTTCAGTCGTGTCCGACTGTGTGACCCCATGGACAGCAGCCCACCAGGCTCCCCTGTCCCTGGGATTCTCCAGGCAAGAACACTGGAGTGGGTTGCCATTTCCTTCTCCAATGCATGAAAGTGAAAAGTGAAAGTGAAGTTCGCTCAGTCGTGTCTGACTCTTAGCGACCCCATGGACTGCAGCCTACCAGGCTCCTCTGTCCTTGGAATTTTCCAGGCAAGAGTACTGGAGTGGGTTGCCATTGCCTTCTCTGTTCTTCTTCTGGGACCCCTATAATTCTAATGTTGGTGCGTTTGATATGGTCCCAGAGGTCTCTGAGACTATCCTCAGTTCTTTACATTCTTTTTACTTTATTCTACTCTTCAGAAGTTATTTTGACCATCTTATCTTCCAGCTCACTGATTGATTTTCCTGCTTCAGATATTCTACTATTGATTCCTTCTAGAGTATTTTTAAATTTCAGTAGTTGTGTTGTCTCTGTATGTTTATTCTTTAATTCTTCTAGGTCTTTGTTAATTGATTATTGCATTTTCTCCATTCTGTTTTCAAGGTTTTTGATCATCTTTACTATTGTTATTCTGAATTCTTTTTCGGGTAGCTTGCCTATTTCCTCTTCATTATTTGGACTTCTGTGTTTCAGTTTGTTCCTTCATTTGTGTAGTATTTCTCTGCCTTTTCATTATTATTATTATTATTTAACTTATTGTGTTTGATGTCTCCTTTTCCCAGGCTTCAAGGTTAAGTTCTTTCTTTTGGTTTCTGCCCTCCTATGGTTGGTCCAGTGGTTTGTATAAGCTTCGTATAGGGTGAGATTTATGCTGAATTTTTTTTTTTTTTCCTCTGATGGGCAAGGGTGAGTGAGGTGGTAGTCCTGTCTGCTGATGATTGGATTTGTATTTTTGTTTTGTTCGTTGTTAAGATGAGGCATCCTGCACAGGGTGCTACTGGTGGTTGGGTGATGCCGGGTCTTGTATTCAAGTGGTTTCCTTTGTGTGAGTTCTCACTATTTGATACTCCCTAGGGAAGGAAATGGCAACCCACTCCAGTGTTCTTGCCTGGAGAATCCCATGGATGGAGAAGCCTGGTAGGCTGCAGTCCATGGGGTCGCACAGAGTTCGGACACGACTGAAGCGACTTAGCAGCAGCAGCAGCAGCAGCAGCCGGGTTAGTTCTCTGGTAATCTAGGGCCTTGGAGTCAGTGCTCCCACCCCAAAGGCTCAGGGCTTGATCTCTGCCAGTCTTTGTGAGTCTCCGGGAGAGGTTGGAGCTGGTGGCTAGGAATGCAGAAGGCATATTTGGGAGCTCGTTCTACACATGTGCGTGGAAGTTGAATGCCACTCTGGTGGTGCTAGGCGGACGACCCACAAACTGTTGGTCTTGGAGAATCTCCAGTAGAGGCTGGGGCAGGTGACTGGGAATCTGTAGGCTTTTTGATGATGGCTGTTCTCACTGGTTTGAGGTAATAATCTAACAGTAGTTTGAATTTGTATTTCTCTAATAATTAGTGATGCTGGGCATTTTTTATATGCCTATTGGCCATCTATATGTATTCTTTGGAGAAATGTCTTTTTAGGTATTCTGCCCATTTCTTGATTGTGTTTTTTTTTAATTGAGGAATATGAGCTGTTTTTATATTTTGGAAATTAAGCCCTTGTCAGTTGCATTGTTTGCAAATATTTTCTCCCATTCTATAGGTTGTAATTTTGTTTTGTTTAGGATTTCCTTTGCTCTGCTTGATTAGGTCCCATTTGTTTATTTTTGCTTTTATTTTTTTGCCTTGGGAGACTGATCTAAGAAATATTGCCACAGTTTATGTCAGGATATTTTGCCTGTGTTTTCTTCTAGGAGTTTTATGGTGTCATGTCTTATATTCAGGTCTTTAATCCATTTTGAGTTTATTATTGTGTATGGTGTTATAGAAAGTTCTGCTGTTGCTGCTGCTGCTAAGTCACTTCAGTCGTGTCTGACTCTGTGCAACCCCATAGATGGCAGCCCACCAGGCTCCCCCGTCCCTGGGATTCTCCAGGCAAGAACACTGGAGTGGGTTGCCATTTCCTTCTCCAATGCATGAAAGTGAAAAGTGAAAGTGAAGTCGCTCAGTTGTGTCCGATTCCTAGCGACCCCATGGACTGCAGCCCACCAGGCTCCTCCATCCATGGGAATTTCCAGGCAAGAGTACTGGAGTGGAGTGCCATTGCCTTCTCCGGATAGAATGTTCTAACTTTATTTAAAAAAAAAAAATGTAGCTGTGCAGTTTTCCCAGCACCACTTATTGAAGAGATGTCTTTTCTCCATTGTATATTCTTGCTTCCTTTGTCAAAGATTAATTGACCATAAGTGTATAGGTTTATTTATGGGCATTCTATTCTGTTCCATTGATCTGTCTGTTTTTGTGCCAGTACCATGCTATTTTGATTACTATAGCTTTGTATTATTGTCTAAAATCTGGGAGGATTATGCCTCCAGCTTTGTTCTTTTTCTTCAGGATTGCTTTTGCAATTCAGGTCTTCTGTGGTTCCATATAAATTTTAGGATTATTTGTTTTAGATTTCACAGGGCTGATCTAAGCTCAGAAGAATGTCCTCCTGAAAATAGACTTTTTTGATTTTTATAACTTGAATAACTTGAATGAAAAAAAATAGATCACAAAACAGCATGAACAGTATGATCCCATTGATTAATAATTGTATGTCCACACATGTAATCACAAACAGTTTTCTTGTTACATATTAGTTAGCATTAAGATATAAATAATTTCTGGATAGTGGAAGTTCGGATAATATTTCCTCATTTTTTTTCTGTAGTGTTATGGTCTTTTTTAAAAAAATATAAATGAGTATTATTCTTTTAAACATATAATAAGCCCTATTTTAATTTTGGAAAAAGAACTATTTTCTCTTTCATTTACATAGTGCTTTGCAGCAAAGTATAAGTGTTCTCAGTTCACAGATGCAGCAGCTGAGTCTCAGAGAGGTGGAGTGAATGAACTATTTGTGGAGAGAACTCTCCGCTACACTTTTTCTCTCGTTCCCTGCCCACCCTCCCAGGTGTCACCTGTCTAGAATTTTTTATGACACTATCAAGACTATAGAACTTGGACTAGTCATTTCCCCTTTCAGTTTTCTCATATCTAGAATTAAGCTGCTGCTGCTGCTAAGTCGCTTCAGTCGTGTCTGACTCTGTGCGACCCCACAGACGGCAGCCACCAGGCTCGCCCATCCGTGGGATTCTCCAGGCAAGAACACTGGAGTGGGTTGCCATTTCCTTCTCCAATGCAAGAAAGTGAAAAGTGAAAGTGAAGTCACTCAGTCGTGTCCAACTCTTAGCGACCCCATGGACTGCAGCCTACCAGGCTTCTCCGTCCATGGGATTTTCCAGGCAAAATACTGGAGTGGGTGCCATCGGTAATTAATTAAGGTATATATTGTTACTACCTTATAGGGTTGTTATAGGGACTGAATGTAATAGTTTGTGTGAAACTTTTAGCATGGCTTCTGGGCCCTAGCATCCATAGCTGTTAGCATTGGTTATTATTGGGTGTGCTGGAGAAGGCATTTCCCTTCTCTGGGTCTGTTCCTTCAAATTCAAAGTGCATGAGTTAGACATGATTGATTACTGAAAATTCTGCATTTCAGTACTCTGGTTCCAAGTGAACAAGTGATAAGAGTCTGTGGGAAGGGTGTTCCTGGCACAGGAATAGCATATACACATACCTCAGCAAGGGTTAGGCAACCTGAAGGGAGTGTTAGAAGCCTGATGCCATGACATGGGCTGGCAGCTGATTCCAGAGTCAGGTCAGAGCCACAGTCAAGGAAACAGTGCCCTGCTTCTCAGTGAGCTCTGCATGCCAGGTTGCCAGACAGCTAAGGGGTGTCATATGTAGCTTTTTTTTTTTTCTTTTTTAAGGCATATTCTGTTAGCATCAGCTTTAATTATCTGCTTTTGCTCATTAGTGTTGGATTCAGGCACATGAGAAAAGTGTTGAGTTCATGTCACATCGTAAATCAGAGGCCTGGATATGGCTTTTCCATCTTTAACAAGTCCACCAGGACATCTGTGGGTTTTCCTGCCCTGGCTGAGCTGGTAGTGGGAACAGGTATTGTGGGTCAGGAAGCTGCTAGAATGGAGACATTATGAAAGTCCCTCTTCAAAGCCAGTTAGGGAGGTGCAGCTGCAGGCTGGGAGCTTGAGAGCATCTGGGTTATGGAGGGGTGGGGATCCAGCTATGACAGGTGCCAACCATTGACGTTATCTGTCCTCTGTTAATTAGCTATAGAGGACATGCCTTTTGCTGTGGTGTCATTGTGTTCATCTGGTGTAAGAGAACCAGTCAAAACATTGGCTCCAAGTATAAAGAGTCATTTTTATTCTGTTTTTTAAGGATGGGAATGGAGTTAGCAGAAAAAAAGAAAAAAAGCAAGCAAACAAAAATTCCTGAGACAGAATGGCGGCTGCTGGCTAGTGAAGAAGGCTGTTCCCTTTCCCATCTATTTTTCTTGTCTGGTTTTTCACCTCTCTCATAAAACACTGATAAACTACTTCCTGTCTGCAGATTGTTGGAATAGCTCTGTCCCCCAGCTCCCACTGCATCCTCCACTTCTCCAGTCCTTCAGCACAGTGACGTGGTCATCTTAGCCCCCTTTCATGGCTCCCTATTGGGTAAACCACAAGTGCCCTAGCATGGCATTCCAGGCCTTTCGTGATCTCGTGTTAACCCTCCCGTGTAGCCTCTTGAAGTAATCCCATTCCTTCCCTCTGGAATCATAGACTGTCAGAGCCAAAATGAATTTGGAGACCATCTAATTCTTTACCTTGCTTTAAAAAAAGAAGAAGGATTTTTCTCGATAAAATTTGATCTGAAACATCAGAAGGGCAGAGAAAGAGTTATGGCGGTGGGGATGGGACCCAGAGGCTCACTCTTGCTTAGACCCCTTAATCTCTTTCCTCCAAAACCTGCTGTGGCCTCTGGATTTATAGAGGGACTTCAGGGCTTGGTGGAAATGCTTGATAATCATTGATTTTATCCAGTTCTCTCCTATTACATAGAAATTGGATTGTGTGCCCAGGGTCTGTGAGCTGGTCTGTTGTGTAAGTTCTCTGAGATCCAGGGTAGTGGCCTCACCTGCATGTCTTCCCATCCCACTCCTAGTGTTCCTGCCCTAATTTAGATCATTAACTCAGTTGAAGTGTTATTCAATTGCATCTCTAAGCAAAGTTCTTTCCACAAAGAGCAACTAAAGGAAGGTGCCAAGTAACCTTGGCCATATACCTCTTTCTCAGTCACTTGGTCTTTAGGGTTGTGAGGATGTGGGCAGCCCAATAGCCAGACTACTTTGCAATGTCATCAAACCCCACAAAAATCCCAGTAGGGAGCCTCTTCTTTTTTTGAGGGTTTATTGATTAGCTCCTTGAAATATATTCCTACTTTTCAGTTCAGTTCAGTCGCTCAGTCATGTCCAACTCTTTGTGACCCCATGGACTGCAGCACATCAGGCTTCCCTACTCTTAGGGAATATTTTCCTCCCAAATAGACTTCTTGACACAGGATCATATTTGCCTTTAGAATTCCATCTCTGCTGGCTTATTTAGCTTTCACATTCTGAAGAATCCTACTCCAGCATCTAGGAATCATAAAGTTGGAGAAGGTGCCTCTTTCCCCTCATCTTACATGATGTCCCTCTGAATCTCTGACATATCCAGTTTCTGGTAGAATTTGCTCAGAACTAACTTTATTCCAGTTGCTAGGCTGGATGCAAGGACTCAGATCCTGGGTAGCAAAAGTGAGTATTTCAGTTCTTGACCGATTGATTAAATTTGGTGTGATAACTAGGACAAGGGAGGCTGAGCTTGTCTGGAAATACATCTGGCGCTCAACTTGAAGCTCTGAAGATGGTCTTCCTGACTGAATGACGCTGCTGCTGGTGATGGTGATAATAATGGCTAATATTACTTTTGCACTGACTGTACCAGGGCTCATGCTAAATAGTTTACAGAGATGATCATTAAAAACTCTATGAAAATCCTATGGGGCATGTTCATTTTATAGGTGAACAAAAGTGGAAACTCAGAGAGTCTAGGTTATTGCCCATGGTCACTTAGCCAGAAAATGGTAAAGCCACCAAAGAGAGGCACTTAATTACAACTGTGTGTATGACACTATTACAGTGTTAAGGTCAAGAAAATAACACACAAAATGAAAGATATGACAACTGAAGGTTGAGCTGTGTCAGAGTCCAAGGAATATGGTTTCCTGAGAGCCCCTGCTCTTTGGGAATGGCCTCTGGGGACAGACTGGACAGCTGATCGGTGCAAGATAACCCCACCCCACTGATTGGTCCAGAGGTAGATACCTGACCACAGGGTATCAATTAATTACCTGATTAGCAGATTACCAGTTTCTTCCTGCAAATTTGAACTGTAATGTGGGAATTGGAGTAAATTGGTCTTGAGCCTTTGGCTCAAATGATGAGTCAGAGTAGAAAAGAAAACTGAAGTCTGCTTTCCTGTTTGCTTATTTCTCTCTTGTTAAGATAGCTCTTTTGTTCTGAGACCCGGATGAAGAAGGAAAGGGGAACAGGCTTTGAAAGAGAGAGGAAAGATTGGTGGACTCTTTTACTCCATCCTACAGTGGCTATGATTTTGCCAGGTGACTTGAGAAAGACTAAGAAACCCAAGGCCAGGGAAACTGTGACTTGGCTTCCCAACCAGTGGGTGGCGGCAGTGGGCTAAAGCACAGGTCCTACTCCCCTCCCCGCCCCCCGCCCCCCGCCCCCCGCGGCGAGGGGGCGGTGTTGGCGCAGAGGGACACTAGGAAAGGAGAGAGACGGTTGTGTTTCATATTTGCATCCGGCATTTAGAAGGGAACAATCTGCTTCAAAGAGATAAGCCTGGATTATATTTTGCCCTGATCACATGAAAGAAAGTTATTAGATCTACTCCAAATGTGAACGGTTCATAGCAATCATTATATTTCTGTCCGATTTACCCCTACGGCTAGGGATATGCATATCTGGGTTTAAAAGCAAATTTATTACATTTCTTAAGAATTTATGAAGGTATCCCTCCAAAACTGGAGTGAAGAGGGAAAAAAGGAGGCTGGGATATAGCGATGACTTCAAGCTGAGCCGAGAGAGATTCCCTCCTTGCATTTTTGGCTAGAACTGCACACACATCTTGAGAAATGTACTTTGTCCAGTTTCAAATTATTTTTCTCCATCATTGATAATGTTGGATACTAGCAACTCTGTTTATGATGCACCGTGGGATTCGTTACTGTCTGTGTAATACAGTCATCATTAAATACCGGCTTTAGGAAAATTGGGATTGTTGTTTTGATTGTGGTTGCTGTGGCAACAAGTGACCCATTGGTCCTGAGTGGCTTGTGTGATGCTCGCAGTGTTTTCTGGTTCTTGTGTTACATTGTTACATGCAGGTAGCAAGTTAGGTTTCCAATAGCTCACGTCAGAGTTATAACATGCCCAGACATAATCAGGTAAAGGCAGTGAGGGAGAGGAGAGCCTTCTTATAGAGAGGAAAGAGGGTGAGATTGGAAGTCATCCAAGAAGGTTCTCTGGGCCAAGTAGTCCTCTGTCCCTGCTGTACCTCTGTTTTGCTACCTTTTCCCAGGCCAGACTCACCGACCATTTTCCAGCTGTCCTCTGCTCAGGCCTTTGGACTTGAGTAAACAGCCCTAGTCCCTTGGAGATCTCTTTTTGTGTCTTACACTCCTGTTCCAATCAGAAGTCTGGGCCCACAGGCTTTTTGCAAGATCTGGAGTTCTGGGCCCTAGTTGCCTCCTGGGGACAGGGTCCCTGATGGCCTCTCACCACCACTTCTGTCCTACAGCGTCAGCTGCTCCAGCCTGGACTTCCACGTGTCCCCTGCCTCTTGTCACAGTCTGCCCCTTACTAGCACACTGTAGGTTTGCCTAGGACTCCCACCAGCTAGACTGAGCCCCAGTCTTTTGCTCACTATACTTTGCTTATGCCTTGACTGCCTGCTGAATTGCCCACTGTCATCCGAGCCTTTCCCCTCCAGAATTTTGCCTAGTCTTTATAGATTTGGCTGGAACCCAAATCTATATCTTCTCTGCTTCAAGTCTTTTAGCCAGCATTAGAAACAACTTGTTTCTGTTTTCTCAAGTATGACAATAGACTGGTGGGACAGCTGTCGAATCATTTTCTGGCCTGGGGGTAGCTGTGAAAATTTATCTTGTTTCATTGGCACTTTCTGGTGGCTTTTAAAGAAGAATGCACAAATAATGCAGACTGAACCAGAGGTAAGAGCCACAGGGAGGCAAATCCCTGTCCTCTTTTTTGTTTGAGGATCCTATGACCCCATTCTCTGACTTTACAGAATCAGGTCTTTGCACAAAAAGCATTACTGCTTTCTTTTGACTTCCAAAATGAAGTTCAACATTTGTCCAAATAAAGCCTCTTTGGGTCTATCCTCAGCTTGCCTCTCCAGCCTTTGGAACTGGTTTCAGGATGACTGAATGCAGTTTTGGTACAATTAGGAAAGGGTTTATTTTTCTCCTACCAGTGTTTCAAAGGTGCCGTATTAGTGCTCATTCTCCCACCCTGTCCAACAGCTTAGGATAGATCCTCTAGCTGGTCATTTTAAGCTAAGAGAGATGGTCTCATTTTCAAGTCTTTAAAAGCCCAGTCCAAATCTAAATTTTAATATTCATCCTAATTCAGAATTTCTGTTCCTTCACACAGCCACCAGCTGAGGCTTAGCCTGAAGCTTGAGGACCCACTTGGTGGCATTCTAGCCACACTGGCTCCTGACAGATTCCAGCACTCATCAGCCATGCTTCATTTTAGAGCTTGCTCCTACCTTGTCTTAGCCCAGAGTGCATACTCAAAGCTGGTTGCATGACTGGTTCTGAGTCCTGACTTAAAAGGACCGGTTCTGACTGACCTGTCTGAATTGTGCCCTTACTCCAGTTTCTATACATAGTAACTGCTCTGAACTCTTTTCACTATTTTAGTTCGTTTGTTAATTTTTTTTTTTTTTGGTTAGCTGAATTATTATCTGTTTTTTTGCCATAGTAATGTTAACCCCAAGAGGGCAGAAATTGTGTTTGTCTTGATTAAAGTTATATATCCATGGCCTAAATCTATGTCTGTCATACTGTAGGCACCCAAAAAACAGTTGTTTAATTAGTAATGAATATCTGTGTATTTATTTACTTACATTTTGGCTGTGCTGCACTGCAGTGGGATCTCAGTTTCCCAACCAGGGATCACACTGCACCCTCTGTGATGGAAGTGCGGAGTCTTAAACATGGGACTGCCATGGAAGTCACAGTAATGAATTTATGTTTAAAATAAAATTTCAATATTCTACCTATGGCTAAATAATAGATTAAAAGATATGAAATTGCTAACACTTGACCTTTTTTTGACCTGGAAGAATGGCAGTTTCATATGGTTCATCCTAATTGAAACATTTCCAGCAAAATTAACAGCAAGATCAAGATGGTTGTTGTCACTAATATGTTATATTTTCCTGGAAATTCAGTTCTGGTCAATATAATAAAATGAGAAATAAACAGGTATAATATTGGAAATACTAGTTTCAGAGGATAAAATTGCCAATCTGCAGAACCAACAACAATCAACAAAAATTAAGTCAATTAAAATTAAGGGTCCTAATAAATGAGTTCAGTTAAGATGACCATATAAAACATGTCAAACTGGAAAATAATAATGATGAATGAGATAAAATATCTAATTCATAATAGCAAAAGTAAGATAACAATACTACAAGATTTTCTCTTTTCCAAGCCCTAGAAATTAAGGAATATAGGTGATCCCATATGAAGAAAACTATAAAGCTTCCCAGAGAATCCTTAAAGAAAATTTGATGAATGCACAAAGGCATTTCAGAATGGGAAGGCTCAATATTATGAAAATTCCAATCCTCTCCATAATTAATGACAACATTAATTTTCATTTCAGTTAAACTTCTCATAGAATTTTGGGGATTTTGACGAAAGCAAATGCCAAGATCATTTGAGAGAAAACGTCATTCAAGAATCTTCTCAAAGATCGATTTACCCCCCACACAGGAGCTGCCTACCTCACTTATTCTTGCTATGTGAAATAATGCACATTTAAGCCATTTTTGAATGGAAGGTTTTTTGTTTGGTTGTCTTTTTGTTTGCAACAATTCCTGATCCATAATTTGGTACTAGGAGTAGACTAGTGTAGGTAAATGACTTAAAATGTCAAAGTGACTGAATGGGGAAGGAAGTGTCCTGGGTTGGGCTTCCCAGGTGGTGCTAGTGGAAAAGATCCCTCCTGTCAATGAAGGAGATATAAGAGACACCTGTTGGATCCCTTGGTCAGGAAGATCCCCTGGAGGAGCACATGGCAATTCACTCCAGTATTCTTGTCTGGAGAATCCCATGGACAGAGGAGTCTGGTGGGTTTCAATCTATAAGACCCTGATGCTGGGAATGACTGAGGGCAGGAGGAGAAGGGGATCAATAGAGGATGAGATGGTTGGATAGCATCATTGACTAAATGGACATAAGTTTGAACAAACTCTGCCAGACAGTGAAAGGCAGGGAAGCCTGGCATACTTCAGTCCATGGGGTCACAAAGAGTCAGGCATGACTGAGCGACTGGACAACAACATAGTGGGTTGAGATGACCCAACTATTTTAGATTGAGCTAGGGACTCTTGTTATATCACCATGGAACTTTTTCTTAACCTCTCACCTACGAGACCTTAGGATCTTGCCTATAAGCCTTAGGGATCCCTATAAGGGATGGTATTGGGGGAATGGTAAGAAAAACTCAGGATGCTGGCATAGGTGGTCTAATTCTGTCTTCAGTAAAATGCTGTAAGAAAGGAGGCCCATCTGAATGTAGAAAGGGACGAAAATGCAGCTTTGCCAGGAGAAGTCCTTTCTGCCTATGGCCTAGGATATAGTCCCATAATTTGGAGTCTTCACAATTAAAAAAGCTGAATGTTGTATTGCAAAGCTATTATCAGCCAAACAGGGAGATGGGGAGAGTTAGCAGGAGAAATGTGAAAAATTTAATGTGAAAAATTAGGTTGCAAGATTGTTGAGCAGCAGTAGGGACTGGAGAGAGATCTTTTTGGTGTAATCAGTGTCGTGATCACTATTGTTTAATCAGTTGTTGGTAAGGACCAGTTATTGTCCTAAGGGCTTTACCTGCATTAATTCATTCAGTCTGTCCAGCTGCACTCTGAGAAGGATGCTGTTCTTATTCATTTTACAGAGGAGGAAACGGAAGCTGAGGTTTTATAACTTGCTCAGGAAAATGGTAGAACAAGCAATTCAAGCTGAGATCTGCTTCATTCTAGAGCCTGTACTTAGAGCTCAGCTGTTTTTTGCTTTCTGTGTCTCCCTTGCTATGGTATATAGTCAATTTATAAATTCTATAAATTCTGTATTTTAAATTTATTTTATTTCCATCCTTTCTTTTTCTGTCCAATTATACCAGCCTAGTTCAGACCCTTGGACAATCACAGCAGTTATTTAACCTACTTCCTTTCTACTACTCAACAATAAAAAGGGGCAAACTAACCCTTTAATGGTTAAGTCAAAGTTCTGTTGCTGTCTGTTCACATGTGAAAGCTTTTTTAATTTATGTAGAGAAATTCATCCCTGAACTCTTCCTCTGAACTACCCTGCACTGCCTTACACACCTTAAATTTTTTTTTGTATCATTCACACATGTTTATCTTTTCAGATCAAATTTCTCATTCTTTAGAACTTTTTAGGATATAAACATTTGTAGCTCATTTCCCCCCATTGTATTCACACAACAAACCAGTGAGGGTAGGCAGTGATGGGCTTACAGTTGACATTTTTTGGTGGAAGAAGCTAAGGTGTTCTAAGGTTCTGTGATTTGCCAGTTGTCACAAGACTGGTCTTTGAAATCCAAATTTAGTACTGGTCCTTTTTGCCATCTTCCTGAGAGCAGCAACCAGGTAGCTTGAACACTTGTGTTGCTAGTACAGTTCTGGCATTGGGAAGCAGTCAGTGAACCATAGGTCAATAGTTTTCAAAGTGTGGTCACTGGACCAGTGTCCCCAGCATCCCCTAGGAACTTTTAGAAATGCACATTCTCAGGCCCACCTAAAACCTACTGAATCAGACATTGCAGGGTGGGGCCCAGCAACCCATGTTTTAACAAGTCCTCCTGGTGATCCTGATGCTGGCTCAAGCTTGAGGAGCACTGGTCTTGGTAACCATGAGCCATACTGCTTTTCTCTAAGTCTGAAATGGTCCTGCATGTTGGGAAGGCAGGAACACCCCTGACACTCTTTTCAGTGATCATTTCTCATGCAGCTAAGGGACTGCAAGGATAACAAGGGAAGTCAGTTCACCAAAATGTTGCAACTGCGTGTGCACTACCTGAAATTAAGTTAATGAAGCCTCTGTCTTTCAACATAGGATCAAAGACCAGAAATCCCTTCTTATGTTACCTTGGATTTCTCTCCAATTAAATAATCTTCCCACAGGAGAGGAGGGAGATTAGTTAGGACTTCAGTAGGGGTAGAGTTCATAGTATGCTTTTCTCAAAGATGAAATTAATAAATGAATGAATCCACTTGAACATCACTTATGCAGCGTCTAGTATTGGGCAGGTGCTGGAGTGGTCTTTATTAATAGAGGACACAAACAAGTAGGCATCTACTTACAACATGATATCATGAATAGTGGCCTGTGTGTACATGATTTTGTTCACTTACATACGTGTGTGTGTGCAAGCATGTGTGTGTTGGGGGGGTCTTGTGTAAGGCAGGATGAGTTTAGGGAGAGGTGTTCAGAATTTCACAAAGGAGAACATTTTTGAGCTGGATTTTAAGATCTGTTGCTCAGCAGAAAGACAAGAACATTCCAGGCACACTGAATAGAGTGTGTAAACGGGACGTGAAATAGCACGAATAGCATATAGGGAGCCACAAGTGGTTTGCTGTTGGGGAAGTCCCGAATGTTTAGCTGACAGTGAGGCCAGAGAAGGAGTCAGGAGGCAGATTATGCTATTAATGTGCACTATTCCCTTTTTATCACTTCTTTTTCATGCTTAATTTTGTTATTGTCTATACAGAACTATGTTTTTACAATATAATTACATTATATTGTAAGTATGTCTATCTGTTTACATCTTCTATTATTAAACACCACAACTCTAGTGCCTGCTCAGTACTAGAAATGGCATAGATTATGGCAAGGTCAGAGAGGTAGACAAAATATGTGCATGGAATACCAAAGGCTCTCAGAGTTCTTACAAAGAAGAATTTAATTTTATTAAAATTTTCACATTTACCTGATTATAGAAATCTTTTTTTCCCCAAAGAAAACCTAACACAACCCCCTGGACCCAGTGTTTTGTGATGTATACACTTTGGGAAACCCTAGCTGATGGATCAAAAGCTAACCCCTTAGCAGCACATTTGTAGCACAATCTGTGTCCTGACTGCATCCTGCTCTGTGTATTTAGAAAACCAAAGATGGGGATCCAAAAGGAATAGGAAGTTTTCTGGTGAGCTTTCTCAACATCTTAAGTTCCTCAAGAGTGAACATCAGAGACTTCCCCTGGTGGTTGACTGGCTAAGATTCTGTGCTCCCAATGCAGGGGCCCAGAGTTTGATCCCTGGTCAGGGGATTAGATCCCCCATGCTGCAAATAAGAGTTCACATACTGCAACTAAGGATCTTGCATGCCACAACTAAAACAAAAGATCCCACATGCTGCAATGAATATCAAAGATTGCACATGCTGCAACTGAGACCTGGCACAGCCAAATAAATAATTGAATAAATAAGTAAATATTGAAAAAATAATCGACTTTGGACATTGCCACCCTACAGTTTGTGGCCTAGTTGCCAAGGGTACATTCCTTTCCTAGGAAGCCCATGTGCAATGCAATGTGTTCAGTTCAGTTCAGTCGCTCAGTCGTGTCCAACTGTTTGCGATTCCATGAATCGCAGCACGCCAGGCCTCCCTGTCCATCACCAGCTCCCAGAGTTCACTCAGACTCACGTCCATCGAGTCAGTGATGCCATTCAGCCATCTCATCCTCTGTCATCCCCTTCTCCTCCTGCCCCCAATCCCTCCCAGCATTAGAGTCTTTTCCAGTGAGTCAACTCTTCACATGAGGTGGCCAAAGTACTGGAGTTTCAGCTTCAGCATCATTCCCTCCAAAGAAATCCCAGGGCTGATCTCCTTCAGAATGGACTGGTTGGATCTCCTTGCAGTCCAAGGGACTCTCAAGAGTCTTCTCCAACACCACAGTTCAAAAGCATCAATTCTTTGGCACTCAGCTTTCTTCACAGTCCAACTCTCACATCCATACATGACCACTGGAAAAACCATAGCCTTGACTAGACAGACCTTTGTTGGCAAAGTAATGTCTCTGCTTATGAATATGCTATCTAGGTTGGTCATAACTTTTGTGTGGTCATCTGTATTTCAGCTAGTTCTTCTCACAGTTAGAAGAGGTTGAAGGTCCAGAAGAAGAGAGCTGTTCCTCCAGGCCATTCCCTACCAGGATGGACAGTGTCTTATTCTTTTTTTTTTTTTTAATTTTTTATTTTTATTTAATTTTATTTTATTTTTAAAGTTTACATAACTGTATTAGTTTTGCCAAATATCAAAATGAATCCGCCACAGGTATACATGTGTTCCCCATCCTGAACCCTCCTCCCTCCTCCCTCCCCATTCCATCCCTCTGGGTCGTCCCAGTGCACCAGCCCCAAGCATCCAGTATCGTGCATCAAACCTAGACTGGCAACTCGTTTCATACATGATATTTTACATGTTTCAATGCCATTCTCCCAATTCTTCCCACCCTCTCCCTCTCTCACAGAGTCCATAAGACTGTTCTATACATCAGTATCTCTTTTGCTGTCTTGTACACAGGGTTATTGTTATCATCTTTCTAAATTCCATATATATGCGTTAGTATACTGTATTGGTGTTTTTCTTTCTGGCTTACTTCACTCTGTATAATAGGCTCCAGTTTCATCCACCTCATTAGAACTGATTCAAATGTATTCTTTTTAATGGCTGAGTAATACTCCATTGTGTATATGTACCACAGCTTTCTTATCCATTCATCTGCTGATGGACATCTAGGTTGCTTCCATGTCCTGGCTATT
The DNA here is from genome assembly GCF_019923935.1 of Bubalus bubalis. Taxonomy (NCBI): domain Eukaryota; kingdom Metazoa; phylum Chordata; class Mammalia; order Artiodactyla; family Bovidae; genus Bubalus; species Bubalus bubalis. The sequence continues at coordinate 160,129,103 of NC_059159.1, read as the reverse complement.
ATAAACAGTGCTGCGATGAACATTGGGGTACACGTGTCTCTTTCAATTCTGGTTTCCTCAGTGTGTATGCCCAGCAGTCAGTGTCTTATTCTATTTGGACTGCTATAACAGCGTACCATAGACTGGTGGCTTATAACCAACAGAAATTCAATTTCTCATACTTGTGGAGGCTTGAAGTCCAAGATCAAGACACCAGCAGATTCAGTTTCTGGTGAGAGTCTCCTTCCTGGTAAGTAGATGGCAATCTTCTTGCTTGTGTCCTCACCCATATGGTGGAATAAGCAAGGATGCTCTCTGTAATCTCTCTTATAAGGGCACTAATACCATTTGTGAAGGCTTCACTCTCATGACCTAATTACCCCTCGAGGGCCCCAGTTCCAAGTATCAGCACTTTGGCTGTGAGATTTAAAATGTGAATCTTGGGGGGACACAAACATTCAGTCTATGGCAGACTAACTTCTCTCCCAATAGACAGGTCTCTGCAGTACAGGACACTGGGGTTCTCATCACAGCATGGTGCTTAAGGCCTGCAGACAAATGCATTCTAGCCTTTCCTTTGTGTAAGTGTAAGCTGGCTTAAGGAAAAATTCTATGCTGAGTATCCCTGAGAGAAAATGAAGTCATTGCTTGCTTGAGAGGGATTTATTTATTAATAACATATCTGCTATCTTTCCAATGATAAATTAGGTCCTTACGGCAAGTGCTTTTGTTGTAACTTGGTTTAAAGGAGAGGGCTGTGCATCGCTAACTGGCTGTCAGTTTTCCTAGTGTTCCTGTTGGGTAAGCTGACAGATCCTTCAAACTCATCACTAGCTGAAGTATGTTTGAACTTTATTCTTGGGCAGTCTAATTGTCATATGTTACGAAGCAAACCTCTAGAAGGGGTTACTTTATAACTAGCAATGTGGCCTTTGAAGGAGGTACAGTATGCAAAAAAAATTATGTGAGGAAAAAAATCTAACACCTTCTCTACTAAAGTTACTACACAAGGTCTAGATATAGGCCTTATAAAATGAAATCTGAGGTCATAAACATGCCTCACACATCTGGAATCTTGCCTGTGGCAGATATTCTAAAACTTGAGATGCTATATTAAAGCAAGGAAAAGAGCATTTATTGCATACCTACTAAGTGTTAGGCTTTTTCACACTTTACCTCATTACAGCAACCTTGTGAGGTAAGGTTATTTATTATCATGAGTTTGTACAGTAAATAGCTTGAACAATGTAAAGATTCAAATTTCAGCCTTCTGACACAGTCTCATCATTTTCTGAGTGCATATTGTTGCCACTCCAAGTCAAGTATATAAAATAATTTGCTAAAACACCAAATGATAGTTTCACATGGGCCAGAGAAAGGATTCTGGGTGTCCCAGCATTCATGAGAAAAGCTGTTTGTCCTATGTGGGTGGACTGGTGCAGGCTCTGAGCTGAGGCTGAGAATTGCTTATTAGAATAATGCTCTGCAGCCAGTGGATGTTTGTAAAATGAACACTGACTGACATGCTATACATAATTCAGTTATTGATTGAGTTTTGCTGTTTAGTCATTAAGTCATTTCCGACTCCTTTGTGACACCACAGACCATAGCCCACCAGGTTCCTCTGTCTGTGGAATTTCCCAGGTAAGAACATTGGAGTAGGTTGTCATTTCCTTCTCCAGGATATCCTCCTGATGCAAGGATTGAACCCATGTCTTGTGCTTGGCAGGTGAATTCTTTACCACTGAACCTGTGCAGAGTACATCATGAGAAATGCTGGGCTGGAGGAAGCACAAGCTGGAATCAAGATTGCCGGGAGAAATATCAATAACCTCAGATATGCAGATGACACCATCCTTATGGCAGAAAGTGAAGAACTAAAGAGCCTCTTGATGAGGGTGAAAGAAGAGAGTGAAAAAGTTGGCTTAAAGTTCAACATTCAGAAAACTAAGATCATGGCATCTGGTCCCATCACTTCATGGCAAATAGATGGGGAAACAGTGGCTGACTTTATTTTTCTGGGCTCCAAAATCACTGCAGATGCTGATTGCAGCCATGAAATTAAAAGATGCTTACTTCTTGGAACTCCCCAGTGGCTCAGACAGTAAAAGCATCTGCCTACAATGGGGGAGGACCCAGGTTCGATCCCTGGGTCGGGAAGATCCCCTGGAGAAGGAAATGGCAACCCACTTCAGTACTCTTGCCTGGAAAATCCCATGGACGGAGGAGCCTGGTAGGCTACAGTCCATGGGGTCGCAAAGAGTTGGACATGATTGAGTGACTTTGCTTTTTGCTTTACTCTTGGAAGGAAATTTATGACAAACCTAGACAGCATATTAAAAAGCAGAGACATTACTTTGTCAACAAAGGTCCATATAGTCAAGGCTATGGTATTTCCAGTGGTCATGTATGGATGTGAGAGTTGGACTGTGAAGAAAGCTGAGCACCGAAGAATTGATGCTTTTGAACTGTGGTGTTGGAGAAGACTCTTGAGAGTCCCTTGGACTGCAAGGAGATCCAACCAGTCCATCCTAAAGGAGATCAGTCCTGGATGTTCATTGGTAGGACTGATGTTGAAGCTGAAACTGCAGTACTTTGGCCACCTGATGCAAAGAGCTGACTCATTTGAAAAGACCCTGATGCTGGGAAGGATTGAGGGCAGGAGGAGAAGGGGACGACAGAGGATGAGATGGTTGGATGGCATCACCGACTCAATGGACATGGGTTTGGATGGACTCCGGGAGTTGGTGATGGACAGGGAGGCCTGGCGTGCTGTGGTTCATGAGGTCACCAAGAGTGGGACACGACTGAGTGGCTGAACTGATTCCATTTGGCCTACTAACTTCTAGGGCCCTATTTTGTCCGCCCCTCATTTTTTTCTTTTTTTTAAAGCAAATTCATCTGCTTATGTGATTTCAACTGCTACCTATATTTATAACAAAACAGAATGATGTATGTGAAAGAATATTAGATTTGAAGATAGATAGGCCTAAATCCAGTCCTGACTATCATTTCACAGAGACCTTTTTTAACTGAAACTGTCTAACACTTTCAGTTTTAGCTGAACCTGTCTCAGTTCTCTCATCTGTGCAGGTGAGTGATGATGACAGGCATGCCTGTTGCATCAGGTCACCTGTGAGAAACAGGTGAGAGAGCAACTTTTGTAAACTCTAAAGGAAGTGTTTTAGAGGAACTCTGAACCTCCGTTCCAGCAAAGCTCTTCTCCGAACTTCCTCATGTCAGGATCTACCTTGCGTGGCGATTTCCTCATTAAGATGACCTGCCTCCACACCTGCGCTCATCTACTTTGTTGTGGCTGCACTTTCATCATCAGCTCATTGTCCCGAGGGCCCACCCCACCCTCTCTCCCCATGGCTAGCCACATCTTGATTTTTCTATTACTTTTTCCTGATGATTCACCTTCAACAGGCTTCTTGGATTTCACCTGTTGGAACCTGGTAACCATCTCTAGGCAGTGCCCTAAAGACTTATGCTGCCATTGTAACAGCTGAACTCAGATGTGTGTCTCCTGCTTTTCAAGTTCTCACTCCTTTGACCCAACTTACTCCCCAGTAGTGAAAACAAATTTCCTGAAGCCTCACTTAACGTGTGTCACTTCACTCCTCAGATTAAACACTGGTTCCCTAGTGCCTCTTGAAAATAAGATGTGTACACAGGTTTTGTGCCTATTACAATAGCAACTCATGTTTGATGTGCCAAGTACAGAAGAGCGAGCAGAAAAATAAACAGATCACGTATTAGCAAGTCACTTTAAGATAAGCACTAAAAGTATTTCCATTTTTTTCTATTCTTACATAACTTAAAAAAATGCTATCAAAGAGTATGAAACATACTGTTTCGTACCTCGCTTTATTATCTTAGTAATATATTCTAAACATTTTTTCGGGTCATTAGATAGACTAATTTAGTGAATCTGTGGCTATCATTGCAGTTCAATGAATAGATTTATCATAATTGACTTATTTAATTCCCTATGAAAAACCATTGATTGTTTTTTATTATCAACACTTTAAAATATATTCATATGCATATATCTTGTGTAATCTTTTATCTTATACTTTTTTTGGGGAAGGGGTAATGAATTTGTTACAGATAGAATTGCTTGGCTGAAGAATATACACATTTTAAGATTTCTGAGACATATTGCTAATTGCCTTCCAAAAAGTGTGTACCAATTTATGTTCTGAGCTGAGTAGAAGAGTATCAGTATCCAGACACTCTCAATGAATTGTAGTCTTTGCTAACTCTATGGGGAAACATATCCCATCTTGAACTTGTAATTTGAATGGTTTTGATTAATAGTAAAGTTGAATATTTGGTCATATAATAACCAACTATATTTCTTCTTTTGAAAACTGACTCCATATAGTTTCCTCATTTTTATAATATAGGGTTAATCTTTTTCTCATTGCTTTATAAAATCTCTGTAATGAATTAAAGATATTCCTTACTTATCATATGTTTTCTAGTTTATGATTTCCTTATTTTCTTACAATATAAAAGTTCTTTATTTTCAGGTGATTTAGTGTATTAGTATTTCCCTTTAAGTTATCTGACTGTTGTTATGTTTAGGAGGAATATATATGTATTTTTTTCTATTTCTTTCATGATTTATTTAAAAACACTGACTTGAATCCAACTGTAGTCTATTTTGGACTGTGATGGAAGTAAAAGTGTGACTTAATTTCCTTTCAAATAGTTAATCCATTAGTTCAACAAAATTTCCCAGGGACTGTAAATACTATCCTTCTCATATACTTATACTTGGGACCACTTCTGAGTTTTCTATTCTGTTTCTTTGGTCTAGCTTTCTCTTCTAGGGTTGGCAGTTTTATCTTATTCTGGCTGTTTCCCAGTTAAGTAGATTACTGGCTGGTGCTTTCAGATATTTATCCTTTTTTCATGTTAAAGAAGTAAGTTTCAGTTCCCAGTTTTTAAAAACATCTTGAGTGACTATTGAATTTTATCAAATGCCTTTTTGGCATTTTTACAATGATCATATGGTTTTTCTCCTTTGACCTATTGATATTATGAATTATGTTAATAGATTTCCTCATATTAAACTATCCTGCATTCCTGGAATAAGCTCTGGTTAGTCATTTTGTATTATTATTCAAGTACATGGCTGGATTTGATTTGATAATATTTTATTTAGGAGTTTTGCATCTATATTTTTGAAATTGGCCTATAGAGGGTGATTTTTTTTTTTTTTTTGAGAGTATTATCTGTGTCAGGTTTTGATTTCAGGATTTTTCTAGCTTTCAAATATATAATGGAATGGTCTTCATCTTGAATTAGTTAAGTAGTATTCCTAGTAGGGACATGTAGGCTCTAAGAATGGTGTGATGGAAAGAACACAGAACTGAAGATTAGAAGACAAAGGTTCAGTTCCTGCCTTTGCCCCATTAACTCTATAAATTTGGGCAAATTATTTCATCTTCCTCAACTTCAGTGTCTTTGTCTTTAAAATCGGAATCAAGTCCAATTTCTGCCCCAAGTACCTTCTTGCAAGTTTGTTGTGACAGTCCAATGAGCAAATGAGAATGGAAACACTTTGCAGAGGAGAGAAACAACATTCAGTGAGTTCCTATTCCATGCGAGGTGCTGTGTGTAGTATTTTACATGATGATGTCATTACTGAGAATCCTAACTGTAATTCTCAGAAGCTCTAGTCAGAAGTCCTCTAGTGAGGACTCCTTAGTGCTTTGCAACAGTGGTCCATGGCTAGCATACCATCATTACCCAGGAACATGTCAGGAGTACTGAACTGCCAGCCTTACCACTGAAAGAGTCTGCATTTTCACAAGAATTCCTGGAAGATTTACATTAAAGTTGGCTTCTACATCATAATTGTACAGATTCCTCAGCATCAGCATAGAAATGCAGATGTAGCATTTATAAATAATTCTGATAATGGTTCTCTTGATCATTGTTCTGATGTTGTGGATGAGATGACTTTACCATTGAGACTGTAAATGTTATTTAGAGCAAATACCATGAATATGTACAGTAATTTCCAATCAAAAGTTGACTGTCCTTGGGACCTGAGTAAAACTGACCCATCCACTGAGTTATTTTCTAAAAAGTCCAAGATGAAAAAGTAGTTTTAGTGCCTGCAGATGTACTTTTCTCTGGGGAGAGTTGATCATGCTGCATTCCTATCAGTCAATGTGAAGGAATTTTTTCAGCTGATCCTGAGCAACCACAGACCTTTCACTGGGGTGAGGATAACTATGTCATTTTCATCAGTAAGATTACACTAGTCATTCCTCAAGCATGCTTTGACTTCCACCAAGAGCAAAGGGCAACAATGCTCTGAGCTTCAGCACGCACATTAATATACGAACCTGCCTGTGCACACATGCTTAGAGAACATCTAAGATTATGGCGGGAACTGAAACCATGGTGACCAAGAAATCAACAAGGATTCCCTCCGTGGGAGTTCTGCAGAGATGTGTAATGCAGTCGAGGTAACTGTTTGTTGGCTGTGACTGGCAGTTGCCATGGAGACCAGCAGTTGGGTGAGGGAAACCCTCCTCAGTGACGTGGCCGACAGCTGTCTTGTTCCACTGGGTCTTGCATGCAAGCAATTCTTTCACACCCTACGTGGGAGGGAAGCACAGGTGTGTCTTTTGCTAGGCTCAGAAAGCAGAGGAGAAAGTCCAGTGTGAAGATATTTCTAATCATGGCTTTCTTCCATGATGGTCAGAGTTTAAATGGGCATTAAAAAAATATCCATTATGTTAAGGATGCTAGCATTTTAACCCAAAGTGCAGAACTTTCTGTGGTTATAAAATAACTTCACCATGTTAGAACTTCCTTCCCAGTTGAAATATTGTGTCCATAATGCTTTCTCAAGCTCTCTAGGGCAGAAGTAATTGCTTCTGTGGATGTGTGCGCCCAGAAATTTGTTTATAAGTCTTATAACATCTTGTGAATTATATTGTAGGTTAGGCATAACCATCTTGTCTGCTTAACTAGTTCATCTCCCTCTGTTTGCACGTAGGTCTGGATCCATGGCCTAACCAAATAAATATGGCCACTGTGTCTAGAACAGTGCCCAGTCCAAAGCATATATGTGACTATATTAACAAGTTATCACTGTGTAACAAATTGCTACAAACTTCACAGTTTAAAAAACACATTTATTGTCTCACAATTTACATGGTTTACCTTTCTGGCCCTGGCTTAGCTGGTTCTTTTGCCCAGAGTTTCATAAAGCCACAGTCAGGGTGTTGGATGGGCTTCATTTTCACCTGAGGCTCTCCTGGGGAAGAATTTGCTTCCAAGGTTATCGAGTCATTGGCAGAATTCATTTCTTAGTGGCCTGTAGGAGCTGAGTGCCTCAGTCCTACAGACCATTTCCAGTTCCCAATATATGGCCCTCTCTGCAGGAAGTTCGCAACATAGCAGCTTACTTCTTTGTGGCTCACAGGAGGGAAAGAGTAACTCTAGAGAGGCAGACTTTTATGTCGTGTAATCCCGAGAGTGACCTCTTATCACTTCTGCCATGTTCGATTGGTGAGAGGCAAGTCACAGATCCTGCTCACACTCAGGGAGAGGATAACACAAGAGTGTGAGTGCCAGGAGTTGGGGATCACTTTAGGGTCTGCCTGAGATAATGACCCTTTGCAATTTTTCCAATGAACTAGCCATTCAGCTGGACCAGAAACATGAATACTCCATTTGAGCTTATCAGGATGGGAAAGGAGATACCTACTCATCACAGAACTCTGTTATTGTCTGTATTCTATTCTTGTGAGAACTGACTTTCATTACAGTTTCATCACAGGATGAGTCCGTATCTCTTATAATTTATTTTATTATATTGGCTATTTTTGTATTTGAAAAAAGTTGCAAAATATGCAACTAGAGTTGTAAATAAAACAAGTGTTTCAGAAGAGTTCTAAATGTTTTCACTTGATTCTGTGCAAAATTACCATGGCAGCCATGAGACTGCATGATTACAGAGAGTATGATTGACTAAGGCCCCCAGTTGCTCTGAAGTTCACCACTGCATTCAGATCAAACTCTTACTTCCCACAGGTTGCTTTCTGCCACCTGGGGCCTTTTCCTCATTCCCTTCTCCAGGTTAACCTCTACTGTACCTTCCAGGTGACAGACTTTATTTTCTTGGGCTCCAAAATCACTGCAGATGGTGACTGCAACCATGAAATTAAAAGACACTTGCTCCTTGGAAGAAAAGCTATGACCAACCTAGACAGCATATTAAAAAGCAGAGACATTACTTTGCTGACAAAGGTCTGTCTAGTCAAAGCTATGGTTTTTCCAGTAGTCATGTATGGATATGAGAGTTGAACAATAAAGAAATTTGAGCTCCGAAGAATGGATGCTTTTGAACTGTGGTGTTGGAGAAGACTCTTGAGAAGGCCTTGGACTGTAAGAAGATCCAACCAGTCAATCCTAAAGGAAATCAGTCCTGAATATTGATTGGAAGGACTGATGTTGAAGCTGAAACTCTAATACTTTGGCCACGTGATGCGAAGAACTGACTCGTTGGAAAAGACTCTGATGCTGGGAAAGATTGAAGGCAGGAGAAGGGGACGACAGAGGATGAGATGGTTGGATGGCATCACCGACTGAATGGACATGAATTTGAGTAAACTTTGGGAGTTGGTGATGGACAGGGAGGCCTGGCGTGCTGCAGTCCATCAGGTTGCAAAGAGTTGGTCATGATTGAGCGAATAAACTGACTATACCTTCCAAGGTAGGATTTATGGCTGGATCTAGTGAGGTTTCTTTGGTTTCCTTGAACTCCTCACTCTTTCTCCTTCCCAATTCTCAGCTCACCTAAACCATCTTTACCAAGAAGCAGAGTCCTTCATTCCACATTTAGGTACAACCAGAAAAAGTAGAGGAATCTTTGGAGGAAGCCATGACCCAGATTACAGAACTAGTGTACATATATGTATTGCAGCTGAAAGCTTGTGTTTTGGACTCAAACTATCTGACTTCCAATCTTTTGTTCATCTTCCTGTGTGACCCTGGGTGAGCCACTCAGCCTCTCTGAGTTCATTTTCCCTCATCTTCAGAATGAAGTAATGGTTTCTTTCTCTTAATGCTATGAGAACTGATAACCTCTTCCCAGGGCTGGCACATGGAATGAACTCAATAAGTTGGCTCTCTCCTTTCCTTATATAGAACATTGTTTAAAATGGCTTTTTCAGTCTTGCTAATAGCAATTTTGGTTCCTAATAGCAATATATAAAAAAAATGCTTGAGTATTTGCTCATGTTGTGGCTTCGAGCTTTGGAAAGTGAGACATGCAGATGAATTGTGGGTCTGACAGTGAAGAGTAAATGGTCTTGGGCCTAGCTTCAGAAGTTGGCCTAAAGAGAAACATACTACTCTTAAAAAAACAAGCAGGAAGCAAAAAGCTTTCATATGTATGTGACGGCCATTCTGCAAGTGTAGGCCAAAAAGCTCTTTTTAATGGTTACAGGAAAAACAATAAGGGGGAAGGGTAGCCAGAAGAGACCATCTAACTAGTACCACTCCCCCTCCTTCAGTCTCTCACTTCGCCCAGGAAGGGAAACGAAGTGCTGGTGGTACAGGATCCCCCACCTTAAATGAGGGTGACCACTGGGAGCAGAGCCAGGGCAAGTATCTTTATAGTATAACCCTCCATGTGATGCCAGGGGAGGGGTGGGGAAGTGCAAAGTTATCAGATCTGGAATCTGAAAACCTGGTCTCTCAACTGCAAGCTCCCACTTACTGATTGTGTGACTTGGAGCTAGTTGCTTCATTTCTCTTATCTCCAGTTTCATTATCTGTAAAATGGACGTAACAAAGTAAATTATAACATGAGCTGTTTGTTTTTTTTTTTTAAACATGGGCTGTTTTGAGGCTCAAATGGGATGATGAATACATGTGAATTCCTGTAAATTCCTATGTAGAGTTTAGCTGTTTAGTGGAATACTGTGTCCTATTACAGTCCCCCTGAGTTAGAGCTTCCCCTGTGGTTATCATTGAAAGATGGTCTTTAAATCAGCTATGACAAGTTTGGGCTTCCCTAGTGGCTCAGATGGTAAAGAATCTGCCTTTAATACAAGAGGCCTGAGTTTGATACCTGGGTTGGGAAGGTCTCTTGGAGGAGGAAATGGCAACCCCCTGCAGTATTCTTGCCTGGAGAATCCCATGGACAGAGAATTTAGAATAACTTGGTGGGTGCCTCATACGGTGTGTGATGAGGAGGAGGATGACCTTTGCGTAACTCTAAGTGGTGTATACTATGTAGGAGGAATCGAGGCAAGCAGTCTGGTTGCATGTGGGTGGAAGTTGCATTTCATGGCACACACACTGTTTTTACTTATATCATACATCTGTTCATTTGTGGCAGCTGAAGGAAGTGCCAGTGAAGATAATAGGGGCAGGTGGTTCCAAGGGAGAGTTGAGTCTAAATATTGATATAATGTTTTAAAGAGGAATTTTGGGTCTGCTGTTTCATTTGAGTCTAGTAGCTGTCTTCTGTTTCTTTTCCTATTTTACAAGGAAACTGAAGTTCAGAGAGGTTAGTTAACTTGTACAAGACCACACAGCTCACAGGTTTAAGCTGGGATTGCATATCAGGCTGGCTTGATGCCCCTGATAAAATATATGTAGGGGTTGGGGGGCTTTGTAAGTGGTGCAGTCTCACGGAAATAGACATCATCCTTCCTACCACATTTAAACAGAGAAGGCAGCTGAAGACCAGAGAAGTGCAGTGGTGTGCTTAAGCCTACACAGCTTATAAGCGCAAGAGGGGCCTAGAAGCTGGATTTCCCCATTCCTAGAACAGAGTCTATTCTATGCTGGTTGCTGCCTTAAGAGTGCTTTCTAGTCAAGACCCCTCTCCTCTGCCCTGCCCCCTTTTCTTTTTAAAAAATTAATAAAAGGCAGTCAAGCAATGGCTCATGGGCTTGCAAGAGGCTAGGAAACATTTGTGAGGCAATCATAAGCTCGCTTTCAGTGAAACACATGATCTTGGTAACAAAAGAAATACAGAAATACATTTCTTTGAATGCTCTTCAACCTAATCAGCCCTGATGCTGCTAAACTGTTCCTGACATTCTCTGGTCTTCCTCCTTTAAAGCCCCAAATGAAGCATAATGAAATAAGCTATAAGCATTTGGGGTTATTCAACTCTCTGAAGTGCTTGAGGACACAATTTGTAGGCAAGATGTTAAGGAATTAGAAAAAAAGAAAAGCTGGCTGGTGCCAAGCCGCATTGTACTGATTTCTCCATGGCCCTGTTGCATGTTAGGTATGCATATGGTCCACACATTTTTCAAAAACATACCCCCAGGTGTCAGGGCCTATTCTTTAGAGTGTATCAACTAAATGCAGAGAGACGGGTGTGCTGAGGAAATGAAAAATAAAACCCCAGCTGCTCCTTAGAACATTGCTGTAATTTGGAGGCTTGGCATAGGCTGCAGTGTTCTTGTCTAGAGCCCAACAGATGCAAAACCCTAAAAGGTGACCTCCTCCAGGGCAGGACTGAGGGCACTGACTCATTGTCCCCTGGCCCAGCACGGGGCCCAGCACAGAGCTCCCCAGGACTCGGGGAGCTCGAGGTGAATAAATGAATGTGAGTGACGCTAGTGATTAAATTGGTATTAGGAGAGAAAAGGCCCCTTAGAAGAAGGTGCTTAAAATAAGCCATGATCCCAGCCCTGCTTTTCCCTTAGTCAATTCCTGCCTAAAAACCCACTGCCATTTTAACGAGTTGGCTTGCATGTGTGGTAGACAAAGGGAATAAGGACTGAACCGGGAAGACTTGGGTGTATGACCATCAGGATTACATTTGAGCCCTTTTTCCTTTAATGTAACATTTGTAGAGCACTTAGGGCCACGTTTGGCACACAGTAGGCATGCATTTCCAGAGAAGGCAATGGCACCCCACTCCAGTACTCGTACCTGGAAAATCCCATGGATGGAGGAGCCTGGTAGGCTGCAGTCCATGGGGTCTCTAGGAGTCAGACGACTGAGCGACTTCACTTTCACTTTTCACTTTCATGCATTGGAGAAGGAAATGGCAATCCACTCCAGTGTTCTTGCCTGGAGAATCCCAGGGACGGGGGAGCCTGGTGGGCTGCCGTGTATGGGGTCGCACAGAGTTGGACACGACTGAAGCGACTTAGCAGCAGCAGCAGCAGCAGACATGCATTTCATTCATTTGACTTATAGTATGCCAGACCTAATGTCAAAAGCTAGTGGTGGAAAAATAACTACCCTTAAGGAGCTCAAGTTGAGTGGATTGGGAGAACTTTACTGTCACTATGGAATTTTCTGGATAACACTTTAAGGCAGAGACTGTTCCTTGAGTAATGAGGAAGTCAAGCTTTGGAGAAGCTCCAGCATCAGCCCCCAGCCCTGTAAACCTAAGAACTGGTACCTCAAATGAAATACTCCATCAGAGGTCACCAGTGGGCAGCTCACAGCTCAGTTCTGTCACAGTATATGTTTGGTTTGGTCTGCCTATTGTTTGTGGAGAAAGAAAATACGGAATGGGAATGCCTTTAGACAGGGCACGTGCTTCCCAGTTCATGTGATCCCTCCACACACACAGTCTAGCCGGTGGGCAGCTGAGTGTGAAATCCCAGCTCAGATTTACTGTTTCCACGTGCTGTGCACTTTCCAGTGGCTTAGGAGTGTCTTATCTGCTTTTGACAGGGCCTGCACCTGCACTACTGATCTTCCTGGGTCTTTTCTGACCTTATTGTAGTTTCTTGATCACCATGGATTGACTGCTACCTTTGGATTGAATAGACCAGACTGCTTGAGACTGAAACAGATGCTTGTATAGTTCCTGGACTCTCTTGAGTCAGGAATGATGGTGGTGGTGGTATGGGGGACATTGTGTAGCACACACTTGGCACATGCTAAATGCTTGGTCAGTGTTTCCCAAATAAACAAAAAATATTGTGAAGCCAGCCTGCCTCTTCCAATAGCTCCGATTTTAAAAAGTTTTTCTTTTAAAGTAAAGGAGCATTCCTAGGCCATATTCAGTTTACTTTCCTCATTTCTCTTACGGAAAGGGTGGGCCGCTGGTATTGCATAAAAATGTTTCCGTGCTGAGGTCATCTGTTCCATTTAATGTAGTGTGTGGAGCTTTGGGGTCTCCATCAATCACTGGGAAATGAGCTGGAGAAAATGCAGATCTTTATTCAAAAAATCAAATTGGTCTTGGGTGCCCATGCTAAGTTGGACTTGAGCTGCCTTGGGTGGGGGCAGGTATAGAATCTGGTCCAAAAGTTGTCTTCAGAGGAAGCGGGGCCTCCCTGAAGTCATAGAGAAGGAAGGCCCATTGGCTGTGCTGTAGCTGATAGCACAACTTCTCTGCCCTTTTTTTGCTGAGGTGACTTAATAAGGAGATGAATGAGTTCTAGCACTTGTCCAGAGCCCACTGACTATGTAAGATGCCCTGTGGGCCATAATTGGTTAAGTTGAGATGGAATTGCCTGATGCATAAGAGTGAGGATTTGAAGACAGATGCCTAGGTTAGAATCCTGGTTCTACCAGTTATAAGTTGTAAGATGTGGGCACATTAATGCCTCTGTATGTCAGTTTCCTTACCTATAAAGTGGGTACAGTAATAGAACCTACCTCATAGGGGTTTTTTTGGCCACATAGGGGTTTTTTTGTTTTTTTTTTTATTATTATTATTTTTATTGGAGTATAAGTGATTTACAATGTTATGTTAATTGCAGGTGTACAGCAAAGTGAATCAGTTATACATATACATATATCCACTCTTTTCAAGATTCTTTCCCTATATAGGCTGTTCCAATTCTTGAGGATTTAATTAACTGTTATTCAGAATTGACTTAGAACAGTGCCTGGCATTATTAATAATAAGCACTCTGTGTGTGTAGCTATCAGTCTTTCAAGATACCCCAAGCCTACCCATTATTAGGCCTGATCTACAGAAAGCAATCAACTTTCTCTGACCAGCTTTGATCCTGTCCTTTTAGTTGACAGGAGTTGATGCAAAAATAATGCTTCTGTTCTTTATACATGGCAGTTGGAGATGGCTTCATTATCCGTACATTGTACTTGCAGAAAGACAAATACCTTTGACTATGGATTTGTTGGAGAAGGCAATGGCAACGCACTCCAGTACTCTTGCTTGGAAAATCCCATGGACGGAGGGGCCTGGTGGGCTGCAGTCCATGGGGTCGCTAGGAGTTGAACAGGACTGAGCGACTTCACTTTCACTTTTCACTTTCATTCATTGGAGAAGGAAATGGCAACCCACTCCAGTGTTCTTGCCTGGAGAATCCCAGGGACGGGGGAGCCTGGTGGGCTGCCGTCTATGGGGTCGCACAGAGTCAGACACGACTGAAGCGACTTAGCAGCAGCAGCAGCATGGATATGTTTGCGTTCTGTTGACAAAAAGTGACTAATGTTCAACTCAGTTCAGTTCAGTCGCTCAGTCATGTCCGACTCTTTGCGACCCCATGAATCGCAGCACGCCAGGCCTCCCTGTCCATCACCAACTCCCGGAGTTCACTCAGACTCACGTCCATCGAGTCAGTGATGCCATCCAGCCATCTCATCCTCTGTTGTCCCCTTCTCCTCCTGCCCCCAACCCCTCCCAGCATCAGAGTCTTTTCCAATGAGTCAACTCTTTGCATCAGGTGGCCAAAGTACTGGAGTTTCAGCTTTAGCATCATTGCTTCCAAAGAAATCCCAGGACTTATCTCCTTCAGAATGGACTGGTTGGATCTCCTTGCAGTCCAAGGGACTCTCAAGAGTCTTCTCCAACACCACAGTTCAAAAGCATCAATTCTTCGGCACTCAGCCTTCTTCACAGTCCAACTCTCACATCCATACATGACCACTGGAAAAACCATAGCCTTGACTAGACGAACCTTTGTTGGCAAAGTAATGTCTCCGCTTTTGAATATGCTATCTAGGTTTGTCATAACTTTTCTTCCAAGGAGTAAGCATCTTTTCATTTCATGGCTGCAGTCATCATCTGCAGTGATTTTGGAGCCCAAAAAATAAAGTCTGACACTGTTTCCACTGTTTCTCCATCTATTTCCCATGAAATGATGGGACCAGATGCCATGATCTTCGTTTTCTGAATGTTGAGTTTTAAGCCAACTTTTTCACTCTCCACTTTCACTTTCATCAAGAGGCTTCTTAGTTCCTCTTCACTTTCTGCCATAAGGGTGGTGTCATCTGCATATCTGAGGTTATTGATATTTCTCCCGGCAATCTTGATTCCAGCTTGTGTTCTTCCAGTCCAGCATTTCTCATGATGTACTCTGCATATAAGTTAAATAAGCAGGGTGACAATATACAGCCTTGACATACTCCCTTTCCTATTTGGAACCAGTCTGTTGTTCCATGTCCAGTTCTAACTGTTGCTTCCTGAGCTGCATACAGATTTCTCAAGAGGCAGATCAGGTGGTCTGGTATTCCTATCTCTTTCAGAATTTTCCACAGTTTATTGTGATCCACACAGTCAAAGGCTTTGGCATAGTCAATAAAGACGAAATGGATGTTTTTCTGGAACTGACTGATGTTAGAGTTTTCATTTTGCATTTTTGTCAGGAAACCTAGAATATTACCCACTGCTTATTTTGAGGGCCCCAAAGCATCTATTTTGTCCCTTTTCTTCAAATGGATATTTATCTTAGACTAGTACTTCTTCGTTTTTCGATGGAACTGCTAAAAATAGCCAACAATAGTGACTGAGGGGAATTTGGAGATTATAGTCTTGAAAGCGCAGAAGTCTGAATTCTCTTTCAAATTTTGTATTTTAAGTTGAAAATGAATACATGTATTTTGAACTTGAGCCCCTTTTATATCTACTTTTGTTTTAATGTTCAGTCCATGTTTTGAATTATCAATCTTTAAGTAAAACTGATGTTTCAGGAAGACACACCTCTGAGTTTATGACTTCTTGTGAAGCCGTTGGTGCTGTTCATCAAGTATTTCTGGTTCTTCCCCCTTCCAGGCTCATAGTAGGACTGTATGTCCTTGTCTGTCTGAAGTCAGGTGTGACCATGTGACTAACTTGGCCATAGGAAGCACATTAGCTCTGGCCAGTGTCCAGTTTGCCACACTGCTTTGCTATGGAGAGGGAGAAACTTGGACTAAAAGGAAGGCTCTGTCAGCTGGGTCCCCGAGTGCCTGATGAGCCAGATTTTTCTATTGGACAGGGTTGGACAGGCTGTGTGGACAAGAAGTAAATGCTGTGTTACAGCCACTGAGAGTTCAAGGCTGTTTGCCATCACTATATGATGCAGCCTGTCCTGACATACACCCTCCTAATCCCCTTTAGTGCCCATCAGATTTCTCAAGGGGAGCCTGTCTTCTGTTTTGAAAGTGGTCTCTGGTGTCTTATCTAAATCAGTACATTTTGGAAGGTGAGGAATACAGATGAAAAATGAAAAAGTTCAGATGCTGGACTCCCACTCCCCTATTTTCTACAAAAATTATTATTTTTAATCTTTAAAATATAGCACATAGTGTGAGATTTGTGAGTCCTTCTAAGATTTAGAGTCTTAGTACGTTTATAGATTAAAATCAGCTGCTTATTTGTTAATTTTGAGGAGGTATCACTCTTTAACATTTATTTACTAAATGCCTAGGACTATGTACTGTGTCTAAAAGTATGAATTATAAGTTTATGTTGAGCCGTAAACCTTTGATCATTAGAGTTTGGTTGCAGTGGAAATGAAAAGTGAAATTATGAGTTGCTCAGTGATGTCCAACTCTTTGCGATCCCATGGACTGTAACCTGCCAGGCTCCTCTGTCCACGGAATTCTCCAGGCAAGAGTACTGGAGTGGGTAGCCATTTCCTTCTCCAGGACATCTTCCGAACCCAGGGATTGAATCCGGGTCTCCTGCATTGCAGGCAGATTCTTTACCCTGCTGCTGCTGCTGCTGCTGCTGCTAAGTCGTTTTAGTCGTGTCCGACTCTGTGCGACCTCATAGACAGCAGCCCACCGGGCTCCTCCGTCCCTGGGATTCTTCAGGCAAGAACACTGGAGTGGGTTGCTATTTCCTTCTCCAATGCATGAAAGTGAAAAGTCAAAGCGAAGTAGCTCAGTCGTGTCCGACCCTCAGCAACCCCATGGACTGCAGCCTACCAGGCTCCTCCGTCCATGGGATTTTCCAGGCAAGAGTACTGGAGTGGGGTGCCATTGCCTTCTCCGTTCTTTACCCTATCATGCCTAAATATAGTGGGCACTTAGTTAATGGTATGGTGAATGAGTGTACTTTCATTAACCTAATAGTGAAAATTTACAGACCCTTCTTCACATGTTTATATCTTACTTGGGCATTGATTTTATTTTGGTATTTTGTTTTATAGCTTGCTGTTGATGTGTCAGTCCAACTGACTAAAACACTGAGTTTGCCAAAAAATTCATTAGGGTATTTCTGTAAAATCTTTCACATGCGTGTGCTCAGTTGTGTCCGACTCTTTGCGATTCCATGGACTTCAGCCCACCAGGTTCCTCTGTCTATGGAATTGTTCAGGCAAGAAATACAAGAGTGGGTTGTCATTTCCTCCTTCAAGGGATCTTCCTAACCCAGGAATCGAACCCATGTCTCCTGCATTGGCAGGTAGATTCTTTACCACTAAGCCACTGGGGAAGCCCAACATCTGACATACTAACAGGAACTAGATGATTTCATATTTGAGTCTTCCAAAGGGGATAAGCCTAATTTCTGCACACAGCAGATGTTCAGTAAATGCTTGTTGAATTGAATTGAGTTAGGTGATAAATTTGTATTGTTTAGAAACCAAGGATACTGCAATGTGTCCTGATATTATAAATAAATTCCCTTTGTATTAACTTTAAATCTCAGCAAGAGCTCACTCCTGTTTCTTTGGCAGCAACTTCTCACTGGGGTCAGTACAGTCCCAAGGCCTATTACGTGGGCAGACTACAGCAGCAGTCTGACTTTTACTGTCTCTTTTTCCAACAATAAGATGAAAATGGCCCTAGCTCCTGGCTTACAAAGTGCTGTAGGATTCTCTGTCCCAGCTGGTAGGACCAAAGCAACTATCGGGGAATTTGCATATGTCTATAATGTCTGAGAAACCAGTTTGCATAAAAAACTTGCCTTCCTGAAACTTGAGGATAGGAGAAAGATAAATGAGAGCATGGGAAAGGAATGAGACCTGGAAATGTCAGAATCCAGGTGCTTTGATTGTCTATTGCCATGTAACAAACCGCTCTAAAACTCAGTGACTTATAAAACAGTATCTTATTGTCCTTCACAGTCTGTGGGTTACCTTGCTCAACTATGTGCTTTACATTTGGGTCTCTCAAATGGCTGTTGTCTGAGAGCAGCTAGGGCTGGAATCATTTGAGTTCCTGAATAGGTTGGCCAAACATGTCCATGAAGAACATGACTTCTTCACGGACATGTTTGGTTCATCAGCTGTAGAGCTGGAATAGTTAGAGGCTGGCCAGGTCTTTCTCTCTCCACATGACTAGTTTGGGCTTCCTTCTAGCATGACAGTCTGAGAGAAGTAGGACTTCTTACATTGCATCCAGCTTCCGTTAGAGCAGGGTTTCTCGGCCTTGGGACTATTGACATTTTGGGCTATTTTGTGTAGGAGGTTGTCCTGGACACTGTAGGATGCTGAGAAGCATCCTTGGCCTCCATCTATTAGACGCAGGTAGCATATCTCCTACCCCAGCCCCGAGAACATCCCTAGACATTGTCAAATGTCACCTGGGAAGCAAAATTATCTTGGGCTGAGAACTGCTGCCTTAGAGTGAGTGTTGCAGGAAACCTAGATGAAAGTTGCAAGACTTATTATGACCTATCCTTGGAAGTTAGGCAGGGACACTTGTGTTCTGCTGGTCCCAAGTGAGCCCCAGGGCCAGTCCAGATTCAAGGAGAGAGGGCTGTACAAGAGCATAAATACAAGGATCCAGGATTGGTTGGTGGGAATCATCTTTGGAGACTAGGAGTGTATTAGTAGTTTACTCATGGAAACAATGTTCCAGGATTCTTTTTATGCTTTTTGTCAACTCCTTTTAATGATTCTCTGCTGTATGCTCACTTTGTCCCCATTTCTGTGAGAGGCACTGGATAAAATGACATAAGTCATGGTTCCTGTTCCTGAGGATATTGGAGGCCACTTGGGGATACAGATTCAAAACTAGAGATTTGCAGCGTGACATGGGATATGATGAGATACAGAGTGACAGGTGTGAAAGGAGCATGGGAAGGGGTGCGTCTTCTAATGTGGGAGTTCATACATGGCTTCCTGAAGGAGGTGACACCCGAGCCGAGACTTGAAAGACGAGTGAATCCATCCAGCTGGGGAGATGTGGGAAGGGCGTTCCCAGATGACGCGGCGCAGTGGAGCAGCAGTGCCCCCGGGTACCTGCAGTGCCTTCAAGCCCTAGTGTGTAAGCATGCAGTGGGGGCCGGGTGGGAGCCGACGCTGCTCCGAAGCGGAGAGGTAGAAAGTAGGGACCCTGTGCTCCAGGCTAAAGAGCAGAGACTTGATGTATCTATTTCCTGGTCATTGATTTACCAGTGCCCAGTCACTAGGAAATGACACATCACTATCTAGTAAAGTAAACAGCAGTGAGGTTTTCCTTTTAGGGCACCAGAAACCTGAGGTTACTATGGAGGCAAAACTGAGCCCTGTAAACCAGGTGTGATGTGATTCTCTACTTTGATGGGTGGGGAGGCCAAGAGGGCCAAGTGGTGTGTTGCGTGCCTCCTAAACGCTAACCTCTTTGACAGGGGCTTTGGAGACCTCCTGCCTGTCAGTCCCCATAACAGCTGTGTGAGTGTGTTCTAATCATTTGTAGGTGATGTCACTGAGAGTCTCAGGCTTTCAGTGACTTGATCAGTGTCTCATAGTCAGGTGAAGAGCTAGGATTGTATCCAGGTTTTCTGATGGAGATGTGTATGTATTTTGATGTTGAGTTGTCTAAAAAGAAAAAAAAATAAAAAGAGAAAAACAAAACTGAACAACCTTGTGTGTTTTTGCTTTATGATTGGAGTGTTAGAAAATGCTGGCCTGTAATTGTTGCCTTGGGCTGCTGTGCTCTGTTTGGTGTCTGGGAATGTCCACATGTCCCTGTGATTCTGGTACCTTCCCTTTTTTAAAAAAATGATTTTCTTTAAAAAAATTTTTATTGAACTGTAGTTGATTTACAATGTTTAATTTTGTTTTACAGCAAAAAAGTGATTCAGTTACTCACATACATACATATATATATATTTTAATATATTTTTCTTATTCTTTTCCATTTTGGTTTATCAGAGCATATTGAATATAGTTCTCTGTGCTATACAGTGGGATCTTGCTGTCTATCCATCATATATATATACTAGTTTGCATATCTACCAACCCCAAACTCCCAATCCTTTCCTCTCACCCTTGGCAATCACATATCTATTCTTTAGGTCTGTGAGTCTTTCTGTTTTGTAGTTGTGTTCATTTGTATATATTTTAGATTCCACATATAGGTGCTAGCCTATGGTACTTGTCTTTATCTTTCTGACTTCGCTTAGTATGATTAATCAATAGGTTCATCCATGGCACTGTTTTATTCTTTTTAATGGCTGAGTAATATTTCATTGTATATATGTCTATATATCACATCTCCTCTTCCCTTCCTCTGTTGATGGACATTTAGGCTGTTTCCATGACTTGGCTATTGTAAATAATGCTGCTGTGAATGTGGGGTACATGTATCTTTTCGAGTTACAGTTTTGTCAGAGTGTTAATGTGTCTCCTGGAGTTGGATCCTGGATCATAAGTAGTGCCTTCCCTTCTTGCTCTGTTGTCTGCTGTCCACTGTAAGATTCTGAGGAGCAGCATCGAGTCAGCAGGGATGTTTCTAATACACTCAAAGGATGAGGTGAAGGATTTGGGCTCTCAGTTGAAGAAAGATTGAGAAGACACCTGCCTCGAATTTGATTAAAATCCTTATGCGTTCACTCCCTGGGCTAAGCCCCAGGTTACCAAGATGAGTACATTTGCCATTTAAAAGAAAGCCTCCAACATAGTGAAATCCAAGAGACTGTGTTTTTAATTCTGAAAATATGTCTACATGGATCTACTCATGGCAAACCCATACTAATAAATCTACCCTTTGTTCCCAGGTTAAAGTTCCAACTTCTTTGCCTGGTATATTAAACATTTCCCAGTTTGAGCCCACCTTCCTTCTCCAGCGTCATCTTCTGCTCTTACTGATAGTGAAATACCTGTTTTTCCTTCAAAAGTCTATACCTTGAGCCTTTTTTTAAAAAAGTCATTGTGCCCTCTTCCTGTAATGTGTTCTTTTTTCTTTTTTGTCTAGTGACTCCTACTCATTTCTTTGAGATCTTGATTGTTCATTTGGCACACGTCTGTGAGCACCTCCAACGAGCAAAAACCCTGTGCTAAGTTGTCTTAAAGCTCAACATTCAGAAAATGAAGATCATGGCATCTGGCCCCATCACTTCATGGCAAATAGATGGGGAAACAGTGGAAACAGTGTCAGGCTTTATTTTTCTGGACTCCAAAATCACTGCAGATGGTGACTGCAGCCATGAAATTAAAAGACACTTAACTCCTTGGAAGGAAAGTTATGACCAACTTAGATAGCATATTCAAAAGCAGAGACATTACTTTGCCAACAAAGGTTCGTCTAGTCAAGGCTATGGTTTTTCCTGTGGTCATGTATGGATGTGAGAGGTGGACTGTGAAGAAGGCTGAGCGCTGAAGAATTGATACTTTTGAACTGTGGTGTTGGAGAAGACTCTTGAGAGTCCCTTGGACTGCAAGGAGATCCAACCAGTCCATTCTGAAGGAGATCAGCCCTGGGATTTCTTTGGAAGGAATGATGCTAAAGCTGAAACTCCAGTACTTTGGCCACCTGATGCGAAGAGTTGACTCATTGGAAAAGACTCTGATGCTGGGATGGATTGGGGGCAGGAGGAGAAGGGGACGACAGAGGATGAGATGGCTGGATGGCATCACTGACTCGATGGACGTGAGTCTGAGTGAACTCTGGGAGTTGGTGATGGACAGGGAGGCCTGGCGTGCTGCGATTCACGGGGTCGCAAAGAGTTGGACACGACTGAGCGACTGATCTGATCTGATGTGTGTGTGTGTGGGAGGATACAGTGATAAGTAGGACATAGTTCCTGACCTCAAAGAGATCATAAGCATTCCTTTCTCTGTGAAAACACCCTTAATCCTCTTGGTAATTCCCCAAGCATGCTCTTAGGGGCTTTCTTATACCACTGACTACCATATGTTGCAGTTATTTGTGTATGTATAGAACTTCCTCCTCATTCTGCCAGAGCAGAGATCACACCTGATTTGTTCATTGCTGCTCAGGGTCACAGTGTCTAGCTCAGGTCTGGATTATAGTCAGTACATATTTTAAAATAAATGAATAAATGAATGAGTGAGTGAATGGGTAAGTAAATGTAGCTTCTTGGTGCTTAAGCCTATGAATCGTCACTAGCTTATCTCTTACAACAGTGGATCAGGAGAACAGCTTCCTTGTTCTACATGGAAGTTCAGTGTGAAGATTTCTATATGTATTTCACCTCTGAAATCTCTTAGTGGAAGAACAGGTTTTTGACACACAGCCAGCAAACCTGAGAGTCAACTTGCTTTCTTTAAGAAGATTAATGAACAAGGACTTAAGAGAAGGGATGGGTGAACTGGTTACTAACAAGTAAGAACCAGCCATAAGCTCAACCCTATTTCGGGAACAAACCAAACCAGGATCTTTCAGGTTGAGCTTGGCTTGGTTCAATTAATCCTTCTCCTTCTCTTTGTGCCTTCACTGCTCCCACACCCACCACAGTGGCTCACTCATCTCTGTTGAATCATGAATCATGAGCCGGCAGCACCTCCATGCTCTGTCCTCTGTTGGATCTGCTTGTTTTTTTACTTTGCTGTCCCATGAGGACAGAGGACTGGGGGTGGAGGGATAGTCTTAGATAAATAAGCCATTTTGCATCTTTCAGAGCGAAGGCAGGTCTGAGTGGGCTTTGTGATTCATGGTGGAAGGAAGATGTGGAGGAGGGAGGAGGCATGGGTGGGATGAGAATCAGTGGAGAAGACAGGGAGATTGGGACATTTTATGGGGGTGGGTGAGAAAGGTGATCCACCAGAGGCAGATCAGGACTGGAAGGTGTTTGGCTCATGGGTGAGGGATTGTAGGTAGAGTGGGAACACAGATAGGTACAGTTTTTTTGTTCATTTGCAAATTTCTAGTCAACGTTCAGGATCCAGACTGAATGCTCTTTCCTTATGAAAACTCTGGCTTTCCTGTTGTACCCTGAATTATTAACACTCTTGGTTCCTTCCTCCACCACATCATTTTGCATACTGGTTCATTCTTTCTTCATTGCCTTCTCTTCTAGACCATGAGCACCCCAAGGGCTGAGGTCTGGCACATATTTATACTGACCATCTTTTCCTAGCCCCAGATCGAGTCATGTGGCCTGGCACAGTATACACCGCCTGGTCTGAGTGAGGCACAGAGCGTCTGAAATGAGGACCATCTTGGAAAATCTGGGACACATGGTGAAAACGTGCTTAAGATGCCTTGTGTACGAAGAGTCAGTGGAATTTAATAGTCTTCTTTTTATTGCCGTTCCCCCCAAATTCTTGGGTTTCTGCCTTTCCTAATATGAAGATGCATTTTGCTAAAATGATTCATTTTACAAAATTCCTGCAGGCCAAGCAAGAAGAGGCATGCACTTAGGTTTCAAATGGAAATGCATGATCTGGAAATCTGAGGTTTCGGTTCCAGTTTAGTTTATAGGTTCAGCTAGTTGTTTCAAACCTCTTTTCCTAACCAGGATCTCAGAGAAAAGTGAGGAGTGCCCACAGTCCCAGCATGCAGTTATCAAAATCCTACTGTATTCCAGACCCTTTTGCCTATGTTATTCCATTTAGAACCATCCTAGGAGACAGGTAAATATTAGATGCATATATTAAGCCGGTGAAGAAATTGCTTGGCTCCTTGAGGGGCAGATATGAGCTATGCAAGAATCATTTTGAGCCTAACCACCCACATCACAATCCAGACAATCAATAAAAACTAAAAAGAGCTCTTGTTTGTTGAGAATGTAGGAATGGCAGCTGCCCTTGTTGCCTTTGTGGTTAGGCTAGAGTCACTTTTCTGGGACACTGGGGGGCAGTGTGGTATAGTGGTTTGAGCTTGGGATTTGGAGTAAGGAAATTTGGGCTTGGGTTTGAAAGCTGTGTGGCCTTAAACATATTAAGCAACGTCTCTGAGTCTCAATTTTCTTGTCCCCAAATGGGGATAATCACTGTAATACCCATTCCCTGGGCTCTTATGAGGATCAGGTGAAAATGGATGGGAAAAGTGTTTTGTAAATTATAAAGAGCTAAATACTTGATTCTAACATTCTTGTAAGTGCATTGTTGGGGGTGGGGATTCCTAAGGTCCTTTCTGACTAACAATCATTGCCCTCAAAACTGCCTTAATGATTAAGGCAGTTGATTTAGGTTGATTAAGGCAATTTTTTGAATCTGGAGTTTCCTCTTGGGGTTCAGATATACCCTACAGGAGGCTGTTGATCAAATAAAGATACATTCTCTGAGACAGAGGTAGAGAAAGATACTCCAGCTTTTAATGGGGGATCCATTTATTAGTTTATCATCTTCTAAAAGGAGAGCAGGTTGTTCAGGATCCAGGACAGGGTATTTGGCGAGGAGGAAAGGAAAGGTGCCAGGACTGGACGTTCGAGGAGGCCAGGTGAACACCGGGGCTCTGGGGACTCCAACTTTGGGGTCTGTGCTTGGCTGAAAGGAGAAGGGCAGAAATCCAAAGTGATCTCTGGTCAAGGGTGAGTACTGAAGATCAGAGAACCTTGCAGTCCTGAGGCAGGGAGGAGCTTTCTTTGTCTCCCAGTCATCTCCATTGTTCCCTTATCTTCAGCTATTCAGGAGTTTTTCCATGTCTGCATGTGCCCTCTACTGTCTTCTGCCTGATGGTTTTCTTTATGTCAGTTGACTGACAGTAAATTCAGCTTCATCTAAATCAAAGGTATCTGTGAGATTGCCTTATAACTACTAAAATAAAAAATACGTATTCATGTATCATCTAAAATCACTGTGTGGGTCACCAGTTGTCCATGTGCTAACTTTACTGAAAGCTTGTATTCCAGATGAGTCACCCGTCTGAAGATGGAGTCTGCTCTGCAGCATCTTCAACAAGGAGTCCCCCTACATCTGTTTGCACAGCTCTAGTGACTGGAGCTCAGCTTTTCTCTTGAGACAGCAGTGCCAGAAAATTATTCTGTAGATTGTACCCAGATTTTCTTACCTGTAATTCCAGCCACTGGCTTTAAATCTTGGGTCACAAACCATGTCTGCTTTCACTTCCCATGATTACCTTTTAGAAATCTGAAGCCAGTTCTCAGGTATCCCACACTTTGGTCAGGCTGGACACCTCCAGTTCCATCCAGCATTCCTCTGATGACACCATTGCAAGTGCTTTTGACACATTTTGTCAATATTCTTTGAAAAGACTCCAGTTTTGGAGTTCCCTCTTAAAAATGTAGTTTCTTAAAAAATGTACCTCTTAAAAAGGGGACATAATTCTCTAGATGTAGTCTAGACAATTGAGGTTGAATGTGACTATGTCCTCTCTCATTCTAGATATGCTACCACTATAAATGCAGATTAAATAACATCCTCTTAATAATGTACCTACCAAAGGTCAATAGGTCCTCTGCAGAATGCCTGTTCTTACGGCAGTGCATATATCTTACTGTGAATATCCACACTCTCACCTGCCCACCCCAAAGCCAGTCAAAGGCATGTGTGGGCTATCTGACTGCCATCCTGGGCAGCATTCTTTAAACCTTTTTGATTATGCAAGTGTCTCTAGAAAAATATATTGAGTATGCATCTCTAATATGTGCATGTTTATTTACTTATAAAGAGTGCAATGGGGCTTTCCCAGTGGCTCAAGGGTGCTTTGCCAATGGCTCAAGCAGTGAAGAATCTGCCTGCGATGCAGGAGACACGGGTTCAATCCCTGGGTCGGAAAGATCTCCTGGAGGAGTAAATGGCAACCTACTCCAATATTCTTGCCTGGAAAATCTGATAGACAGAAGAGCCGGGCAGGCTACAGTCCTTAGGGTTGCAACGAGTTAGACATTACTGAGCATGCACACACACACACGAGTATAATGGTCTCAGACATATAGTACATGAAAAAATGGGAAATTTGGAAGTGTGAGATAAACCAGTCAAACAGAGACATTCTTACCTTCACCTTATTGGATTATATTGCATACCCCAACTGGAGGAGTTCACCCCGGAATTCAGAACACTCAGTGTCTTCCTGCTAAACAGAGCAGATCTGTGGATGAAAGGATTGATCCCCCCCAGTTGTGGTCACTCTGGCACCATGCCCTAATACACTGTTCTCGAACTTCTCAGATAATGATGGTGACAGGCATGGGTAAGCACTCACAGGAATCAGTGAAGGAAAAGGGGTCATATCTATCCCACCATCCCCATTTACTACCCTTATCTTGCTTTCTCAGCTCACATGCTCCTCTTTCACTCTATGTCCCTTACACATTTTTTCCCTAAAAGACTAGAGATGTCTTTGGAATGCACAGAGGTATGGTGACATGCTAAAAAGGCAGTAGTGATTTTGGGTGCCAGAGCAAACAGGAGAAGTCTTTTAAATAAGGTTCCTTCTACTGTAAAACCTCAAGTGATAAACTGGAAGTGATTGGCCCTGGCATGAGTTCAGAGAAGTATGAACAAAGTGAGAGTAGATGTAAAGTCTCTCCATGGGGAGAGGCTGGAGCTGCTGCATAACTTTAACCAGAAGAAGACAGGGCAGGGCAAGAGTTTATTTTCAGATGCTCCAAGAGTCAGGCAGAAGCAGCATTCATCCTCTTTTCTGCATTGAGGATGCATTGAGGGATGATTAGGTGTTGAGGGATGATTAGGGAGTCCTAGTGGAGGCTATTACCTGGGCTGGAGAGTTGGGTTCTGCAGTTCCTTGATGAGTTTAGGTATGAGCTAGGAGAGCAGAGAAGGCAATGGCACCCCACTCCAGTATTCTTGCCTGGACGGAGGAGCCTGGAAGGCTGCAGTCCATGGAGTCAATGAGGGTCGGACACGACTGAGCGACTTCACTTTCACTTTTCACTTTCATGCCCTGGAGAAGGAAATGGCAGCCCACTCCAGTGTTCTTGCCTGGAGAATCCCAGGGGCGGGGAAGCCTGGTGGGCTGCTGTCTATGGGGTCACACAGAGTCGGACACGACTGAAGCGAGTTAGCAGCAGCAGCAGCAGGCAAGCAGGGGATGGAAGGCTATTAAACTGGAGAGTTGCAGAGTCCCTGTGAATTCCAGGATTTGGAGCTTTTAAGGTAAAAGTGAGATATGATTGGGAGGACTCCAGTTCTGCTTGATCCCCAGTGACTCCCTTATGGGCCTGAAGTTGTGACATCCCTGTTTCTGCTGGCATGGGGCCGCTTCCTTTTGTGAGGTCAAGGCCTAATAAGGTAGGTTAATCTGGAGTGAATGGCAGAAAGCCCTGCGTGGACCACCGCCTGCCATAATTGAGGCAGAACTTTCTGGGTACATGCAAAATTTAAAGGGAAGTGACACCCACATCACCTTTTTGCCTTCAGTGAGCAAAAAATTGTCCTCTTCTGGACATTTGCCTTATGGGTTTCTCTGTAGAATCATTAAAAAAGGTGTGAGATCTGAAAACCTGGGGGTATCTGTTCTCTTTCCTGAAGATAAGAAGAAACCATCAACACCATCTTTATCAGGCCAGTGTCAACCTCCTATTGGGCAGTCTTATGTCTTATGGAGCCTAGGTCAACCGAATCTGTTAATCTGGCCTCAGGAGTGGCTCGGAATCTATTTGTCCTTTTTGTAGCTCCTCTGTTTCATGCCCTTGTCACCCCTCATATGGCAGTGACAGCAGCCTCTTGCTCTTTGGTTTCCTGGCCTCTATGCCCTCTCTTCAAGAGTGGTCAACTTGAGAAATCAACTAATCACACCAGCGCCCCCTGAATGATTCTGTGTTCTCTGCATTACAGGATAACAACTCAAACTCAGTCCTTCATAGTTTGATGCCACATGACCTCTCCTCCTTCCTCTCCATCCAGGAACTGCTTCTCACTGCACCCTCAGTATACCTATGCCAGACTTTTTCTTACAGTGTTTTGGTTTCTCAGAATGCAATGCCCTTATCCATATTTTATGCTTGGGAAACTCCTTCAGACCTTCTCAAAGTTCACATTTTCTGTGAAATCTTTCCTGACTCACCCAGGCAGAGTCAGGGTCTCCTCCCTGGCTGCTTTGAGCCCTTTGAGCCAGACTCTGCTGTGTTGCCCTGTGTTGAGTCCAGCTCTGTGGCTCGTGTGTGCCCATCAACCACAGGGACAAAGCTGTGCTTATGATGGCACTTCATGTGTGCTCTGGGTCAGGAAGATCCCCTGGAGAAGGAAATGGCAACACATTCCAGTACTCTTGCCTGGAGAATCCCATGGACAGAGGAGCCTGGTGGGCAGCAGTCCATGGGGTCGCAAAGAGTTGGACACGACTGAGTGACTTTCACTTTCACTTTCATGTGTGTCCAGGAAATATTAGTCAAATGAATGGATAATTAGATTTCCTAGCCTGTAATTCATTGACCTGCTGTCAGTTCAGTTGCTCAGTTGTGTCCGAGTCTTTGCGACCCCATGGACTGCAGCATACCAGGCCTCCCTGACCATCACTAACTCACGGAGTTTACCCAAACTCATGTCCGTTGAGTCAGTGATGCCATCCAGCCATCTCATCCTCTGTCATCCCTGTCTCCTCTTGCCTTCAATCTTTCCCAGCATCAGGGTCTTTTCAAATGAGTCAGTTCTTCGCATCAGGTGGCCAAAGTATTGGAGTTTCAGCCTCAGCATCAGTCCTTCTGATGATGAACACTCAGGACTGATCTCCTTTAGGATGGACTGGTTGGATCTCCTTGCAGTCCAAGGGACTCTCAGGAGTCTTCTCCAACACCACAGTTCAAAAGCATCAATTCTTCGGCAATCAAATTTCTTTATAGTCCAACTCTCACATCCATACATGACTACTGGGAAAACTATGGCTTTGACTAGATGGACCTTTCTTGGCAAAGTAGTGTCTTTGCTTTTTAATATGCTGTCTAGGTTGACCTGCTGACCATCCCATAAAGAAGCATGATATTAGACTTGCCCTTTGAAAGTCAGCTGAAATGGCCTCTCATTTTCTTCAGAGCTATTGGGTCTGTAGCAGAGAGAGCACTGTGTAAATTTGTAACAAAATATCATAATCTGGGTAGCTTAAACAGCAGAAATTTATCATCTCACTCTTCTGGAGATTAGAAGTGTCTGTAATCCAGGTGTCAGCAAGGTGAGTTCTTTCTGAGCGCTGTGAGAGAGAATGTTCCGTGCCTCTCTCCTGGCTTCTAGTGGTTTGTTGGCAACTTTTGGCCTATAGAAATATTGCCTTAGTCTCTCCCTTCATCTTCATGTGGTGTTCTCCCAGTGTGTGTGTCTGTGTCCAAGTTTTCTCCTCTTATAAGGACACTAGTTGTGTTAAGGCCCGTTGTAATTGATTACTTCTGTAAAGACCTGAGTAATGCCATATGAGGTACTGAAGTGCATATGGGGACATAATTTGAACAATTATAAAAACACTGAGTTCTTGGGAATATGACTTCTGCTCTCTCTCAGCATCCGTTTCCACACATACAGAATGGAGGACTCGACAAGATGGATAGAAGCCTGAAGCCTCATTTATAATACGTTCTCTTTCACTTTGGAAAGAGAATATGTTATAAATTCCTTCATTTAACAAATAGCTATTGATTGCCTACTATGTGCCAGGCACTGAAATTTGTGCTCCATAAGCAGAATTCTCTCAGTGGTTTTGTACCCTCACTGCTGAGTGAGACATCATGAAGTGTCCATGACAAATCTGTGGTTGGCATCTTCAATGCAACCTGTGTCATTCGATGGGGAATCCACTTCATCAGCTTTTTGAATATTGGTTTCACAATCTGAAGAATAGACCTGTGGTTGCCAAGTTTAAATCTTAGGCATTATCTGGTTATGAAATCAGTTTGGAAACATTTGGAGTGAGCTGCATTGCTCGGCCACTCTCCAGTCCCAGTTTCTGGCCTCTGGAGATGCAGTCACCATCTATTTGGAAAGGAAGTATCAAGGATAGCACTTACTTCCTAAGAGCCTCTGTTGTTAAGAATTGAGCCTCATTTTAAAGGCACATAATGTAACCAGGAGTCACAGACATAGGATTGGGTGCCTCCTGGAGTGGTGGGTGAGCCAGGCTCACTGGGATTATTCCATGGGCCTTTCCTCTTCTCTCATTGAGACCAACAAAACTGTGTTTATCATTTAAAAAGTTCCCATAGAGCCAGGGCTCTCATGTCCTCTGGAGTTTGTGCTATGCACCTTAAATGCTTTATCTAATTTAATGTTAGCGACTGCCTTGAGAGATAGGAACTATTACTGTGACTATTTTATGAGACACTAAGTTGCTAAAACCTGAACCAAGTTTCCTGAGGTCTTGTAGTTAGTAAAGGGCAGAGCAGGATCTTACATCCAGGTTTGTTTGACTCTAATGTGGGGGTTGTCACCTTCGCCTCTCTTGGCATCTCTTAACACATCGATCTGACCCTGTCACTCTCTTGCTAAAAACAATCTGTAGCTCCCTGTTGCCTGTAGTGATGGCATTTTACCAGAGATCTGAGAACACTGTGATTCTGAATGCAAAATTTGTGTATGTGTGAGTGTATTTTGTGGGAAGAGTATTCAGATCTTGGCCAGATTCTCAAAGGGTTCCTGACTTCAAGGGCTAAAGTACAGATGCCTTAGAGAGGCAGTCAAGACTCATCACTGTCAGAGCTTCACATTTCTCACTGGGGTATTTCCTCCAACTTCCTGTTGAGTTCTGTTGTTCCAAACTTCTAACAGCTTTCTGGAAGTTTCCTTGCCCTTTCACACCTTCAGGCCTGTGTTCATGTGGTTTCCTCTGCCAGTACTGCCTGTTGTCTTCTTCCTCACCAGAGAAATTCCAGCTCATCCTTCAAAGTCCAGCTAGGATGCCACTTACATGAAATTGTCCTCAATCTGCCCCCTGCTCTGGGCTTGTATGAGTTTTATTCCCACTGTTCATATAGAGCTCATGGCATTGTCTGGGGACTGAATGGTTTTGAGCCATTGGAGACTCAGCGTCCTCGTCATTCTGTATTGTTTGGTAGAGGGCCTGGCCCAGGGTGAACACCCAGGAACCATCTGTTGGAATTTAAAAAACAATGAGTCATTTAACTTTATCTGGGTCCCATAATCTATGGGACACATTTTTAGACTGGCCTTGGAGGGTAGGACTAACTTCCATCTTGTAGGCTACATGTGTTCTCCCAGATCTTACTTTCCTGAAATGTTTGATACGGGAAACCAAATTTGTGAAATAATAAGCCCTGTTACGCTTCTACTGGACAGAATAGAAAGCTGAACAGACTGAGAGCAACCCTGTGTAGTGACTTGTATTTTCAGAGTCATATGCTAAGTCGCTTCAGTTGTGTTCGACTCTTTGTTATGTAACGTAGCCCTGCAGTTTCCTTTGTCCATGGGATTCTCCAGGCAAGAATACTGGAGTGAGTTGCCATGCCCCCTTCCAGGGGATCTTCCTGACCCAGGGATTGAACCTGCATTTCCTGCAGCTCCTGCATTGCAGGCAGATTCTTTTACTGCTGAGCCATTGGGGAAGCCCTTCAGAGTCATAATGGTCCAATTTAATAGTGAGGACTTGCTCTATTCATCTCTCTATTGCCTGCTATCTGTCTACCCATCCACTTCATGAAATGTCTTCCTCATTAAGATTTTCCTTCTCTTTACCCTTTCTTTCCTCTTCCTTTGCCTTGCCTTGCCTGCTGTTCTCTTTCTTTCCCATATTCTGGAACCAAACTGTTTAAACTTGAGTCCTCGTTCAGACATTTATCATTACTAACTCTAAAACTCAGTTTCTTCATGTATAAAATGAGGGATTATAATAGTACCTTACTAGAGGATGTTATAAGGAGTAAATTAAATGAGTTAATCTATGTGAAACTCTTAAAATTGTGTTCAGTCAACCTTAATGCCTCTTGGTTTTCTCAACGACTTCTTTGTTTTTCATAATGACTTGCTTTTCTTTTGCTGTCCAGCTTCTCTTTCACTTTCACAAATGTGCTCTCTCTCTCTGGGTCTCAGTCCCTTTTTCTCAATCTCAGTTTTTCTCTCCCCCCATGCCACCCCCCCACCCCCACCCCCGGGACCCAGTTATAGGTGTTCAGTCTTCTGTCTTCCACTGCCTGACTCACTAGAAGGGTCTCAAGTACCTTTTCTGGGCCCATGGAGCCTACAGACTCCCCTAGGAGACCCAAGTCCCCAGAGCCTTTAGGAGATGCCTGGGGCTTTGTGTTGTCTCCACCTTGGCCTAATGATTCTTTTCCCGCAAGCTCCTGAGGAGCCCAGCGGTGGCTTCAGCCTAAGGCGTCCTGCACTGGGTGACCGCGGTGGGTGGTTGGCTGACGGGCCGTTCCTCCCTTCCCTTCCTTTCCTCCTGCACAAGATGAGGGAGACTATAAACCTTTCATTCATGCTTCATCTTAGAAGCTTCTGTACACTGAGGGTAAGACTAAGCCTTGCTTGGGAGCACCCTCTCTCATCATACTTCAGCCATGAGTTAGACTTATAGCAATTTTGCAAAGGAGGTTCCTACTGATACACTGGATGGAAAGCAGAAAGCCCTCTTGATTCAGGTGCTATTGACTGGTGGCCTCACTGTGAAGGCTCTGTGCTGTGCTCTTCCCACCTCTTCTTCTTTTATCAGGGGCCTCCTATCGGCCCTGAGCATCTTTACTCAGTATGAAAGCTCCCACTTGCATATATTGTGTTCTTACGTGAAAGTGCATGAGCAAAACCCACACCATAATATCCACATATTCAGAGGGGGTTTTATTCCTTGAGAGCTGAAAAGCGATATGAAATCTGTTTTTCCTTGCTTTTGGATAATGTAATTTCATCATGAAGAATATGCTTTTAATGTTTTATTCTTCTCCTTCCTAAGTAAATATACAGTCTGGCTTAAGTCCATCAAGTATCCAAATGAAGCAAAAATCTGCGGCTATCGGCTTGCCTAAGGATTTCTAGTTGAGCGAAATCTCTGAGATCTGAGCAGCTAATTGTTAGTGTCAGCTGATTATGTTCCTGTTTTCCAGGAAGGCTGGGTAGGGGGCAGCACTTCACTGTGTCCTTTGGACTCCCACCCCACTAGTTTAATTCTAATTTTGCTCTTGGGGCAGCTCCCAGGAGACCTATCTCTCCTGTCGTTCTTTCTCAGCCTCTCCTGTACAGAGTCCTCCAGCACAGAGGGAGATGCTTCCAGAGAGATTTGACTTTCCTGAAGGAAGTTCTGCTCCCCAGCCTACCAGGTGGGGACTGGCTTGTAGAGTTAGGGTTGTGCTTACAGAATTTTTTGTGGACATGCAGGTTATTGAGTGAGAGACCCTTTCCTAGCTTGTGGGAGAGCAAGTTCCAGGCTGATTCAGGGGTTCCTAGGACACAGAGGACTCTAGGCAACCCCTTAGGCTAATTGGGGTTTATTCCTTCCCTTATTCATTCAACAAATACTAAGTGAGTTCCAGGTATTTGCTGAGCCCTGGGGAAACCAGGGCAATGGAACACTGGCCCATTCTCAAGGGGCAGATTCAGGTAGGAGAAAAAAAAAATCCATTTGTCATTTTTTTTTCATCAGGCATAACTCCAGTGCCTGCTAAATATTTGTTCTGGCTTAGCCTGCTTATGTTTATGATATGATATGACTCTACTTGCATATCTGTCAGGGATAAACCTTTGTTTTTAATTCCTTCACGGGTTCTCATCAAAAGTGGCCACCAATTCCCATTGCTCCCCAGAGAAGAATTTAAATTCTGCAAGAGCAGAAACTGTGTTAGTTTTATTCACAACTGTACAGTCAGTATCTAATAGCAAGGTTTTTAAAGTGTAGATATTCAGAAGCTATTTGTTGAATAAATTAATAAGAGGGAAGGTGAAGGGAAGATGGTCAACAGCAGTGTTTCTAGATTTAAGAACTTGTTAAAATATAGATTCCCATCCCAAAGGCTGTGATCCCATAGGTCTGGGTGGAGCCTGAATATTTACTTTCTACCAAGCTCTGGGCGATGCTGATGCTATTGGCACAAGGGCCACACTTTGTGCGGTGAGGGCCTGTGGAAGGTTCATCCCTGTCCTACTTCAGTGACAGGAAGTGCTACTGGGTCCTGTTCTCAAAGAACTGCCTTGGAGGTTTGGCCCTTCCCAGCTTCCTAGTAGGGGCCCCAGGCTGTCATACAGGATCATCCCAAGCACTGGGGATTTTGTACAAGTGTGTGAGAACATGGCCATGATGCAGGTGTTTAAGCCAACCAGTGGAAATATGAATGTGAATTTTCAGCAGTCAGCTTGTTAAGTGGAATACTTAACAAGGTCAATGAAAGCATCTCTGCTTGTAAAACGGTTTTGTCTATCTTGAGGACCGTGATCCCTTCTTACGTAATCACCTTCTTTGAGGAAAAGAAGAAACTCTTGTGGCAGTTTGGGTTTTTGCTTATTCATCATCACTGTATATTCATGCTGAGTCAGTTTTAATTGTCTTCGACCGCCCCCAGGGCTGTCAAATGGGGTTTGCTAAACCCACTCTCCAAACTGCTGAAGGATGCACTGACTAGCGAGGGGCAGCTTTCAAACCTTCCCAGTCCCTCCTGCAGTTCTGAATGAGAGGTCTGCCTCAGTCTCAGTGAGACTCTGTGATTTCCTCCCTTTCCACAGATCTTTGGAGGCTGGTGTCTCAGCCCAGACTTACTGTAGACTTCGCTCCTCAGGTGTACATATTGCAGTCACTGTTGAAAGCTGTCATCTGTTAGCTGTTAGATAAAACAAGCACTGTGGTGACAGGTAGAGAGTCTTGGAGTCTTTGAGGAACTTTTTGGGAATCGCCTCCCCCACAACCTGGGCTGGGTCAAGTGCCTCACTGCCGAGCACACACAACCCCGACACTTGTCTGCACTTCTACCATAGCACGTGTTGTGAAACCACCAGCGTCCCTTGAGCACAAGGATTGTCTCATTTCCTCCTTAGCTGAGGAGCCCAGAACAGGGCCTGCCATGTGGTAGGAGCTCACTTGACGGCTCTTGGGCTTACGTGGAATCTTGTTCACGTACTAGCTGAGCTGCTTGCTGATGGTGTGATCTCTTAGTCACTTCTTCGAGCCTTGCTTTCTTTTTCCGAAAAATGAGGCTGAGACTCTGTATGGGAGTGTTGGCTTTCTCTGTGCCAGGCCCGATTCTGCATGCCTCTTGGGTGACATCTTACATAATCCTCATAACTACCCTATGTGTGGGTATTATTATTAACTGTTTGCAGTTAAGGACATTGAGGAACAGAGAAGCTATAGAATTTTCTAAAGTTATCTGATAAATGGGACAAAGGGTGGGTCAGGATTTGGAGTCTGGCTGTCTGATTGTGGAGAAGGAAATGGCAACCCACTCCAGTATTCATGCCTGGAGAATTCCATGGACAGAGGAGCCTGACAGGCTATAGTCCATGGGGTTGCAAAGTGTTGGACACGACTGAGTGACTAGCACTGTCCAATCCCAGAGCCTGCAAAATAGCCACTATAGTAGTTGTTCTCAGCTTGGGGTGATTCTGCCTCCCAGGGGTTATCAGGCTGGAGACAACTTGGATTGTCATGGGTGGCAAGAGGAAGCGCTGCTGGCCTCTAGTGAGTGGAGGCCAGGGATTCTGCTAAACATCCTTGGATGCATAGGATGGCCCCCACAATAAAAAATTGTCCTATCCAAAATGTCAGTTGAGGAATCTTGCATTACACTTACTGCCTCCGAGAAGTCAAGTGTGCTAAGAGCCAGGCCCAGAGCAGGTCCATAATAAATGGCACTTTGTTCTCAAAGTTCACAGGCTGCAGCCTGGAGAAGAACGATCCTCAGTCTCCAGTTTGCTCCAGCAGCTCAAGTTTTAGTCTTAATGGTTCCCGGCTGCTTGGCATCTCTAGCTCGAGAGTTCCTGTCTTTGTGAGATGTGCTGACAGTTATCAAGACTTAGGGCAAAACTTTCCTTGGGAAAAGTCCAACTTCCCCGAGACCTGGCAAGTTGAGACGTTCCACACGGAACACACCTTCCCCCAGTGCCTCCTGGCCTCTGACCTCATGGCACGGTTGACTCTAGGAGGGCTGGGTTTCTGCATGAAGCTTCTCCTTTCAAGGAAACTGACATTTGTCACCCTATGCATGGAAGGCACTGTGGTGTACCTGCCGTTATCACCATCATTTGGACGTGGACATTAGCATGTTCTGGTCCTTGAAAGTCAGTGAGTCAAGGAGAGCATGACAGACAGCCTGTTGGCTGGTGCAGCACACACCCCGCATGCTGGGCACTTTGGAAGGAAGCTCTGGGTCCCTGGCTCTACCACTGACCCACCAGGTGCCCTTGGGCAAGTGCTTGGAACTGACTTCTTTCATTGTCAGCATGAGGGCCTCCATTCTGTTTTATGCAGCGTCATGGAATGACCTTTGGGCAAGTGGCTTTAGGGCTGTTTGTATGTATAAGAGAGAACTAGAAAAACAGGAAGGTAATGACAAATTGAAAGGCTGCTGCTGTGCATGCAGTGGGTACAGTGGTTTAGCATTTGGGGTTTTGTTTATTGTTAACTCATATTCCTTCTTGCCTCAGCAATGTAGAGTTAAGTCAAAACTGTTTTCAACAGTGAAGGACCATTGAATTTTTTTTGAAAGCTTGGGCATAGCCTTGCCTGGATCTTAATACCTAGAGTGACATTTTCTACCTGAGAGCTCAAGAAAAAACTACTTAAAATGTTGGCCAACAGTAGGCAGAGTATATCGACTCTGGAGAACCGATGGCAAACAATGAGCTAGTATATCCACCCTGGCACAGGAGCAGAAGCAACTGGCTTCTCTGAGGCGTAAAGAAAAGATTGATTTCAGTTAGAATGTTACCTGAGATTTATGATCTGAGGGGAATTTGTTCCTTCTTAAAGCTGACATCATGCATGTATATGTATCTCAAAACTCATCAGGTTGTACGTATTAAATATTTATGACTTTCTGTATGTCAGTCATACCTTGAGAAAAATGGTTAAAAAAAAGTTGACATAGGACTCCAGATGGAACAGTCTGTTGCCTCTCTGGGGGTGGGTGGGTGGGTAAGGGAATTTGCGTAAGAAGATTTTTCACTCCTTGTGCTTCACCCAGTATGAGGATGTCTGCAGCACTCTGAAGAGCTGGCAAGTTACTTGGCATCAGCACCGACATGGTTCAGGCCTTTGAATTTCATGAAGAGAGTTGACAGCTTGGCCAGGGTGTGCTGCTAACATCGAAGGGTATGACTGCTACCCTCTGTGCTGCAAAGTTGGAAATTTAGATAAAATGTAAGAGGGCAGAAGAGCCATGACAAAGTCCTTCCGTGAGTCTCCTTTTCTGAACCAAGTTTGTCACCTAAACTGGTCCCGAAGATGAGATGGCATCAGTCATACCATACTGAGGAAAGGAACAGCTTCTAACACTGCAGGCACCCTCCCACCTGCAGGAGATCAGTGGCTGCAGACCCACCCTCCACTGCTCAGGTGTGGAGGCTTCCTCTCACATTCTGTTGATAATTACAGAGTTGACAGGCACAGTACCAAATTGAAAGGCTGCTGCTGCTGCTAAGTCACCTTAGTCGTGTCCAACTCTGTGCGACCCCAGAGAGGGCAGCCCACGAGGCTCCCCCGTCCCTGGGATTTTCCAGGCAAGAACACTGGAGTGGGTTGCCATTTCCTTCTCCAATGCATGAAAGTGAAAAGTGAAAGTGAAGTCACTCGGTCGTGCCCGACTCTTAGCGACCCCATGGACTACAGCCCACCAGGCTCCTCCATCCATGGGATTTTCTAGGCAAGAGTACTGGAGTGGGGTGCCATTGCCATCTCCGAATTGAAAGGCTATAGATGTTCAAAAGTGGGATGAAGTTCCAGCTCAGCTAATAGAATTCATATCATGTACTATCAGATAAACTTGACTGCACATGGCATTTTGGAGTCCTCTAAACAAATTACTTGGAGAGTTCCAAGTTGGATGCCTCAGGGTGCTGTGGTATTTGCAGCAGGCCTTATCAGTCATCTGAAATACAGTACTAATACAAATAGTAGCATTTACAGCACTCATGTACCAGCACCGTATAAGGTCTTTTATTTATAATTCTTTTAACAACCTGAAAAATTAATGTTATTTGCCCCACCCCCTCCCTTTTTTCATGTGAGATGAATGAGACCTAGAGTGGTTAACAACTGCAGATAACTAATCAGTGATAAAACTAGAAATAGAACTTAGGTTTGTATGTCTTCCAAAAAAACCACATGCTTTCTGCATTGTTTTTTTTTTAATCAGTAGATTTATTCTTGAGAGTGAGATTATACAAATTCTAAAACAGCAAGTCTGCTATCCAGCAAGATATAGAATATGAATGGAGAAAAGTTAATCATTTAGGGTTGAAATTAATGTATAATAATTTGTATTGCTTAAAACTATTAAAGGCACATTAATACTTTTGCTAAAGTGTATGTGCAAGACAAGAAAGAATAATGACAGGCTATTACTTTTTATATTGTCTTCTTTAATGCATTTCCATTTTTCTTCCTATCAACAACATTTGTATTACATTATTTTTACCATGAAAATAGAGCCCATAATTTTATAGATAAAGAAACAGAAACTCAGGGAATCTTGTTCAGTCTCTAAGTCATGTCCAACTCTTTGCAACCCCATGGACTGCAGCATGCCAGGCTTCCCTGTCCATCACTATCTCACGAAGTTTGCTCAAACTCATATCCATTGGTTCAGTGATGCCATCCAACCATCTCATTCTCTGTCGCCCCTTTCTCCTGTCCTCAGTCTTTCCCAGCATCAGGGTCTTTTCCAGTGAGTCAGCTCTTAACATCAGGTGGCCAAAGTATTGGAGCTTCATCTTCAGTATCAGTCATTGCACTGAATATTCAGGGTTGATTTACTTTATGATTGTCTGGTTTGCTGTCCAAGGGACTCTCAAGAGTCTTCTCCAGCATCACAGTTTGAAAGCATCAATTCTTTGGCACTCAGCCATCTTTATGGATAGTTAGGGAAAGGTTAAGCTGTAACACAGTAACCCCAATATACAATGGATTAAATAAAAATGGGAGCTTATTTCTGTTTTACATAACAGCCCTATTGTAGGTAAATGGCCTGGGAAGGCTGGGTAGCTCTAAGAGGTCACTCAGGAACGTATGTTCCTCCTGTATTGTTGCTCTACCATCTCAGAATGTTTTCTTCATCTGCATAGTCAGTTTCTTGCTAGCAGCATGCCCATGGTCTAACCCTTGGGAAAGGAGAAAAAAAAAAATGATTGACAGGCAAGCAGTTTACTAGGAAGAATGTGACCAGAAGTTGTACATATCATTTCCTACCTTCACACCATTAGGGAAACATGGTCATGTAGGCACACCTAGCTGCAAGGGAGTCTGAGGAATGTGTTTCTGGTGGCATGGATATGTGTTCTGCCAGGATGGAGGTGTGTGTATGAGTGCATTTATCTGTCCTAATACTAAATAGAAGAAGGAAAGAATGGATTTCTGGAGACATGTAACAGTTGCTGATATATACTCTTTAATAAAATTAAAAACATAACATATCTTTCTCTCCCACTGCCTCTACCCTCAGTTCCCACACGCCTCCCAGCAACATCTAACCAGCTTCTTGTCCATTAAATCTCCACTGCAACCTCTCTTCCTCTGGAGTGCCTTCCCTCACTCCCTGGTCTGATTCAAGCACTTCTTGCCTGTGATCCTGAGAACCTTTGAACTTCTCTTTCTTTGTGGTGTAGGTCAGTTATTGAAAACTGAGTTTGAGTCAAGGCTCTCCCACTTTACTGGCTGTACAACTTGGCAAGTTTCTTGCTCTTGCTGAATCTCAGTTTCCTGGTGAAGTCTGGTAGTAAAGTGCCTATATGATAGGACCGCCTTGAGGATTGGTCCACTGAGATGCAGTATATAAGTTGCTCGGCACAGTCTCTGGTGCATGGAAAGCACTCAGTAAACATTTGGCTGCTGGTGTCTGAAATCCATCCCTGTATTTGGAAGATTCCCTCAGGATGAGACCTGGAAGGACTGCATCAACCTGTGTCCACTTTCAAAGCTGAAAGTCCAGATGCTACTTTGGCTTCCCCATTGGGACCCAGGGCTTACCTTAGCAGATGCCCCAGCCTAAAACTCAGTGTCATATCTTCCTGCACTACCCAAGGGGTTTATCCTGTTCAACTTGGTAGCAACAAGAATAGCCTGTTTTCCAAAGTAGCCATGGAAACAGGACCAGCCATGTTGTACACACCAGATCTTCCCCATGGTGGAATTTTGGCTGTGGTCCTGTTGTGTGGCCTTAGTTCCTGCCCATTTTTGACATCTTGTCCTCTAAGGTCAGAAATTCTGTGAGAAATTCTTTTCCTTCCAATACATTTGTTTTCTACTTAAGTAAACCAGAATTGGTGTCCGATGCTTACGACCAGGAGCTTAATCAGCAGAGTTAACTTTCATTATTATTATTGTGTTGTTTTGCCCTCATCACAGTCTACTGTAGTCACTGACTTACCTTCCTCCCTCCTGGACTGTGAGCCCAGCTGTTGAACAGTCCCCAGCGTAGTACTGAGCTCAGAATAGACTTAAAGAATGAGTATGTGACATCTAAAAGCTTCCCAGGTGGCTAAGTGTAAAGGATCCACCTGTCAGTGCAGGAGCCACAGGAATAGCGGTTTCGATACCTGGGTCAGAAAGATCCCCTGGAGAATGAAATGGTAACCACTGCGGTATTCTTATCAGGGAAATCT
The DNA here is from genome assembly GCF_019923935.1 of Bubalus bubalis. Classification (NCBI taxonomy): domain Eukaryota; kingdom Metazoa; phylum Chordata; class Mammalia; order Artiodactyla; family Bovidae; genus Bubalus; species Bubalus bubalis. Next base: position 160,088,148 of record NC_059159.1, on the reverse strand, counting down.
CAGAGACAGAGGAGCCTGGCAGGCTATAGTCCATGGGGTTGCAAAGAGTCAGCTGCGACTGAGCATGCACAAATAGAATATAAAATGATGGAGTGGGAAATGAATAAATGAATGAGCAGATGAATGAAATATTTGTCAGTGCTTATGATGATTCATTCTTACTGCATCTAACTTGGAGTTGAGGTATCCTGAGTAATGGTGACATGAACAGAGTTCAGATATAGTTCACTTCTACTATATATTTTCAAATTAGAAGGCCTAAATGACCTGCCTTTTCAGGCTGAAAAAAGTATACAGATAGTTACTGGGGCTCCCACATTGACACACATCTTACATCCTGGTTGTAAGATATCGTTACAACATCCTGATTATAGTGAGTGCTCCCCAGGAATGACCATAACCAGGTACATGATGTTTTGCCCTTTGTGATGTATGTAAATTCACATTCCTTTACTTAATTGTCACAGAAATGCTGATTGGTAGGTATTGCTATCCCCATTTTACAGATGAGGAAACAGAGTTTCAGAAAAGATAAGTAGCTTATAGAAGATGACTCATCAGGAAATAGCAGCGTTATGTCACAAGTTAAGTCCTAATCTCTAAATACTACGCTCTCACTGTTCTACTTCTCCACCCAGGGAGTAGTAAACTGTCAAGGAGGGTTATTTACTGAGGGTGCTTTTTCCAGTGAGGAAGCTGAAATATTCTAGAGGCACTAATCACATTATCTTGGGCACTCTGTTGGCAATGTACCAGGAGAATTTACATATGTCATAGCCTTGGAGCTATGCTTGAAATTTTGGAACTTACACTGATCTTTAGAAAACCACAGAAGATTGTAGTACATATTATGATTTGCAATGTAACCAACCAAACCAAATTAATTTTCAGTGGTAATAAACCAGGAAGCTTTGGCCAATAATCCATATGGACTCTGTAGGATACTGCCCCAAAATGTGTCTGAATGATATATGTCTCCCTCCCATATTGGCTCAAAGTGTCATCCCCCCTCCCCCCTCCCCCCCCCCCCCATTTTATTTCTGATATTAGCCATGCTCACATCTCTGTGTTCCTTGTAGGAAACATGCAGATTCTGGATCACGTCATGCTTGACAATAATGGGTTTATATCATGGTGGAGCTATTTGCAGGAAGTTTTTCAGAGCCATCTCCATTTTCTTTCATAGCCTTGGGCTGGTGGGGCAACCTCAGAGGAAGTGGAAACAGCCAAGGATGTTTTAATGAGAACTGTTGGGTGAAATGGTGCATCTCCAAAGTGCAGAGTTCCTTGACATTGGCAATGCTATTTTGATAATAGGAAGCCTCTATCTTGGCCCTCAGCTCATTTGTCTTTGGCAGAACAACCAGATGGATGGCATTATACAGATTCCATTTTACATTTTGTTCAGGACAGTATAAACTTTTTAAAACAGGGTATATGACAGTTTTTTTTTTATTCACTTAGTCATCATTCAAATGTATTTGAAGGTTCTTTATAGCACCTGTCACTATGTGATAGTATCATGTGGATGCTTTTGTTTGTCTGTTTATCCTGTCTCTCACATCTAGAAGTGAACTCTGAGAGAGCAGAGACCTTCTCTTTTCTGTTTGACACAGGTCCACAGCACCTGGGGCAGTCACAGGCACGTGATAGGGACTTGATGAATATTGGTTAAATGAATGAACTAATGAAGTAAAGTAAATAACTGAATGGGGCTGAGATCTTGATACACAGTCTCAGTATTCTGGTAGAAATATGTTAACAGAAATACTAAAAAAAAAAAAAGTAAGAAAATAATGGAAAGATGATTCAGTTCAGTTCAGTTCAGTCACTCAGTCATGTCCGACTCTTTGCGACCCCATGAATCGAAGCACACCAGGCCTCCCTGTCCATCACCAACTCCTAGAGTTCACTCAGACTCACGTCCATCGAGTCGCTGATGCCATCCAGCCATCTCATCCTCTGTCGTCCCCTTCTCCTCCTGCCCACAATCCCTCCCTGCATCAGAGTCTTTTCCAATGAGTCAACTCTTCACATGAGGTGGCCAAAGTACTGGAGTTTCAGCTTCAGCATCATTCCTTCCAAAGAAATCCCAGGGCTGATCTCCTTCAGAATGGGCTGGTTGGATCTCCTTGCAGTCCAAGGGACTCTCAAGAGTCTTCTCCAACACCACAGTTCAAAAGCATCAATTCTTCGGAGCTCAGCCTTCTTCACAGTCCAACTCTCACATCCATACATAACCACTGGAAAAACCATAGCCTTGACTAGACGGACCTTTGTTGGCAAAGTAATGTCTCTGCTTTTCAATATGCTATCTAGGTTGGTCATAACTTTCCTTCCAAGGAGTAAGCGTCTTTTACTTTCATGGCTGCAGTCACCATCTGCAGTGATTTTGGAGCCCCCAAAAATGAAGTCTGACACTGTTTCCACTGTTTCCCCATCTATTTCCCATGAAGTGATGGGACCAGATGCCATGATCTTCGTTTTCTGAATGTTGAGTTTTAAGCCAACTTTTTCACTCTCCTCTTTCACTGTCATCAAGAGGCTTTTTAGTTCCTCTTCACTTTCTGCCATAAGGGTGGTGTTATCTGTATATCTGAGATTATTGATATTTCTCCCAGCAATCTTGATTCCAGCTTGTGTTTATTCCAGCCCAGTGTTTCTCCCAGCCCAGTGTTTCTCATGATGTACTCTGCATAGAAGTTAAATAATCAGGGTGACAATATACAGCCTTGACGTACTTCTTTTCCTATTTGGAACTAGTCTGTTGTTCCATGTCCAGTTCTAACTGTTGCTTCCTGACCTGCATACACATTTCTCAAGAGGCAGGTCAGGTGGTCTGGTATTCCCATCTCTTTCAGAATTTTCCACAGTTTATTGTGATCCACACAGTCAAAGGCTTTGGCATAGTCAATAAAGCAGAAATAGATGTTTTTCTGGAACTCTCTTGCTTTTTCGATGATCCAGCGGATGTTGGCAATTTGATCTCTGGTTCCTCTGCCTTTTCTAAAACCAGCTTGAACATCTGGAAGTTCATGGTTCACATATGGCTGAAGCCTGGCTTGGAGAATTTTGAGCATTACTTTACTAGCGTGTGAGATGAGTGCAACTGTGCGGTAGCTTGAGCATTCTTTGGCATTGCCTTTTTGTGCTGTAGTTTGAGCATTCTTTGGCATTGCCTTTCTTTGGGATTGGAATGAAAACTGACCTTTTCCAGTCCTGTGGCCACTGCTGAGTTTTCCAAATTTGCTGGCATATTGAGTGCAACACTTTCACAGCATCATCTTTCGGGATTTGAAATAGCTCAACTGGAAAGATGATTAAATGAGCATAATTACCTCTAATTCTGTTATCGTTTTCATCAAAGCCATGTTTCCTTATCTGTAAATTAGGAATAATGATATTTACTAACAGGTTTTAGCAAAGATTAAAGTTAATTCTTGTACACTTGGGTGGTGTGTAGAATATTAATATGGAGTTAACAGTAGGGGCACAGGAGAGTGTGAGGAGTATCCATCCAAGGACTGAAAATGACATTTTTATGGAAGTTCTGCTTCCAAGTCTCAAATTTTATTTTAAGGTAAATTTGCATGTTTCTTCACAGTTTAAAGAGATCTTTTCCCATTTCACCTAGTTCTCACTCCATAATAGTGCTTACAGTTAGTCCTGTTTCACAGATGGGAGTCAGAGGTTGGATCCAGATTTAAGTATAGAGATCCCAAACTGTCCTTTCAGGAGCTTCCTGAGTGAGCTTTCCCTCTGTTCATGGATACCTCCTTTTGCCTATCTGGCCAGGCTTGCCTCTCCAGCTCACTTTTGCATTGTTTTTGTGGAATTCAGACCAGGGGCCTCTGAGGGCACAGACTGTATTGTTTTATTTGCAAATTTTCAGGTGCAATCTGATTGCTTATGTGTTTATTAGTAATAAGGGTTTTACAAAGATACTATGTACCTGGTTTGTTTATGTTTTGTTTAAGCAAATACACAACCACTCTTATTTTCGTCTCCCCCCTCTCCACTCCCTGCTCCCTTCTCAAAATCTGAACACCTTCTCTGTCAACCAGTGGATTCTGGGAAAACAAAGCAGGTAGGATGGGAATGCCTGCTCCTGGTTCCCCTGTCTCTTGTGTCTACCCTGGCTTTTGTGTCTTCCCTGCATCTCAGTTACAAAACACCAGACACTAACCTACTACATGTATAACCACCAAAAAGACAGTGTTGTTAATTATAGATTGAAAATGTAAGTAGCCAGGTCTAGAGAAACTTCAGGTTGAAAGAAACCAAAGGGGACCAAAGAGATAGAACTCCTTCCTTTTCAACTTAACCAGTGATACATGAAATATATGTCCTGCTATCCCCTCTCTAGCTTGCTGGACTGATGGTCATTCTTATCATCCTTGGGTACTTCTCATGAGTGGCAGCTCACTTGGGAAGAGAGTTCAGGATGGTAATTAAAGGCTTTTTAAGAATTTTAAAAGTTTTTTTTGTTTGTTTTTTAGGGAACAGTTGTTTTTCGGTCACTCAGTCATGTCTGACTCTTTGTGACCCCATGGGCTGCAACATGCCAGGCTTCCCTGTCCTTCACCATCTCCCGGAACTTTCTCAACCTCATGTCCATTGAATCAGTGATGCCTTCCAATCATCTCATCCTCTGTCATCCCCTTCTTCTCTTGTCTTCTGTCTTTCCCAGCATTAGGGTCTTTTCCAATGAGTCAGTTCTTTGCATTAGGTGGTCAAAGTATTAGAGCTTCAGCTTTAGCATCAGTCCTTCCAATGAATATTCAGGGTTGATTTCCTTTAGGATTGACTTGTACAGAAAACGCCGAGTGTGGAAAATACATGGGGTATGTGATGTCAGATGAATGGTCAGATAAAGCTAAAGTTACAAAGGTAGGGAATCTCTTCCTTCAAACAATATGACCTAAGGTTGTAAATTACACTGAGCAAAAGAAATTACATGTCTTATAGTTTATTTCCCCAAATAATTCAAGAGTAAATTCTAGGTATTATACACAGATGCTCAGATAAAACTCATTTGATGACAGGAGAGCATTTAGAAACTAAGCCAAAAATAAGTTCCTGGTAGAATCAGGATGATAGTGTAGACATGTTTCAAGAAGTAAAGTACTTTGTCAAGAGATTTAGTAGTGACTGAGGAAAACTATAAAATTATCGTGCAATAATCAAAGGAGGGAATTCACATAATACAAAAGATCATTTGTAAGAGTTACTGAAATGGAGATAAAACCTGGAGGTACCACTGTTAGTGAGGTAGTTTCAGTTAGAAGTTCCTGCTATCAGCATCTTTTATAAGCACAGAAGTGCTAAAATAGCTCCCCTGTTATCCATAAGGGAGATGTCTATGAACATAATTTTAGTGCTGGGAAAGCACCATGGTGATCTGAAGCTATCAGAAACCTTCTCAAAGTTAAGTCAGAAAGAAAAAACACATATTGTATATTAACACATATATATGGCATCTAGAAAAACGGTACTGATTAACCTATTTGCAGGGCAGGAATAGAGTCTCAGATGTAGAGAAGGGACTTGTAGACACAGTAGGGGGAGGAGAGGTTGGGATAAATTGAAAGAGTAGCATTAAAATTGGAGAAGGCAATGGCACCCCACTCCAGTACTCTTGCCTGGAAAATCCCAAGGACAGAGGAGCCTGGTAGGCTGCGGTCCATGGGGTCGCTAAGAGTCAGACATGACTAAGCAACTTCACTTTCACTTTTCACTTTCATGCACTGGAGAAGGAAATGGCAACCCACTCTAGTATTCTTGCCTGGAGAATCCCAGGGATGGGGCAGCCTGGTGGGCTGCTGTCTATGGGGTCGCATAGAGTCAGACACGACTGCAGCGACTTAGCAGCAGCAGCATTAAAATATATAAATTACCATGTGTAAAACAGGTAACTAATGAGAAGTCGCTATGTAATACAGGGAGTTAACCTGGTGCCCTGTGGTGACATAGAGGGGTAGGTGGGGTAAGGGGTGGATGGGAGGGACGTATATGTATGTGTGCTTAGTTGCTTCAGTCACGTCGGACTCTTTGTGACCCTGTGAACTGTAGTCCACCAGGCTCCTCTGTCCATGGGATTCTCCAGACAAGAATACTGGAGTCGGTTGCCATGCCCTCCTCCAAGGGATCTTTCCAACCCAAGGATCAAACTCAGATCTCTTATGTCCCTCCTACATTGGCAGGCAGGTTCTTTACCAGTAGCGCCACCTGGGAAGCATACTTCTAACTGATTCAGGAGGAAGTGCAGAGAAAGAGAACAGACTTATGGACGCGGGTGGTGGGGAGTGGGGAGGAAGGAGAGAGTGGGACAAATAGAGTAGCGTGGAAGCATATACACTATATAACATGTAAAACAGATAGCCAATGGAAATTTGCTTTATGACTCAGGGTACTGAAACCAGAACTCTGTAACAACCTAGAGGGGCGGGAAGAAGTGGGAGGTGGGAGGGAGGTTTGAGAGGGAGGGAACACATGGGTACCTATGGCTAATTCATGTCGATGTATGGCAGAAACCAATGCAATACTGTAAAGCAATTGTCCTTTAGTGAAAAATAAATGAATTGAGAAAAAAGAGGAAGTGGGGGATATATGTATCTTACAGCTTGTTGTATGGAAGAAACAGTGTTGTTAAGAAATTAAATTTTTTTGAAAATGAGGGAACAAAGAAACCTAAATATTTCAGTCGGGAAAGACTTAAGAGAATATATAGTTCAGTCCTTTGTTTTACACTTGAGCAAACTTATATTCAGAGACTATGAATTTTAAAGCCAGAACAACTTGGGTTCAAATCCTCATTCTCAAAACTGATGATCTTTTCTTCAGTATTTCTAATTAAATCTTTTTCCTCATCTACCACTGGGATAAAACACCTTCCTTTTGAGTTCTTTTGAGGGTTAAATTGAACTCTATTCTTAAATTCTTCAGAGCAGAGTCTGTGCATACTAGACTCCCAGTAGAGTGAGTGAGTGAAAGTTGCTCAGTTGTGTCTGACTCTTTGCAACCCTATGGACTATACAGTTCATGGAATTCTCCAGGCCAGAATACTGGAGTGGGTAGCCTTTCCCTTCTCCAGGGGATCTTCCCAACCCAGGAATCGAACCCAGGTCTCCCAAACTGCAGACGGATTCTTTACCAGCTGAGCCATAAGGGAAGCAGACTCCCAGGAAGGAATAGATATTCTTATCTTGTAGGGCTAATGAGTTCATTTGAAAAATAATTTTCATGGTCAGATTTTTTTTTGAGGCATAAATATACATATCCTTTTGAACCTAGTAGTCTGTAAAATGGGGATAATGGTTCTTTGTCTAAAGAAATAAAAAGCAGTAAGTGTTTAGAAATTTGTGGCAGTACTGTTTATAATAAGAACATTTCAGAAATTCATTGAGAAGTCTTATAATAGAGAATGAATTAAATACATTATCTGTCTACTCTGAGGAATACTATATATCCATTACAATAATAACTAAAATTGTGAAGTAATTTGAATAAAACTTACAAGATAATGTTAGATTTAACATTAAGAATAAAAAGTTGTTTTAAATTATGATTATGAAGCTGAAAATAGAAATGTTTATGCACATGGGCAAGAATTTTTGTTGGTAGACAAAACAGAATGAAAAAGACATTTTGGTGACTGATGAAATTCTGAGTATATTTTTTTTCCATTTTAATTTTCATTACCATCACTCTAGGGTTATTGATGTAAAAATAGTCAGTTGTTTTTTTTTAAAGAAAGAAATCTTTCTATTCTGTTTAATAAGGTGGTGACCTCTGACTGGAGCTTTACCTTTCATTGCCTGAAGAGCCATATTATATTTTATGCTCTGCAGGACATTGTCTGAATCAGTGGGAACCTTAACCACAAGATTACTTTGGTTGCGGAAAATGAATTGAAAGTTGGCATTGGTGGGAAGATCTAGAGCAGAAATTCTCTGATGTCTTGTTTTCTTTGCTTCTGAGCAAGAAACAAGCAAAGCAAGGCAAGGATGAATTAGCAAAGTCCAGTTTTATAGGAGATATGCCTTTGATCACAAAGGCTTCTCTCCTGCCTGGACAAGTTATTACAGGGCGGGTGACGGGGGTGGTGAGAGGACTTGAGACTACGTCACACAAGGACTGGTTGAAAAAACTGGGTCAATAGACTGAAAAATGCTTCCTGCCTTAATATTTTTGAAGGCAGGTCAGGCAGAAGAGGGACTAGACTTGTTCTACTCAGCCTCAGATTGAAGAATAGACATATCAAGTGACAGAGTTCAGTTCAACACAAGGAAGAATTTTTTATTAGTCAGAGATGTTCCAAAGTAGGATGGTCCAACTCAGGTGGTGAGCTCACTGTTCTCAGAGGTATTGCCATTGGAGGCTGAAGGCTCTAGTGGGGATGTAACACTAGGAAGGTAGGACGTGATTTTTGAGGTTCCTTTCATCCTGAGATTCTGTGACTCTTCCCAGAACTTTGTTCCTAGCAATCTTAGGAGTCCACTCTCATCTCCTTGCTTGTCACTCACCCTGAATAACTCAAAGGAATTACTCCCTGACACCATGTCTCAATAGCACCATTTCCAAAATGGGGAAGTTTATGACTATTAACTATGTGAATTTACTGTAGGGATTAATGAATGTTAGTAATGAAGAATTATCAAGAGATTAAATTTCCCTAGGGACAGATACAATCTGATTGCAATTTATTGTGAATCATTTTAGGAGAAAGAGCTACAGATGACAAAATATTCTGATTTAGTATAACTAATATTTATTTTACAAAGTCATTCATTCATGATATATTTATTGAGATCATAAAGACACTAGGAATTTTCTCTAACATATAAGACATCCATATGCTATATAATGCACAAAAATAGTACTGTATAATGCACAAAAAAATAATATAGGCACAATTGATTTTTTTCTCACAAAACTTCCGGACTTAATCAGAATTATTCTAAATCTCTTCTTACTCCTATTTTCTCCCCTCTCACCTCTAATTTATAGTCCATTTAGTATTTTATTTTATGCTACGTTTTCAGAGGGTTTCTTGGATATGTTCTATCAGATCAGATCAGTCACTCAGTCATGTCCGACTCTTTTGCGACCCCATGAATCGCAGCACGCCAGGCCTCCCTGACGATCACCAACTCCCGGAGTTCACTCAGACTCATGTCCATCAAGTCGGTGATGCCATCCAGCCATCTCATCCTCTGTCGTCCCCTTCTCCTCTTGCCCCCAATCCCTCCCAGCATCAGAGTCTTTTCCAATGAGTCAACTCTTCGCATGAGGTGGCCAAAGTACTGGAGTTTCAGCTTCAGCATCATTCCTTCCAAAGAAATCCCAGAGCTGATCTCCTTCAGAATGGACTGGTTGGATCTCCTTGCAGTCCAAGGGACTCTCAAGAGTCTTCTCCAACACCACAGTTCAAAAGTATCAATTCTTTGGTGCTTAGCCTTCTTCACAGTCCAACTCTCACATCCATACATGACCACAGGAAAAACCATAGTCTTGACTAGACGAACCTTTGTTGGGAAAGTAATGTCTCTGCTTTTCAATATGCTATCTAGGTTGGTCATAACTTTCCTTCCAAGGAGCAAGCGTCTTTTAATTTCATGGCTGCACTCACCATCTGCAGTGATTTTGGAGCCCAGAGAAATAAAGTCTGACACTGTTTCCACTGTTTCCCCATCTATTTCCCATGAAGTGATGGGACCGGATGCCATGATCTTCATTTTCTGAATGTTGAGCTTTAAGCCAACTTTTTCACTCTCCACTTTCACTTTCATCAAGAGGCTTTTGAGTTCCTCTTCACTTTCTGCCATAAGGGTGGTGTCATCTGCATATCTGAGGTTATTGATATTTCTCCTGGCAATCTTGACTCCACCTTGTGCTTCCTCCAGTCCAGCGTTTCTCATGATGTACTCTGCATATAAGTTAAATAAACACGGTGACAATATACAGCCTCGACGTACTCCTTTTCCTATTTGGAACCATTCTGTTGTTCCATGTCTAGTTCTAACTGTTGCTTCCTGACTTACATACAAATTTCTCAAGAGGCAGATCAGGTGGTCTGGTATTCCCATCTCTTTCAGAATTTTCCACAGTTTATTGTGATCCACACAGTCAAAGGCTTTGGCATAGTCAATAAAGCAGAAATAGATGCTTTTCTGGAACTCTCTTGCTTTTTCCATGATCCAGCGGAGGTTGGCAATTTGATCTCTGGTTCCTCTGCCTTTTCTAAAACCAGCTTGAACATCAGGAAGTTCACCGTTCACATATGGCTGAAGCCTGGCTTGGAGAATTTTGAGCATTACTTTACTAACGTGTGAGAGGAGTGCAATTGTGCAGTAGTTTGAGCATTCTTTGGCATTGCCTTTCTTTGGGATTGGAATGAAAACTGACCTTTTCCAATCCTGTGGCCACTGCTGAGTTTTCCAAATTTGCTGACATATTGAGTGCAGCACTTTCACGGCATCATCTTTCAGGATTTGGAATAGCTCAACTGGAATTCCATCACCTCCATTAGCTTTGTTTGTAGTGAATCTTTCTAAGGCCCACTTGACTTCACATTCCAGGATGTCTGGCTCTAGGTCAGTGATCACACCATCGTGGTTATCAGGGTCATGAAGATATTTTTTGTACAGTTCTTCTGTATATTCTTGCCATCTCTTCTTAATATCTTCTGCTTCTGTTAGGTCCATACCATTTCTGTCCTTTATTGAGCCCATCTTTGCATGAAATGTTCCTTTGGTATCTCTGATTTTCTTGAAGAGATCCCTAGTCTTTCCCATTCTGTTGTTTTCCTCTATTTCTTTGCACTGATCGCTGAAGAAGGCTTTCTTATCTCTTCTTGCTATTCTTTGGAACTCTGCATTCAAATGCTTATATCTTTCCTTTTCTCCTTTGCTTTTCACTTCTCTTCTTTTCACAGCTATTTGTAAGGCCTCCCCAGACAGCCATTTTGCTTTTTTGCATTTCTCTTCCATGGGAATGGTCTTGATCCCTGTCTCCTGTACAATGTCATGAAGCTCAGTCCATAGTTCATCAGGCACTCTATCTATCAGATCTAGGCCCTTAAATCTATTTCTCATGTCCACTGTATAATCATAAGGGATTTGATTTAGGTCATACCTGAATGGTCTAGTGGTTTTCCCTACTTTCTTCAATTTCAGTCTGAATTTGGCAATAAGAAGTTCATGGTCTGAGCCACAGTCAGCTCCTGGTCTTGTTTTTGCTGACTGTATAGAGCTTCTCCATCTTTGGCTGCAAAGAATATAATCAACCTGATTTCAGTGTTGACCATCTGGTGATGTCCATGTGCAGAGTCTTCTCTTGTGTTGTTGGAAGAGGCTGTTTGTTATGACCGGTGCATTTTCTTGGCAAAACTCTATTAGTCTTCGCCCTGTCTCATTCTGTATTCCAAGGCCAAATTTGCCTGTTACTCCAGGTGTTTCTTGATGTCCTGCTTTTGCATTCCAGTCCCCTATAATGAAAAGGACATCTTTTTTGGGTGTTAGTTCTAAAAGGTCTTGTAGGTCTTCATAGAGCCATTCAACTTCAGCTTATTCAGGGTGGTGGTGAGGAGATACCCCTTGTCCAAGGTAAGGAGCAATGGCTGGACTTTGCTGGAGCAGCCGTGAAGAGATACAGCACGTCTGAGGTAAGAGAAACCCAAGTAAGACGGTAGGTGTTGCAAGAGGGCATCAGAGGCAAACACACTGAAACCATACTCACAGAAAACTAGTCAATCTAATCACACTAGGACCACAGCCTTGTCTAACTCAATGAAACTAAGCCATGCCCATGGGGCAACCCAAGACAGGCAGGTCATGGTGGAGAGATCTGACAGAATGTGGTGCACTGGAGAAGGGAATGGCAAACCACTTCAGTATTCTTGCCTTGAGAACCCCATGAACAGTATGAAAAGGCAAAATGACAGGATACTGAAAGAGAAACTCCCCAGGTCAGTAGGTGCCCAATATGATACTGGAGATCAGTGGAGAAATAACTCCAGAAAGAATGAAGGGATGGAGCCAAAGCAAAAAGAATACCCAGCTGTGGATGTGACTGGTGATAGAAGCAAGGTCTGATGCTGTAAAGAGCAATATTGCATAGGAACCTGGAATGTCAGGTCCATGAATCAAGGCAAATTGGAAGTGGTCAAACAGGAGATGGCAAGAGTGAATGTCGACCTTCTAGGAATCAGCGAACTGAAATGGACTGGAATGGGTGAATTTAATTCAGATGACCATTATATCTACTACTGTGGGCAGGAATCCCTCAGAAGAAATGGAGTGGCCATCATGGTCAACAAAAGAGTCCGAAATGCAGTACTTGGATGCAATCTCAAAAACAACAGAATGATCTGTTTGTTTCCAAGGCAAACCATTCATTATCCCAATAATCCAAGTCTATGCCCCAACCAATAACACTGAAGAAGCTGAAGTTGAACGGTTCTATGAAGACCTACAAGACCCTTTAGAACTAACACCCCCAAAAAGATGGATATGTTCAGTCACTGGAAAAGAATATTAAACATGGGTTTGCTTTTCACCAAGTAGTAGTGATTTTTCCACTTTTCCAGACTGTGCTGATTTATGCACATAATTTACAATAAGAGGCCATGAAACTAACAAAGACAGGAAAAATATAGATTATAATTCCGATGGTTAGTGAGGCCGCCCTTTCTGTATTATGCTTAGGAAGCGACCTTAAAGAGAGGTTTATTGAGGAACAGAGGGATCATCAAGGTAACTGAAGCTAGGAACTCTTCTTTCCTTCTAAACAGTGGGGAGTTATTAATAGGGCTCCACGTTGGAGAATAACTTGTCTTTCAACCATGTGGATATTCGCGCGAATTTAAAGAATGAATAGGAAAGTGCGTGATTGAACTCAAGTATTAATAATGGTGAGTACAGATGTGGCTGGAGATTGAGTGCTGTCTTTGTCAGTGCCTTACCAAGGGGAGTGGTCGTGGGAAGGGTCAGCTTTAGGTGCGGGTGATGAAAGGTGTATTGTCTGTAGAGAACGTAAAAACAATAATAAAAATAATTAAAAGTTGTTTTGCATTTTATCACATGCATTTGCAATTTTGAACCATGTCAGTGATACTTTACACCTTGAGAAAATCATTTGTTCTAAGCTTTAAACGATGACTAGGGTTACTGTTAATAATACACGCATAAGCTTCATAGTAGCACATTTTTGCATCTTATCCTTTCTTTGTCTTCTACATTGATTAAAAAAACTCTGAGTTATGTAATTTGTGCTTAGTATGCATGAACTCGGGGCTTCCCTGGTGGCTCAGAGGTAAAGAACCTGCCTGCAATGAAGGAGACCTGCACTTGATTCCAGAGTTGCGAAGATCCCCTGCAACCTTCTATAGTATTTTTGCCAGGAAAATCCTGTGGACAGAGGAGCTTGGTGGACTGCAGTCCATAGGGTTACAAAGAGTTGGACATGACTGAAGTGACTAAGAAGCAGCAGCATGCATGAACTCAACTACATGTATTGGTTTTGAGAGTAAGTTCATAGTGGTTTGGAATCTTTACTGCTCATCTCATATGTGCTTTGTCTCCAGCACCTATAGGAGGGTTCAGGATGGGGAACACATGTATACCTGTGGCGGATTCATTTTGATATTTGGCAAATCTAATACAGTTATGTAAAGTTTAAAAATAAAATAAAATTAAAAAAAAAAATAAACTGTAGGAGGTAATCTAATTACAGAGTAAAAACAAAACAAATCTTTGAATTAAGCCTAACTCAGCAGAGTTGATTTAGATCAGAAAATCTAAAATTAAAATTAGAAAAAGAAAAAAAAAATAAATAAACTGAAGATTTGAAATAAATACTGATAGCACAGTGACTGTGAAGACAAACGGAATTCAAGTTACGCGTTCTTTTAGTTTGAATGACCATTTAGAGGTTTTATTTGTGCTTAAAGTCTAATATGGTCAGACTGATATGAAGTGTGAGATGTAATCTTTTTGTTTAGTGGATGCAAGTTTTCGTGTATTTGTGAAATAGCCTGCTGACTTTGAATAACATGTTAAGAATTGAAATTTGAAATTTATTCTTCTTTTGAATCAATCATTTAAAAATAATGCTTATAGAAAATAATTTTGTTATACAGAAGTAGAAATTTTAAAAGAGAATTTTTTCAGATGTTACATTTTCTAGGTCTGCCATTTATGTTTAGAGTTGAGCAGTTTTGGGTCAAGTCCTTTGAGTTACTGAATCATTTTACACCTTTTTCATGAATGAAATCAGTACCTCCTTTGTAGAGTTACCGTGACATTAAATGTGATAATACATGTAAGTATCTAGACTGATACCGTGAACATTGTAAATAAATGACAGTTTTATAATAATACTAGAAATAGTTGTTGAACTTTATGATATGTGTTGTAGATAGAATTTTTATAATAAAGAAATTCAAGTGAGATCCAAGCCATTAGAGACATTGAGAATTCTCTAGAAATCATTGACCATCTTCGTTATAGGTATGTGACTAATCTTAGTCTTTCACTGATTTAAAAAAAATTTTTTTTTGGAGAAAATGGTGCAGGCACTATCTTAGGTGAAGTATGTAACAGCAAGTAAGACAGACAAAGAGCTCACTAGCAGGACTCTAGTGGAATTAAAAACCCCTGTAGGGACCACTCCCTGAACTGTGTAGACCCAAGCCCCAGTTATGGTCAGCCTTGTGGTGCCTAAAGTAAGTGGGGGAGTACATAGAATTCCAGATCAGCAGTGTGATTTGTTTGAAAGAGCATGAACTCGGTTGAATTCCAGCTTCTCTGTGCATGAGCTGTGTGAGCTTGGGCAGGTCATTTCACACCTCTGTGATTCAGGTTCCCCATCTCTAAGGTGATGATGTATAATGCCTGCTGCACAGGGTTGTTGTGAGAAATAAAGTGAAAACGAAGATAAAGGACATGGTGTTATATTATCCCTGACATCTGTTGAGGATACTCAACAGATGTTAGTTCTCCTTTCCTTCTCCTCTTACCAAACTGTGCTGATGAGAACCTAGCTCTTTACATCATCTTTACACACACATATCGTCACACACATGTGTTGAGGATGGTAGAGGTACGTTGGCTATTCGTTCTAGTAATTAAGGCATACTTGAAAGCTTGCCTACTGATAGCATTAGGCCCCTCTGTATTTAATAGAGCAACCACCAATTTTTCCCAAATTGTAGACCTGTATATTTACTCACCTGGTATCTAGACTAAGTACCTGTTTGCTTCTGACAAACTACACATGTGGACTTCTTAGTTATAAGGAGTAGGTCAACTTTAAGCACTGTTGGCTTTTGTTATATTCTTTACCATCTTGTGGAGAAAATTAGTAAGAACATACTAAGAGTTTTATGTTTTATAGACTTCTTCTTAAACTTTCACTCCATGGAAAGGAATTGCTTATGGGAGAAAATCTATGTCCATATAGATGGGAGATGAAGGACCAGAAGTCTGGTGTGCTACAAGTCCATGGGGTCACAAAGAATCAGACACAGCTTAGTGACTGGACTACAACAACTGACTAAAGCGCATATAGAATTTAAACCTTAATACCAGCATGGTTGGCAGCAGAGACAAGAGCAGTCTTCTGAGGGAGGAGATGATTTTCAGTGGAGTAAGTGATAAGTCCTGCTGCCCAGTTTTTATAAAACTGTATGGTAATAATATGACATCCCATTTGGATGAGATAGACATATGCTTTCTACCTCCATAGACAGAGAGAAGAACAATAACAAAATATCATACCTCATCATGATTTTTATTGTTTCAAACTAAGAATACCTCCTCAAACAAATGATGCTATGATCTAATGACTGACAGAAAGAAGTCATCTAAGATCAACTATTCCAAAACCAATTTACTGAGGGTTTTTTTTTTTTTCCAGTTTACTGAGTTTTAATAAAGATCCTCTGACATTTAACTAGCTTGGAGTTAAGAACCCTATGTGGTTGTCATCTTATTTGTATACCTTCACTTATATTTTGCGATTAGTTTATCTTGGAAGATTCACAAGGATATGACATTTCTTAATGTCTAATATTACACAGAAGCTCTGTTAATTCTTTTATGATTGTAGTTGGCATTTAGAAGCACCTTAAATTTTTTTCTGGCTAAAATGAGCATAGCATTGCATATGATGTAGAATTTTGGGGTCTTGATCCTTCACTGTCTGTCACTGGCCAGAACACATGAATATACAAAATTTGAACCTGTAACAGGTGTCTGACTTTATTTCCCAAAGGGTAATAGTGGCTTGGTCTTTAATACAAGGGTAATTCTGTTTAAGCAGATGCCAATTCCTAGTAGTATATTCTTATGGTTTCCCTTATCCCCTCTCCTGTTCTTCCTGAAAGTAATATAATCTCCTTGAGTTTTAGGTATAGATTCCATTCCCCGACTCTTCCTTGCAAGTGGGTGTGTCTGTGTCACTAAATGATCACACAATTGACCTGTGCCACTTTTAGATTACATTTTTACAAGGAAGTTGTTTGCCTTTCACTCTCTTTCTGTCTTTCCGTTGACTCTAAAATGTCAACAACCAGGGCAGCTGCCTTGGATTGAAAAGAAGCTTCTTGTTGAGGATGGTAGAGGTACACTGCCAGCCTGAGTCCCTAGATGACCTTATGGAGTGGAGATGTCCACCTGTCTTGAACAAACGTCATATACCTGGACTGTTAGGTAAGAGAGAGATAAACTTTGCTTTTATCCAAATTACTGTATTTTGGGGTTTCCTTATTATAGCAGCTTAACTTATACCTTCCGCAGGTCATTTGATGGATAAATCATATAGAACTCTCATAGTTCCACAATATTGACTGTGTTCTGGATGCTGGTCACTTTCAATCCACTATCATTTAAGACATTAGAAGTTTTCATGTGGGAAGTAAAATTCACAGCGCTCAGCACATGAAGCTGTTAAATTAGTCCTCCAAAATCGCCAGATGTCCTTTTTGGATTAAGACAGACCATCAGAGAATTGCACACCTGGGCTGTCTTGATTTGGCTCCCTGGAGAATTGCTCCCTGGATCTGAGCCTTGGTCGTGTGCCATCAGCCCACACTGTGGAATGCTAGCAAACAACCCTGTGAGCCCCACTGCTGCTTGTCCTGGAGGATGTGACTGAGGATGTGGTTGCTGCTCTTTGTGAGGACCCGGGGGAAATGTTTCTTTCAGGCCTTGTACCAGGAATAGTCGTGCTTCTCCTGAGCAACCAGCTTGTTTTGTTTTTTTGCGGACAGTCTAAATTGTGTAACTGTCTGTCTTTCAAAGCCACCTCAAATCCTTTGGGAACAAGATGGTATAAAATAAAGCTATTCAGAGTCAAAACCAAAGCTCTCTATTTAACTCATTATATTACTTTTGGAATAGTCACTTCACTTGGCTTTACTTTCTTTGCTTATACGTTAGAGATAATGAGTTTTTTTCTGTGAAGAGAATGTAATTAATATTTACAAAGCACTTAGAGTTCACTCAGAACAAGTCATTATGGAAACTAGCTAATATTTAAGTTCTATGACTTTCTGCTGTTCTGTAACTCCCTCTCTTTTGATGTTCTTCCTGAACTTTGCCTGCTCATTCACTTATTCAACAAATTTGAGAATATACTGTTGCACCAAACACCTTGGGAGAATATAATTTAATAAGCCTGTCTGGATCCTTGCTCTCAATAGCATGAGAAGTTGAAGATGTGTTTTCCATTGAATTCAAGTTTTAAATAACAAATTAAAGAGTAAATGGGCTTCCCAGGTGGCTCAGTGAATAAAGAATCTGCCTGCAATGCAACAGATGCAGACAGATGTGAATTGGAGTCCGAGGTGGGGAAGAGCCTCTGGAGAAGGGCATGGCAATCCACTCTAGTATTGCTTGGAGAATCCCATGGACAGAGAATCTGGTAGGCTACAGTCCGTGAGGTTGCACAGAGTCGGACATGACTGAAGTGACTTACCATGCATGCATCATGCAAAGGAATAAATAAATAGCCTTTTAAAAAAGTTTTGTGGTTGCAGTGAGGAGAAGGAATAGGGAAGAGTGGGAGAGAATATGGTAGTTCTAGAAGTGGAAAAGCAAGGCATCTCTAAGAAGGCAATATTCAAGCAAAGATCTGAAGAATTTAAAAGGGACAACTCTACAAGAACAGAGGAAAGAAGTCTTAAGGCAAAATAGGGTTGGTGTGGTAATTCATCTAAATGCAGACAGTGGCATGACAGTAGTAGGCAAAGGAAAAAGGGGGAGTTTGGAGACAAGCTCAGGGACCATGTCATTTAGGGTCTTGAAAGCCAGAGCATGGAACCTGGATCTTCTTCTGCCTTCCATAGGATCCCCCTTGAAGCACTTTATGGGCCAGAGCAGTGAGGTACGGATAATGTTTTAAGGTGAGATAATTCTGTTTGTATTTCTAATGGGAGATAGTCTCAACATAATAATGAAATGTTGAGGTGAGGTAAACACTGGGGTTAATGTAGCGTATGGTGGCTGAGTTGAGTTGTTGAGGAACGAGGAGGAGTTAGCAGAGAAAGGATGAATTAGGCAGAGGTATGTGACAGCCCATTGTGGATGCTGTTGTTTTTAAGCATCAGGTAAAATAGAGCTGGAGGGGCGATGAAGATGGACAGGACGCTAAGCATTGGATCATGGAGAACCTTGAGTGCTTGATGCTTTCTTCCCCATTCCATGGCCGGTAGGTGGTAGGAAGCTGATTTCCATCTAATAATTTTAGGAACATTACTTGAGAAAATATTTTTCTGGCAATCTCTTTAACAAAAACTTACTTTTTCCTCCCATGCTTTCTTTGAAATCAAGATCCCTGGCCATGAGTGACTCTTCTGCAGCCTGAGCTAAAAGCATTAGGGAGATAGTCATTCTCACTCTTGCTAGTACCTTGTCAACTCCTGTCACCCCTGTTCCTTTCCCTAGCTCTTGTCTTTTCCAGACTTCTGCAGGGGGAATTAACTGGTAGGTGCCGAGCCCACTTCCTAATGCATATAGAAATGCTTAGTAAAATGTTCTGCAGTTTTGAGATATTGTTATTAATGTTAATAGCATTAGATTTAGAGTCACAGACTGGTCCTGGGTCCTCTACTTAGTAGGTGAGTGACCTTGAGCAGGTTACTTAACTTTTTGAAGCTGTTTACCACATATATAAATGGGGGCAGTACTTACCTTCTTGAATTTTTGTGAGAATTAATAATTGAATATATGTAAAGTGCTTCTAGGAGAAGGCAATGGCACCCCACTCCAGTACTCTTGCCTGGAAAATCCCATGGACGGAGGAGCTAGTGGGCTGCAGTCCATGAGGTCGCTACGAGTCGGACATGACTGAGCGACTTCACTTTCACTTTTCACTTTTATGCATTGGAGAAGGCAATGGCAACCCACTCCAGTATTCTTGCCTGGAGAATCCCACGGACGGGGGAGCCTGCTGGGCTGCCGTCTATGGGGTTGCATAGAGTCGGACACAACTAAAGTGACTTAGCAGCAGCAGCAGCAGCAAAGTGCTTCTACAGTGCCTGCTTAATAAATTGTAGGTACTATTGTTGTTCATGCTAAGAAAAGAGTAATCAAAAGGAAAAGTAAACCTAAAGGTTTTTTTTTTTTTTTTTTCCTGAACACTGAGCATGGAAGACTAGGAGATGGAGAAGCTACCGAAAAAAATTGAGGTAATTGTTCTTGGCCAAGTTCCTTATTTGTTCATTTAAATAGTGGGGACTCCAGTTTCCCATTTGTGTAACTTATTGACTAATTGAAAGGAAAAGATGTGATGATAGATGCAAAAGTTCCTGGAAAACTGAGAATTTTCTTTTTTGTTTTGTTTACGATGTTGGTCAGGCTCTTCTAAGAAAAAGATGCCAAAGATTTTATTTGGGGAAATACTTGTGAGGGAAAGCAGGGTGGGGCTGGAGAAGCTGGCAGAGCTGGCAGAACATGCTGGAGGTCTGACCTGAGGGAAGGGGAGAGTTAGGGGTGTTGAGTGGAAGCATCTTAGACTTCTGTGCCATCCAAGGAAACTTCGGTAGGGGAGACAACCTTGAGCAAAAGTCAACCAGTATAGAGTCCTTACAGGTTCTTTCTTTCCAGAATGAGGCACCCAAGCTATTCTTCTGAGCTCAGTAATTGGCTGGGAAGAGCTTGAGGGAGGTGTGGCCTCAACAAAGAAGTGAATGGCCCCAGAGCTGAGGTGGGGCCATTGGCTAGTTCTACTTCCTGTAGTTATACATTCTCATGGCCACAACACTTACCATGATGAAAAATCTATTTTCTTAACAGGATATACTGCTTGTAACTAAAATTACTCATTTAGAGTCCCTTTGATGTGTAAGAGAACTCTTCTCAGAAAGTCCGACACAGCCATTCTTCTTGTGAAGGTCAACAGTGTGCAGTGCTCTGATAATAAGCACTAAAGGAACTTGTGGGCATGGGCTGTGCTTCATCATAAGTGGATCCTTGAGCGAGCTACTGGAGAGGTTCTCCCTTAAAGCTGGTACTTTCTTGATATAACACAGAATTTATTATTTGTCACCTCTGCATCCACTGACTTTTTTTTAAAATATGAATTTATTTATTTTAATTGGAGGTTAATTACTTTACAATATTGTATTGGTTTTGCCATACATCAACATTAATCTACCACAGGTATACACATGTTCCCCATCCTGAACCCCCCTCCCACCTTCCTCCCATACCATCCCTCTGGGTCATCCCAGTGCACCATCCCCAAGCTTCCTGTATCCTGCATTGAACCTGGACTGGCGATTCATTTCTTATATGATATTATACATGCTTTAATGCAATTCTCCCAAATCATCCCCCCACCCCTCTCCCACAGAGTCCAAAAGACTGTTCTATACATCTGTGTCTCCTTTGCTGTCTCGCATACAGGGTTGTCGTTACCATCTTTCTAAATTCCATATACATGCGTTAGTATATTGTATTGGTGTTTTTCTTTCTGGCTTACTTCACTCTGTATAATAGGCTCCAGTTTCATCCACCTCATTAGAACTCAAGATTCACATGTATTCTTTTTAATGGCTGAGTAATACTCCATTGTGTATATGTACCACAGCTTGCTTATCCATTCATCTGCTGATGGGCATCTAGGTTGCTTCCATGTCCTGACTATTATAAACAGTGCTGTGATGAACATTGGGGTACACATGTCTCTTTCAATTCTGGTTTCCTCAGTGTGTAAAGTCAGGAACAAGACAAGGGTGCCCACTTTCACCACTACTATTCAATATAGTTTTGCAAGTTTTTACCACGGCAATCAGAGCAGAAAAATAAATAAAAGGAATCCAAATTGGAAAAGAAGAAGTAAAACTCTCACTGTTTGCAGATGACATGATCCTCTACATAGAAAACCCTAAAGACTCCACCAGAAAATTACTAGAGCTAATCAATGAATATAGTAAAGTTGCAGGATATAAAATCAATACACAGAAATCCCTTGGATTCCTATACACTAATAATGAGAAAATAGAAAGAGAAATTAAGGAAACAATTCCATTCACCATTGCAATGAAAAGAATAAAATACTTAGGAATATATCTACCTAAAGAAACTAAAGACCTATATGTAGAAAAATATAAAACACTGGTGAAAGAAATCAAAGAGGACACTAATAGATGGAGAAATATCCCATGTTCATGGATCAGAAGAATCAATATAGTGAAAATGAATATACTACCCAACGCAATCTATAGATTCAATGCAATCCCTATCAAGCTACCAATGGTATTTTTCACAGAATTAGAACAAATAATTTCACAATTTGTATGGAAATATAAAAAACTTTGAATAGCCAAAACAATCTTGAGAAAGAAGAATGGAACTGGAGGAATCAACTTGCCTGACTTCAGGCTCTACTACAAAGCCACAGTTATCAAGACAGTATGGTACTGGCACAAAGACAGAAATATAGATCAATGGAACAAAATAGAAAGCCCAGAGATAAATCCACGCACCTATGGACACCTTATCTTTGACAAAGGAGGCAAGAATATACAATGGAGAAAAGACAATCTCTTTAACAAGTGGTGCTGGGAAAACTGGTCAACCACTTGTAAAAGAATGAAACTAGAACACTTTCTAATACCATACACAAAAATAAACTCAAAATGGATTAAAGATCTAAACATATGACCAGAAATTATAAAACTCCTAGAGGAGAACATAGGCAAAACACTCTCCGACATAAATCACAGCAGGATTCTCTATGACCCACCTCCCAGAATAGTGGAAATAAAAGCAAAAATAAACAAATGGGACCTAATTAAATTTAAAAGCTTCTTCACAACAAAGGAAACTATAAGCAAGGTGAAAAGACAGCCTTCAGAATGGGAGAAAATAATAGCAAATGAAGCAACTGAAAAACAACTAATCCACTGACTTTTTAAAGGGAAATGAAAAGTACTCTTAACAGTTACTTGTGTACATGATTGGCACAAAAATCTTGAGGAATGAGAACTTCCATTTTAGAGGGATCAAAATAAGGATCAGAAAAATTAAACAATGTGTCCGAAGCACAGGGATCATAAGTTGCTAAGTGGAGACTTGAACTCATATGTTGAAATATTTCTAGCCTGTGTTACTGCTGCACAGTTTGCAAGCACCTTTTATTCAATAAAAAAAGAACTGACAAGGATGTACTGTATAGCATAGGGAACCCAGATCAATGTTATGTGGCAGCCTGAATGGGAGGGGAGTATGGGGGGAGAATGGATGCTTGTGTATGTATGGCTGAGGACCTTTGCTATCTACCTGAAACTATCACAGCATTGTTATTTGGCTATACTCTGATATAAAATAAAAAGTTAAAAAAAAAACACGTTCTGAATCTTCTTTTATCATTGCTCCCAGTTTGAAAGTCCTCATTTTATAAATAATGGAAAACGTTGGAGAGGCTCCTCAGGAAAGCATTAGACATTTAAAAATGGGCCCTTGGAGGAGCATTGAAAGGGATTGGAGTTGCTCACTTTTGAAAAGAAAAGCTAAGGCTTATCGTCATTACCTGCTTTAGGATGTAAGGGGTTACTATGAGGTAGAGGTGGACAAATTGCTCATATTCCGAAACATCAGGATGTCAGGAAACGGCTTAACAGGGAGGCAGTAAACATTTGTGAGTTGTCAGCGTAATGAAATAAACAAGCCAGCCAAGACCATGGGGAAAGGCTTGAAGAGAGCAAATACAGTTGCCTGGCTGGTTTCCTACCTGCTCACACGGAGGAGGGAAGCAGCCGGGGACTTCCTGCCCTCTGTCCCATGTTGGAGCTATAATTCTTTGATCTTAGAACAGAGACTTCTGAATGTGTTTGTTATCTCATAGTGTGATCACGAGAATCATGTGAGAAGCATGGCACAGCTCATTTGGCCTTTATGTTGGTATTATAAAACTGTTACTTTGTCTATTTATTCATGCAGCAAATATTTAATGAGTGCCCACTCTTTTCCAGGCACTATTTTGGGTGCTAAGGATCTATATAGTGATGGTTAGACAAGGTCTCAGAAATATCAATAACCTCAGATATGCAGATGACACCACCCTTATGGCAGAAAGTGAAGAGGAACTAAAAAGCCTCTTGATGAAAGTGGAGAGTGAAAAAGTTGGCTTAAAGCTCAACATTCAGAAAACTAAGATCATGGCAACCGGTCCCATCACTTCATGGGAAATAGATGGGGAAACAGTGGAAACAGTGTCAGACTTTATTTTTTGGGGCTCCAAAATCACTGCAGATGGTGACTACAGCCATGAAATTAAAAGACGCTTACTCCTTGGAAGGAAAGTTATGACCAATCTAGATAGCATATTGAAAAGCAGAGACATTACTTTGCCAACAAAGGTCCGTCTAGTCAAGGCTATGGTTTTTCCAGTGGTCATGAGAGTTGGACTGTGAAGAAGGCTGAGCGCCGAAGAATTGATGCTTTTGAACTGTGATGTTGGAGAAGACTCTTGAGAGTCCCTTGGACTGCAAGGAGATCCAAGCAGTCCATTCTGAAGGAGATCAGCCCTGGGATTTCTTTGGAGGGAATGATGCTAAAGCTGAAACTCCAGTACTTTGACCACCTCATGTGAAGAGCTGACTCATTGGAAAAAACTCTGATGCTGGGAGGGATTGGGGGCAGGAGGCGAAGGGGATGACAGAGGATGAGATGGCTGGATGGCATCAATGACTCGATGGACGTGAGTCTGAGTGAACTCCGGGAGTTGGTGATGGACAGGGAGGCCTGGCGTGCTGCGATCCATGGGGTCGCAAAGAGTCGGACACGACTGAGTGACTGAGCTGAACTGAACTGATGATAGGGACTTCATAGACTCTCTTATGGAATCCGTATAGCAATCTAATGAAATAGCAATTATGACCACCCCCATTTTACAGTTATAAAATAGGCACAGAGAAATCAAATAATATCTTGATGCTCATAAGGCTTCTTCACAAAGGAAGGAAGTGGCAGAACTGGGGGTGAACCATGACTTTGGAATTCCAGAGCTCTTTTCCACCATGCTATAATTGACCTCCAGATGCCAGTGAGGTAGAGAGAGAGCAGCTGTCTGGGTAATTTGATCAATATGGGATGAAGGAATCATAAAAGGAAAATGCAACAAGGGTATATTGTGTCCAGTTGGTTCTCTACTCAGCACACCTTCCCTTCTTCTCTTTCCTAAGAGAAGCCCAATTTTATTCAGATGCCACCTTTCCAGTTCTGGGGGTAAAACTTCATTCCTTTGAGTCTGGGTCTATGGCATTTTTGTGGCAGCTGTTATTGGTTCTCCGTAGAATGTGTGTCCTAAACTAGTCACATCAGACTAAATGGAAGCCATATATAGTCATCCCTCAGTAGCTTTGGTGGATTGGTTCTAGGACTGACACCGATACCAAAATCCAGGGATGCGCAAATCCCTTATAGAAAATGGTGTAGTATTTTTGTATAATCTATGCCTTTCCATCATCTCTAGTTACTTATAAGACCTAATACAATGTAAATGCTCTGTAAATAGTTTTTAAATGCAGTTGTAAATGCTGTGCAAGTAGTTGCTGACAAATTCAAGAGTTGCTTTTGAAACTTTCTGAAAATTTTTTTCCCTAAATATTTTCAATCCACAGTAGGAGAATATGGAACCTGGGGGTATGGAAGGTTGACTGTATGCTATGGTTGGAAGAACAACTTTCTCCTTCTCTTTCTGGTTGTTGCTGGTAGTCATTTTCAACCATGCAAACAGGCAGTCTGTATACCAAGTTGAAACCCTGAGGCTGCAGAATGGGGAGGAGAAGAAAGCTTTTGATGACACAGATCTGTCATTGAACCAGGAAATCCAGAAGCTTTCTTGACTTCTGGACTTTGTGAATGTGTAATAACCAATTTCCTTATCACCAGAGACAGTTTGAATCAGGGTAACAGGCAGCTGAGAGCTTCATAACTGATAGATGGGGACTACAACCTATGACGGAGAATGTTTGTAATATATAAACTTTAACATAAAAATGAGAAGTAAATGTTATAAGTCTGTAGGATGTTTGGGGGACAAAATGGCAGGTATTTAATCTGTGATGTTGTTGGCCAGTGAGGAAGTATGGAGAAAGGGAAAGGAAGAGTGAAATTGTGGTGATCTCACTGTAATGGCCATGGTCCCTCAGTTCAGTTCAGTCGCTCAGTTGTGTCCGACTTTGTGACCCCATGAATTGCAGCACGCCAGGCCTCCCTGTCAATCACCAACTCTTGGAGTTTACCCAATTTATGTCCATCGAGTTGGTGATGCCATCCAACCATCTCATCCTCTGTCGTCCCCTTCTCCTCCTGCACTCAATCTTTCCCAGCATCAGGGTCTTTTCAAATGAGTCAGCTGTCCGCATCAGGTGGCCAAAGTATTGGAGTTTCAGCTTCAACATCAATCCCTAGGTGAGTGATCACACCATCATGATTATCTGGGTCATGAAGATCTTTTTTGTACAGTTTTTCTGTGTATTCTCGCTGCTGCTTCTTAATATCTTCTGCTTCTGCTTCTGTTAGGTCCATACCATTTCTGTCCTTTATCGAGCCCATTTTTGCATGAAATGTTCCCTTGGTATCTCTAATTTTCTTGAAGAGATCTCTAGTCTTTCCCATTCTATTGTTTTCCTCTATTTCTTTGTATTGATTGCTGAAGAAGGCTTTCTTATCTCTCCTTGCTATTCTTTGGAATTCTGCATTCAAATGGGTGTATCTTTCCTTTTCCCCTTTGCTTTTCACTTCCCTTCTTTTCACAGCTATTTGTAAGGCCTCCTCAGACAGCCATTTTGCTTTTTTGCATTTCTTTTCCCTGGGGATGGTCTTGATCCCTGTCTCTTGTACAATGTCACGAACCTCCTTCCGTGGCTCATCAGGCACTCTATCTGATCTAGTCCCTTAAATCTATTTCTCACTTCCACTGTATAATCATAAGGGATTTGATTTAGGTCATACTTGAATGGTCTAGTGGTTTTCCCTACTTTCTTCAATTTCAGTCTGAATTTGGCAATAAGGAGTTCATGATCTGAGCCACAGTCAGCTCCCAGTCTTGTTTTTGCTAACTGTATAGAGCATCTCTATCTTTGGCTGCAAAGAATATAATCAATCTGATTTCAATGTTGACCATCTGGTGATGTCCATGTATAGAGTCTTCTCTTGTGTTGTTGGAAGAGGGTGTTGCTATGACCAGTGTGTTCTCTTAGCAAAACTCTATTAGCCTTTGCCCTGCTTCATTCTGTATTCTAAGGCCAAATTTGCCTGTTACTCCAGGTGTTTCTTGACTTCCTACTTTTGCATTCCAGTCCCCTATAAGGAAAAGGACATCTTTTTTGGGTGTTAGTTCTAAAAGGACTTGTAGGTCTTCATAGAACTGTTCAACTTCAGCTTCTTCAGTGTTACTGGTTGAGGCATAGACTTGGATTACTGTGATATTGAATGGTTTGCCTTGGAAACGAACAGAGATCATTCTGTCGTTTTTGAGATTGCATCCAAGTACTGCATTTTGGACTCTTTTGTTGACCATGATGGTTACTGCATTTCTTCTGAGGGATTCCTGCCCACAGTAGTAGATATAATGGTCATCTGAGTTAAATTCACCCATTCCAGTCCATTTCAGTTCGCTGATTCCTAGAATGTCAACGTTCACTCTTGCCATCTCCTGTTTGACCACTTCCAATTTGCCTTGATTCATGGACCTAACATTGCAGGTTCCTATGCAATATTGCTCTTTACAGCATCAGACCTTACTTCTATTACCAGTCACATCCACAGCTGGGTATTCTTTTTGCTTTGGCTCCATCCCTTTATTCTTTCTGGAGTTATTTCTCCACTGGTCTCCAGTAGCATATTGGGCACCTACCGACCTGGTGAGTTCCTCTTTCAGTTTCCTATCATTTTGCCTTTTCATACTGTTCATGGGGTTCTCAAGGCAAGAATACTGAAGTGGTTTGCCATTCCCTTCTCCAGTGGACCACATTCTGTCAGATCTCTCCACCATGACCCTCCCATCTCGGTTGGCCCCACACGGCATGGCTTAGTTTCATTGAGTTAGACAAGGCTGTGGTCCTAGTGGGATTAGATTGACTAGTTTTCTGTGATTATGGTTTCATTGTGTCTGCCCTCTGATGTCTCTCGCAACACCTACCATCTTACTTGGGTTTCTCTTACCTTGGACGTGGTGTATCTCTTCACGGCTACTCCAGCAAAGTGCAGCCACTGCTCCTTACCTTGGATGAGGGGTATCTCCTCACCACCACCCCTCCTGACCTTGAACATGGGGTAGCTCCTCCCGGCCACCGCCCCTGACCTTGGACACGTGGTAGCTCCTCTCGGCTGCTGCTGCGCCGTTGTAGCCTGGCATTTACACCATTCCCATGTGCTCCTCAGAGATCCTTGACCCTTATTCCACAAGGGGCAGTATAAATGCCACGTTCTCTGTGGAGTGTTCTCCTCCTTCTCCGGGAGTGGCTGTGTTTATCACGTCTCTTCTGACTCTCGGAGCATTCTTCTTCTTTACTGTTATTTGTTTTAAAAATGATTGAATTCCTACTGATATTTACTTTTTTCAAGCCAGATTTTTTTTTTTTTTTCCTTTGGCCCACACCACATGGTTTTTCAGATCTTAGTTCCCAGACCAGGGATCAAACCCTGGCTTTTGGCAGTGAAAGCATGGAGTCCTAACCACTTGACCACCAGGGAATTTTCATGCTATTTATTTTTAATCATATTACAGAAGGATCAGAAAAATAAGAAAGGGCATAATCTACATCCCGCTTGCTCAGGAATAAACACTGCCAACATTTGATTTATTTCCTTTAGATTTTGAATGCAGAGATAATAATTCATGTATTTCTACATGGATATTGTTGACTGAAAAAAAATGTACAACTTAAAAGTTGAGAATTATGTTTTATTTGGAGAACTTATGAGGACTTAAGCCCGGGAGACAACCTTTCAGATAGCTCTGCGGGAGTGTTCTGAAGAGATAAGGGAGGAGCCAGCATGTATAGGAGTTCTTGTAAGAAAAAAAAAGTAACCCAGGTAGTCTGACTATCAAAAGGTTATTGCTAATTAAAGAAGACCAGACATCTCAAGTTAGTCAGTAGTACTTTTCTACATATGGGAAGATGCAGGAGCCTGGGCTTATTGAAATTATTCCTTTGATATGTAACTTGAGCCTTTAGGGCCACCATCCTCTTTTTCCCCACTCTGAATCCTCTCAGATGCACTATTGGGGTTTGGGGGTTTGCTGTGGTGGCTGACGTCTTGATAGCTGCCACATCCTTTGTTTACTGATATGGCAGGAGAAATTCTTTGTCCCCAGCATAACATGTACATGCTAGTATATTAGTATTTTTCTAAGCAACATACATGCTCAGTTCAGTTCAGTCACTCAGTTGTGTCTAACTCTTTGCGACCCCATGGACAGCAGCACTCCCGGAGCTTGCACAAACTCATTTGAGTCGGTGATGCCATCCAACCATCTCATCTTCTGTCAGCCCCTTCTCCTCCTGCCTTCAATCTTTCCCAGCATCAGGATCTTTTCCAAACAGTTAGTTCTTCGCATCAGATGGCCAAAGTATTGGAGTTTCAGCTTTAGCATCAGTCCTTCCAATGAATATTCAGGACTGATTTCCTTTAGGATAGACTGGTTGGATCTCCTTGCAGTCCAAGGGACTCTCAAGAGTCTTTTCCAACTCAGTTCAAAATCATCCATTCTTTGGCACTCAGCTTTCTTTATAGTCCAACTCTCACATCCATACATGACTACTGGAAAACCATAGCTTTGACTAGATGGACCTTTGTTGGCAAAGTAATGTCTGCTTTTTAATATGCTGTCTAGGTTGGTCATAACTTTTCTTCTAAGGAGCAAGTGTCTTTTAATTTCATGGCTGCAGCAGGCATCTTTTAATTTCATGTTAGTAATTTTCTAAGCAACATACATGTACATGTTGGTAATTTTCTATACAGAGGATTTACACTATTTTTAGAATAAAACAGAATGTAACTCAGACAGTAAATTTTTAAATGTTTCATCACTTTGGCCACTAAAATAATTCCAAAATTGTTTCTTAAAATCATGGAAGGAAAGGGGTAATAGTTGAAAATGAAAGGGAAATAAATGAGGAGAATAATTTTAAAACTGAAATACCTAGAAAAACAGATAAATATGTTTAAGATATGTAAAATGCTTGCCAAACTGCCCTATTGTGCATTTAGGTTAACAATACCTGGAGAAATCAGTGATTGGGGATACTTAATTTTGAATCTAATTGTAATTAATCTTTTGTGTTGATCATCTTTTTGATCACCCCATGGCAGGGTGGTGGGGGTGGTGGTGGTGGTGGTAATCGTTATGGTGAACCAGAATTGATATGGCATTCAACCAGGAAGCACTAACTTGACTTATTTATCCTTCTTTACATAAGACTGTCTGGTTTTAAAACTAGAAGCCATATTGCAAACCAGGAATCTCCTCCAGCCCTGGGCAGCCTTGTTCTGCCCTGGGCAAACCAGGACAGTTGACCACCTAAAGCTTTTTCCTCCTAACGCTGGGGAGAAATACAGCCCTCTTTCATAGAAGAGTAAAGGCAGTTTGAAGAGCTGTCTGTGGGCCTAAAAGGTAAAACATAGTTGCTTTGTCTCTTGCATTTGCAAGGGTTAATGTAGCAGTGAACAGGAAAAAGAAGTAATTTTGACTACAGACTAATTTAAATGTTGAACTTTGGGTGAATCAAAGTAGGGAGACAAAGGCCCAGCCCCTTGGTCTTGTCATAGTGCCCTATGCTCTTCTACTCCTTCTGAGCCC
The DNA here is from genome assembly GCF_019923935.1 of Bubalus bubalis. Lineage (NCBI taxonomy): Eukaryota > Metazoa > Chordata > Mammalia > Artiodactyla > Bovidae > Bubalus > Bubalus bubalis. The sequence continues at coordinate 160,057,830 of NC_059159.1, read as the reverse complement.
ATTTTCCCAATTGGGGATTTGAAGATTTCCTGAGCTATCCTGAGTCAAGGAGCTCAGAAATCAACCAAGGTAGATGAGAACAATTTGCTGGAGAGGAAGAGTATAACACCTCCAAAGGAAGTGAAACATGGGGAAAGGAGGGTTAAGATGATAAGATCAATAGAGTGAGTAATGTCCCCACTGGCTGCTGTGAGAGATTTCATATTGATACAGTTAAGAACACATACCAGTGTTACAAAAAACAAAAACAAGCATGGAACACCATCTTATATGAATAGTTTGAGGTGGTTATTCTCTGCCAAGGAAGAAGAACATGCAGCAGAAACATGAAAAGCAACTGGAAGCATGAGAATAGGCTAGACGCACACAGTGGATGCTATTGCATTTTGCATTCTGTGTGGGTGTTCGTGACTTACTTAGGTTGGAAGAGATGGTCAAGTATTGACTATCAGGTGGAAGAGAACAGACCTATGGATGATTTATTTTGTTAAACAGTTGATGCTTCATTGTATTTAAGGAGGAAATTGATGTAAAGGAAAAAGTGACCTAGTAGTGCTTTTACCAAATTAATAGTATCAAAATATGTTCTAAAAATATCTTGACAAATTTATCTGGTATTTCTTTCTAGCTGTCTGTCTGTCTGTCTATCATGTTGTCTGTTTTATTTGTTTTGTTTTATCTTGTTTGGGATTTGGTTTTCCAATGGACACAGGACTTCTGCTTCTAGCTAAGGTGGAATAAAAGGAACTGGATTTACCCTCTTGCTTAAAATACCCCTTAAAACTAAACAAAAACTATGAGGCAATCATTTCAAGATACCGGACATCAGGCCATGAGGTATCTTTGATCCTTAAGTGATGAGAAACAAGTGAGGTGGACATTATGAATGTTCCAATTTACTGTCTGGAGAAATTTCCTAGTCATGGTTCAGGAGGGATTGATATAGAGAGCCCAGAAAATGCTATGGTAGAATTATTGAGTTATTAAGAAAAACGAAAGAGTCTAAACCACAAATAAACTGCAGACAGGAGATGGAGATTCTTCTGCAAGACCCCATCAGCTCTCCTATAAAGAGGCAGACTCTTTGAAAGTTTACCAGCGTGGAACAAAGAGAAGAGTCAGTAGATAACAGGACACAGAACTCAGCAAGAGGGAGGAGCAATGCCATGGTAGCTAGGGCTTCCTCGGTTTCCTGGTAAGGAGGGATTGGTTGTTAATATCCGAACCACAGTGTGGCTTGGCTCAAAAATTATTTGCAACTCATTTTGTGGTATTTTTGCTTACAGACATAATGAAATGCACACAATTCATTTTGAAGGATGGGGCTCGTTTTTGTTGAGTTCCTCTTTTGTTTTTAAGTCCTTCATCCACCTATAAGGAAGGGTCCTGAGGTGAGTGTGACCCAGTCAGCATTTGTTGTCCCTTTTCCTGGTGCCATGAGTATTTGTTGCCATTTTCAGGAAAGAAGCCTGAAGAGGACTCATTCTTATTTAGGTTGACTAACCTTCACATTTCTAGTGTTAAGAAGTAAGGAAGCAAAAGTGAGGTGAATATGACTGATTCATGTTCAGGTTTGACAGAAAACAAAATTCTGTAAAGCAATTATCTTTCAGTTAAAAAGTAAGTAAATAAAAAGTGAGGTGAAAGCAAAAGTTTTAAAAACTAAAACAAAAAAGACAAAATGAAATCCATGGACAGATTTCTGTGTGTGTATGTGTGTATTATTTCCTAAAATGAGGTGGGGTTTTTCTGGAAGGTTTTATATAAGAGATTTGCTAGTACCTGACCTTGATTTTATATTCATATATATATAATGATAGTATGACATATAGTCCTATAATCAGGTTAATCTTTTAATTGCTATTTCTTATAAGGAATGTGAATTATTGAAATTAATTTTAAAATTTATTTGTTTTAATTGGAGGATAATAACTTTACAGCATTGTGATGGTTTTTGCCACACGTCAGTATGACTTGGCCACAGGTACACCTGCGTCGCCTCCATCCTGAACCCTCCTCCCTCCCCGTCCTATCCCTCTAGACTGTCACAGAGCACTGACTTTGCATGCCCTGCGTCATACATCAGACTCACACTGACCATCTGTTTTATATATGGTAATGTATACGTTTCAGTGTTATTTTCTCAAATCATCACATTCTCTCCTTCTCCCACTGAGTCCAAAAGTCTGTTCTTTACGTTTGTTTCTCCTTTGCTGCCCTGCATGTGAGATCGTCAGTACCATCTTTCTAGATCCCATATATACGTGTTAATATACGATATTTGTCTTTCTCTTTCTGACACACTTCACTCTGTATAATAGGCTCTAGGTTCATCCACCTCATCAGAACTGACTCAAATGCATTCCTTTTTATATCTGAGTAATATTCCATTGTGATATGTATAATAAATGTTTTTGAATTTCTACTATTGATTTTCCTGCATAGGTGTCCTATGTAGGAAAAAGGTGAGCTCCTCCTCTGAGGGCTCTTACGGTCTGGGAGTGTGGTGTTGGGGTGGCGGAATGCCAGGTGGGGACAGAGTTGAGGGCGGCTGAAAGGCAGGCACACACATACTGATGTAATGTGGTAACTACAGCTAGAATTGTTCACTAGAGCTTCCATGAATAAGCTGGAGTTTTTTGACTTGTAGGAAGCAGAGGAGATCTTATATGGATTTATACTAAAGTGAAAGATCATACCCACAAGTCTCCTGGGGCTCCTCAGGCATATGGGCTTTGCTACACGTAAAATGTTTTTGTGGGCTTCAACTTAAAAACAAAGTTAAGTGTCAAGGTTTAGGACAAGCATTTTCTGGAATGTCACTATTATACCTCACCATAAATAGCTGGAAACATCATAACATTATTTCAGTGTCTTATGTGTGACGTTAGTGCTTAGGCGTGAATACAAAGTCACGTTCCTGGAGTTGGTATGTCAGGCCAACACCCCAAATTCCCATCAAGTTTGGTCCTGTGGCAGTAGGTGTTTGCTTTCGAGTTTGGGTTGAGTCACTGTCATGATGACTCTCCATCCAAGAACTGGCGCATTTTTTGGGGGCCCCAGAATCAGAAGCAAGTGTGAACTGGTGTTTGTGAGACTTCCCAGCTAGAAACAGTGACTGAGATGGGCTGCTAGAGAAGGGAGGGGATTTGGACTAGAGATGGCACGCAGTGAAATGGCAGACGCCGCACTGAGCTGCGTTCTGAAAATGGAACAGTACCTCTCGAACAGGGGTCAGAAGAGGGTTAATGGGTAGGTTTCATTAGACAAACATATTTGAAAAGTCATAAAAGTCAAAAGGCAGCCTTACAGAAAGCATCAGCTTTGTGATTAAAGTATCAAGCTACTAATTATTCAGGGGAAGGTTGTTTGTCCAGACTTACGTGTGAGAGGCAGCACTGTGAGTCATGGGGGATTTGGTTGTTCCAACCAGAAAAACCAGAATAGGTCTTAAGGGTAGAATCCCATAGGATTAGCAGAGACCCTACTGAAATAACTTGTACTTGCAAGGGTTTATTTTCTTACATGAATGAAGTCAGGGAATAGGTGGTCCAGCACTGGTATGGCAGCCCCACAAAGTCCTCAAGGGCTTGGACTCCTGGCTTACGGCATTGCCATTCCTAGGGTGTACCCCTCATATTGATAGTCCAAAATGGTAGCTGCCTTCATATAGCTATATTATTGTGTCCTTTATCAATATTAAAGGAACTTAGGCCCCCTGCCTTTGTCTATGAGTGTTTTTTTTTTGGTTGATCATCATTGTACCAGTTAGAATGTTCTTTAACCCCACCAAGCAGTTTGTAATAATTATTAACTATTAACAAGGAAATGTGTAAGACCTGTGCTTTATAATAATGAAACTCTGCTGGAAATGTTGGTTTGTATGATTTAATCTTTAAAGACCACTGTATCAGAGGTAGAACCATCTAGTATTTCTCCCTAATTTTATAAGAAAGGAAACCAAGGTATAGAGGAGGGTCAAATAGCTAGCTGGTCCTTTGGGGGAGTTTACTTGGGATCCCCAGATTGAAACATGCCGCTGTAGGCACAGCTGAGGCTTAGAGACCATTCAGTGGCCAGTGAAGTACAGTACATACGAGTGCCCACCATCTGTGTGACCTTGAGGGAGTTACTTTTTAAAGCCCTTATTTCCTTGTCTTAAGACGGGGGTGATAACAATGCTTACCCTTAAAGGGCTGTTGTGAAGATCAGAGGGAATATGCTATGAATAGCTAGGACAGTGACTAGCACATATTAGGTGGCATGTAAATGATTGTTTAAAAAGGAAAATGAACTTTTATTAGAAGAGAGAAATGACCCCTGGGTGTGTAAGATTAGAACTTTCTTTTTCTACCCCACTTTTGGTCACTAATATAGTAATAATATAATGACATTTTATGGGGCCTGAGTATTTTATAGGTTATCAAATAATTTTATATGCATTATATAATTTGGTCTGCACAGAACCCTGCAAGCTGGATCCTATTAGGTTCTTTTAAGCTAAAGATGCTAAGGGTCAAAGAAGCAAAATTATTTGTTTAAACTCAAACATCGAGTCAGTGACAGACCCTAATTCAGTTTCCTGGTAATACTATTAGTGTTATAATTTTTATAACAGTCACCATGTACCAGCAGCAGCGTGCCACAGTTTTTTTTTTTTTTTTTTTTTTTCCGAGTGTCAGCTCTCACCATCCTAGCAAGCCTATATGGTATTATCCCCATTTTATAGGTGGCAAAATTGAGGCCCAGAGAGTTTAAATAATTTGCCTGAAGTCCCATAACTAATTAATGGAGTTATCAGAATTCAAAACAAGATCTGCTTATGACCAAAACCCTTGTCCTTTTTGCTCTCACACACTAACTCTTTATTACCATTTTCTAGAAAAAAAGATGGATTGTTGGTTCCTTGGCTCTGAGGGCTTTGACAGGGATTGTGCCTTTCCATTTTTATATTCCTGGATCACAGCGCCTGGCACCAAGCCCAGTGTCTGGCATGATGACTGTGAACTGATCTACATAGAGCCTTGTTGGTCATCCCTCTTCCCTCCAGTGAGGTTCAGAAGTTGAGTAGCTGGCCCTCGGCTCAGCTGCAGCTTGGTGTCAGGTCTCTACTGACACCTATCACAGTCTCTACTGAAAACTATCAAAGTCGTTTAGTTTCTTCTCCATCACTAGATGTCATCAGATATCACTTCCTTTGCATTCTTTGGCTCTTCCCTGGGAAACTGCTCAATGTTGTGATTTCGCTCGTCCATAGCAGAACAAGGACTCAGTAATGAAATGATAATTGAATTGTTAGTGAAAACAGGCTTTGATGAAATGGAAACCTCAGTTCTTTGCCAGTTGGGAACATTCAAAACAGGGGCTGTGGGGAGCATGATGTACGGATTCAGCTGTGCTATCAGTGATTAAAAAGATTTGTAGGAAGAGGAGGATGGACAGTGTTCAGAGATTAAGACTCTAAACTTCAAACAATCCTTGGGCATTTGATAGCAAATGGGGGCTGGAAGGTAATGACTTAGGTTGATTTTACCCAAATGGAGGGTCAACATTACCCATTCTCAATCATACAGATGAGGGTGCTGTCTTGGATATGGCAATGGCTGGTATAAAGTCACAAAACAAATTGGCAGCAGGTCTTAGCCGGGACTCAGACTCTTTATTTTCCATGTAGGACTCTTTTCACACAAGATTCATGATTGATTGGCTGTAGTGGGTGATGAGAATGCCCTGAGGATGCCCCCTATGCTTCCAGGTCTAATCCTGGGGGAAGGAGGAAAAGAGCTAAAGCAAGGGTGTTGTGTTTGACAAGCTTACTTTTGCAACTAGTATGGTATTGGTTTTTATTGTAAGCTGTTTTAGTGAACCCAGGGGTGACATGTCAATAGAGGCTTTAGGTCAGCCATGTTGCAGCGGGTTGAGGGTGAAAGGGAATTGAGACGGTAGAAACAACTAGGACTATGACTCTTCTAATACGTTTGGTAAAGGGAAAACTGAGACGGAAGGTGGGAACTGGAAGCGGAAAAGAAGAGTTTGCTTTTATTTTTATTTTTGTCTTTTTTTCCTAAGACTTAAGTCTGTTTTTAGGCTGAGGGGAAGAAGTCAGAGTAGAGATAATTGAAGACAAGTCTTAGATGGATGGCTGACAGAGCACAGGCCTGCAAGAAGATGGAGGGGAAGGAGTCCTGTCCACAGGGCAGTGGGCTAGTTCTGGAGGTGAGAAGGAGCATGCGAGGGAAGGAAGTAAGGCATGAGTGCTGTTACGTTTAAATTTAGAGGAGAAGAGGCTTCTTGGTACTAGTGTTGAAAGCCTTTCATATTCTCTGGGAAATAGGAAATATTCATTGATAAATTGGGTTGGACTTTAATAGGTCCAACCATTGCTCACCGGGGAGTCAAGATCAGACAACACTGTCACATAAGGACATAAAGAGAACGGAATAATGTATGAGTTAGACAAATTATCATTTGTCTTTTGGAAATGAAGCATGAACAGAAGGGATAACGCCTGGCTTTTCTAATTATTTTGTCTCAGGGAGCAGAAGCGGGCAGTTGATCTTTAGCCAGGGTACTTATGGATGTGTACACATAACTGACGTTTTTGCGTGCTTGTTAAACCTACCAGAAGACGGCTTTTTGCCAGATGATTGCCATTCCCTGATTGATTTTGGGCTCCTGATCAGTCTAGATCACTATGGTGAATTCCAGCTTTATTCCCCTCCTCTGCTGAAATGCAGCCACTTCTGAGATGGAGCGTGAAACTGATTCTGACAGAGCCAGGAAATCATCTCCTCCTGGAAAGGACAACCTGATGAGACTGGTGTTTCAGGGCTGGACTTTCTATCTCCCCTGGCGCAGAGAAGGGTATAGACTTCCAGGTGTCCTTATCTGAGCCCTCTCCACGCTGTCCTGTGATTTCAGCTAACTGTCGTGAGGTGTTCAGTCTGATTTAAAGTCCCATCTGTGGGGAGGGGACATGTGTATACCTATGGCTGATTCATGTTGTTGTATGGCAGAAACCAACACAATATTGTAAAGTAATTATCCTTCAGTTAAAAATAAATAAAAATAATAAAGTCCCATCGGTGAAGCTTGTATGGCCTGGGTGTTGCAGTAGAAAGAGTTTCAGTAAACCATTTGTGTCCTGGATGTTGCACTAGGTTCTTCACGTTCATCCTGTGGGAAATCTCTGAGGTTAGTGTTATTATTCCCAATTTACAGATGATGAAAGGTATCCAAGGGTGGGGTAACCCCCTTCCCCCTTTTGGCTTGGGAGAGTCCTCCAGTCATCCTTATTGCCCTAGAATAATTGTTAATAAACTTTTCTTTCACTCTCAAAAATTTGGGATACAAATTATATGGTCACCCTGTGTGAAGGTGAGGGCCTGAGTCTGGGTAAATTTCTGGATTCTTCTGAGGGTGTGGGTGGGAGGAGTTTGTTCAGCATGACTTTCTGTGTTCTATTTCTGCCCTGCAACAAGGCTACACTCTTATATATCAAAAGCTTGAGAGAGACTCCCTGCTAATCTGCTGAGCCCTGTCTGGGCTCTCTTAGCAAGGCCAGTTCATCAAAGAATAAAGGCAAAGAAGTGAAGCTGTCATAGGAGAGAACCATTTGGTTATATGTTGAATTCATTCATTCATTCATACATATCATTCATTTACTTATTTACTGACTGCTTACTACTTGCAAGGCCCAGTGGCATGTAAGAGAGTGGAAGTTAACATCCAAATCCTGTCATCAAAAAGCTTACAGGGGAATTCTTGGTGGTCAGTGGCTAAGACTCTATGCTTCCAGTGCAGGGGGCCCAGGTTGGATCCCTGGTCAGAGAACTAGGTCCCACATGCTACAAATAAGAGTTTGCATGCCACAACTAAGAGCCGGTAGAGTCAAACAAATAAATAGTTAACAAAAAAGCTTATAGTCTGAAGGGCAGATGCAATGAACTAAGATGTGACGCTGCAGGTGTAGAGTGAAGGGGGAGTAGTCAGGGAATGCATCACTGACATTTGGGGGAGAGAGACCACTTCCTGTTTAAATTAAGTTGGAAAAGTTTCTTTATAGGAGGTGACCTTAGGGCTAACTTTGAAGATTTGGTAAGATGTGGACCCATACAAAGCGGGGAGAAAGAGCTGTCAGCCAGATGGATCACCAAAAGCAAGGCAGGACATCTTAAAATCAGGTGCCTGGAGCAGCTCAGTTTTATTAAAATGAAGACTGTATAAAATGAAGTGAGGGGAAAATAAAGGGAGAATATTTGGTTGGGGTTAGACCATGGATGATAAGCACACTAGACTAAGATTTTAAAATTTTCAATCTGTTTGCAGTAGATACACATATAAGACAAATTATTTAAGTTTATTTATTTCTTTATTTTCATTTGTAGCAGGATAGTGAAATGACCAAATCTGGTAGTTCAGTTGAGAGGGACCCTGGTAGAGAGAGGTCAAAGGCATGGAGACTGTTGTTGAGTGTGTTATATCAATAATAAAATAGAAAGAGAGTAGTAAAATTTATCCTAATTCTAATATTTTGCAGGCTATTGCAATTTTTATTCATATACACATGGACTATGAAATACTGGGCATGGTATGAGTAACCCTAATGGCTGTTGAGATATTTAGTGGTGTGACCCAGGAAGTATCATGGGTCTGTAAATGGAGATCTTTTACAGTTCAGACTCTGAAGGAAGGGACTTTTTGAGCCAAAAGGGGGTTAAGCTCCATATCTCATCCACAGTGTATAGACCATTGATCAGGGCAGAGAGATGGCAACTGCTGAAAGGAATATGAATATACAGTTCTCTGGTCAAAGTGACAGAGCTGTAGCTTCACCCAGCATTCTGATTAACAGGCTAAGTGGCTCTTAAAAACTGTGTGTATCAACAGTAAAAAGTTCATCATAGTAGAAATGGTAGCAATACTGTTGGTTTGTCAAGAACCAAACAAACAGCAGAAATGAAACCTAACAGTAATTGCATAGATCTGTTAGGTAAAACTGGAGCTGAGGCAACTGAAGATTATAGTCAACCTTAGACCCTAGTGACAAAGCTCTGGGAACAATGTATTCTATCTAAAAATTGCTAGAATTCCAGCCATTTGAGATTGTATGCACACAGTAAGAGTTTTATATTTTGTAGAAATAATCAGACGTTTCTGGTAACCACTGAATTAGAGAATTCAGTACATTTTAGCAATGTACTGAATTTAATACCCAATTTTAGTAATCTTTCATAACTCAGTAGGTAACCAGTAAGTAGTCCTTAGATACACAAGAATGTGGAAATCTATGGAATAAATTTCATATTCACCAAGTAGAAATAGTTCATTTCTCACAAGGGGCCACTTTGGAATGAAACACATTGGCAACATTTTTTTTTTTTAATAGCAATTTAGAGGGAAATGATTGCCTCCCTAGAAATAATTGTAAATAGTCAGTTATTTGATCAAGAGTATAAACAAAGAATAAGACTGAAGAGAAAATCCTAGAAATGACAAAACCATGCATCCATCCCAGGCCAAATGGTGTGAGACACAGTGTCAGACACAGTAAGGAGCATCTGGACCTGTGGGGCATAGCTACATGCTGCAGCCAGCCTGGGAAGGCGTTTTCTCCAGCCTGTGTGCAGCCTGGGGAGTGAGATAGGAACCTGTTACCCGTCCCATGAGAGAGTAAGCAAACATCGCTCATTTTACAGCGTGGGCTTGACCATGCTCAAAAAACATCTTACAGTTTCATAAAACTAAAAAGCAAACAAAAAACTGCCCTTGAGGTAGAGTAGGAGTCCTCTTATCAGGGATGACTGGGGCAATAGTTGGTTGTTTTGAAAAGTTGGTTCAAATGGGGATAAAATGATACATACAAACCATAGACATTTAATTCCAATGTATAGCACATATGTATATATACCTTTGCCAATATTTTGATGGTAGGTCAAAGCTTTTCTTTGGAAATGGCTAACAGTAGTCATTCTTCCTACACCACTGCCATGATGCACAGTCAACAGTCTCAATTCTTTAAAGTGGAATATGATCTTAAAAAAACATGTGAAGTGACCTGGGCAATATTTCTAGATTTTTATGATTTTCCCCTCCAATTATTGACAGTCATCTCACTCACACCTATTTCCAAAGCATTTACTTAATGATTCATCAAAGTATTTAAGTTATTTTTCATAGAAGCAACTTCTATTACCTTCATATTTTATTTGGTTCCAAAGGTATTTAAATCGTCATTTTACCAGCAGGCACAGTTGGCATAAACACATTTGGATGCAAACCCAGGTGACTCTTGGCAAGTCAGTATCAGATTGGTGGAGTGTTCTGGGGGGCGGCCTGGTGTCTGTTGTGTGTAATTTCATTGTCCATGTGCTCTGTGTGTCTCCATCTGTTTTACAGAAAGATTGGAGAGTGTGATTAACTTAGCAAAGCGGTTAGATGGAGGGCACTCAAGATAAATATATAGGTCCCTATACTTGGTATGTTTGTCCACCTGAAACGTTAAAGCTCCCAGTACTAGCTGAGTACCCTCCACCACATTACAGAATTCTTTGGGAATGAGTATTATTCCTGTCTGGGTGAGTGGCATCTTATAAATATTGTGATTTTTAACTGCTAAGTGGAAAGTTCCTTGAAGTCTTAATATTCTTTTTTTTTTATATTTGCAACTCCTAGCTGACATCTCTGTAAAAATGAGAGGTGCTTGGTTTGTGTTGGTTTGATGACTGAGTGGCTTCTGAACACCTCCTGCTTAAAGGAGAATTTTCAAAGCTTTTAAAATACCTTTCAGAACTGGAGTGGACGTCTAATTATCCCCATGTTGTAGATGAAATAAAAGAGGTTGAAGTATCAAAGGATTTACTCAGGTTTACCAGAGTAGGAAGAGGGAGTGGGAATGCGTTCTATTTTAATTGTGACACCAGTATCTTTTAGCCATGTCTCTCTTAGTGGCATACATTTCATGTAGTTTACCCTGGGTTTAAACACGGCACTGTCAGTTACTAGCTGTGTGATTCTGGGCGAGTAACGTGCTATGTATACAGTGTTTCTGAGTTTGACTTTGCCACATGTGAATTATGGATATGATTACTTGCCTGGCAGAGTATTGTGAGGACTAAAAGGGCTAATGCCAGTAAAGTGCTCAGCACAACGCCTTGGCACAGAGTAGATGCTCAGTAAATGATTTTTTTGATAATTCATAAATAAAAGTGTTTCAATGCGGATCATAAAGGAAAGGACTTTACACCAACAGTGACTATCAAGTTTCCAGGAGACTTCCCTCTTCAGTGGGTCGCAGACCACTGTCCTACTCCATCGTTTTCCCAGTTCATTCTGGAGTTGAGCTATTTCTGATTGAACCACGCATAAATTTTCTTCAGCTCCTCACACTGTCAAGAACACTGTCTCAGGAACCCTGAGCTGTAACCTTCTCGGTGGGCCCTGGCAGGTCTGCAAGCATGATTAGTGCCTACCTACCTTAAACACAAGGTTCACCTGTAGCCTGGAAGTATTATGTTGAGGTATTACAGTTGTCCAGGCTGAATAAAGACTTCAGCTGAATTAAACTTAACCTTGCTATTTATATTTCTCTGAGGCATTGTTAAAATAGAAACCAAGAACGTTGCGCAATGAGAAAATATAAGCATGAAACTAAAGCAGGAAGTTAGTTAAAGACAATGAAAACACCGGCTCTTGTTCCCAACTCTGGGAAAACAAATGGGCAACCAACACATCAGCCACCACTGGAAAGCTTTAGAGTTTCCCCAAGAAAAATGTTTGCTTGTGGACAGAAGCCCAACCCCCTCGGAACTAAACATCAGGCCCTTTAGGATTTGGCCCTACCCCATTCATGTATCATTACTAGCTCTGCCTCCTTACTCTACCTCCTTCCCAAGTATCTGGTGCTTCAAACAAACCACATCATTACCTAAAAACCCACCTTGTGCTTTCAAGCTTTCATGAGGTTATGACTTCTATCCCAAAGGCTCTTTTCCTCCATTTTCCATCTGGTCAACATCCCTCACCCTTCACATGAAATCTCTTTTCCCGAACATCTTACCTGACCCTCAAACATCTCAACGAAAAGTTATTCATCACATGATCAGTAATTGGTAACTCATAATATGTAATTACAGTTATACTCACCATACTTTAGTTTTTCTCTTCTTCTTCTTTCCCCTCCTCCTCCTTCTCTCCTTTTCTTTCTCCTCTCCTTCTTTATCTTCTTCTAATATCTGCTTTTATTCAAGAGCTGTGCTGTATGGTAGCTGTGAGCCATATGTGCCTATTTAACTTAAATTAGTTAAAAATAGAGATTCCTTTCCCCAGTCGCATTTCAAATATTCAATAGCCACATGTGGCTACTGGCTACTGTGTTGGATAGTGCAGATACAGAATATTTCTATTATTGTACAGCATTCCACTGAATGACACTGTATTGGAGTATAAGCTCCTCATTAAGGGTAGGAACCATGTTAAATTTACTTCTCCATGTGCAGACATTAGCAAGACGCCTGGAGGTTAATGAAGGCTTGAGAAAATGAATGAAACTTAGCTATGACCAAGGACTCTGACTAGTATGTTTGAATTCCCAAGGCCCAGGTTTCAAGAAATATATCAATGCTAACTTCCAATCCCCTTCCAACATCCCCAAATTTATCAAATCCACAAATTTTAGGATAGAAGCAGGAAGAATGGTTTGGATAGGTTCTTGCACTCCTGCTTTAATAGTGCTTCTTAAATGCATTTTCCAAAGGTGATGGAGTCTTGAACAAAGCGAGAGTGAAAGGAATGGAGAATGAAGAATACCTTAGGTGGATCTCATTTGTAATCCCAGGATCTGTTAGAAGAGGCTCATTTATGGGGAGAAGGTTCTGAAGTCCTGAAATCTTGATTGACAATTGGTCACTGAGGTAGCTGAACTTATCTTTGCCAAAAGTTTCGTAATTTTTGAGGGAAGTGAAATATACCACCATTCCCCAAAGGAAGCCAAACATTGAATGGATTCATTGTAAGCTTTTGAGACAAGAGTTTTAGAATCCTTTGCAGAGGTAGTGAGATTAGGATACATGTAGAATATGCTAGCATTAAGAATCAGCTTCTATGTCAGCTCATGTTAGACCATTTAAAAGTACTGTGCCTCTTTTCAAGAAAATGCCAAAGTGAGGAAAGATCACAAAATTCGCCAGGGTCCTAGAGTTAATTGGCCATCAATTCCAGCTGGAACTGAGATCTTGTAACTCCAAGTTGAGAGCTCTTTTTATTATGCAAGAATTTTCTAAATCTGTATGAATTACTTGGGAACTCCTATTAAAAATAGCTAGACTTACTGAATCAGAATCTCCAGACTGGAAGTCTGAGAATTTGTATTTTTACTGAGTGGCCAAGGTGGTTCAATATATATTGAAACAGAATGTGTCAATTCCCTTTGGGATTAAATTCTCATTTTAATAAGATCTTACTATTTTAATCATCTGCTTGAGATTTAGAGCTGGGTCTGGTTATTTCACAGAGATACAAATTCACAGACTCTCAGTTTAAAGGTATGTTGAGATCATTTGTTCTCATTCTCATGGGATGCAGGAATTATTATTACAGTGCCCCTGGGAAAGGGTCAAATAACAGTTAATTGATTAGTTCCATTATTCTGTGGGGAAACTGCTTCCATTGCTGAGGTGTTCCTCTTATTAGAAAGCACTTCCTTCTCCTGAGCTAAATCTGCCTCCTCCTTGGTCCAGTTAGGACTTCCAGAGCAACAGGGAACAATTTAGTGTCCTAAGGAGTTAACTGTTTGTCTAGAGGGAACTTAGAGATCATATGCTTGAATCTTTTCATTCTTCAGCTGAGGAAACTGACATACATTCTTTCAGCATTCATTAATAGATATGTATTACACTCTTCATTCAAAGATGGGCACAATAGGGGACAAAAATATCTTCTAAGGGAAGCAGAATATATTAAGAAGAGGTGGCAAGAATACACAGAAGAACTATACAAAAAAGATCTTAATGACCCAGATAACTATAATGGTGTGATCGCTCAACTAGAGCCAGACATCCTGTATTGCAAAGTTAAGTGGGCCTTAGGAAGCATCACTATGAACAAAGCTAGTGGAGGTGATGGAATTCCAGCTGAGCTATTTCAAGTCCTAAAGATGATGCTGTGAAAGTACTGCACTTAGTATGCCAGCAGATTTGGAAAACTCAGCAGTGGCCACAGGACTGGAAAATGTCAGTCCTCATTCCAATCCCAAAGAAGGGCAATGTCAAAAAATGTTCAAGCTACCAAGCAATTGCACTCATCTCACAGGCTAGCAAAGTAATGTTCCAAATTCTCCACATTAGACTTCAACAGTACATGAACTGTGAACTGCCAGATGTACAAGCTGGTTTTAGAAAAGGCAGAGGAACCAGAGATCAAATTGCCAACATCTGCTGAATCATAGAAAAAGCAAGAGAATTCCAGAAAAACATCTGCTTCCTTGACTACATTAAATCTTTTGACTGTGTAGATCACAATAAACTGTGGAAAATTCTTAAAGAGATGGGAATACCAGACCACCTGACCTGTCTCCTGAGAAAGCTGTATGCAGGTCAAGAAGCAACAGTTAGAACTGGACATGGAACAACAGACTGGCTTCAAATTGGGAAAGGAGTACGTCAAGGCTGTATATTGTCACCCTGTTTATTTAACTTATATGCAGAGTACATCATGTGAAATTCAGGGCTGGATGAAGCACAAACTGGAATCAAGATTGCTGGGAGAAATATCAATAACCTCAGATTTGCAGATGACACCCCCCTTATGGCAGAAAGTGAAGAGAAACTAAAGAGCCTCTCAATGAAGGTGAAAGAGGAGAATGAAAAAGCTGGCTTAAAACTCAGCATTCAAAAAACAAAGATCATGGCATCTGGTCCCATCATTTCCTGGCAAATAGATGGCGAAACAATGGAAATAGTGACAGACTTTATTTTCTTGGGCTCCAAAACCTCTGTGGTCAGTGATTGCAGCTATGAAATTGAAAGACGCTTGCTCCTTGGAAGAAAAGCAATGACAAACCTAGCCAGCGTATTAAAAAGCAGAGACATCACTTTGCCGACAAAGGTCCATCTTTTCAAAGCTGTGGTTTTCCAGTAGTCATGTATGGGTGTGAGAGTTGGACCATAAAGAAAGCTGAGTGCTGAAGAACTGATGCTTTCAAACTGTGGTGTTGGAAAAGATTCTTGAGAGTCCCTTGGGCAACAAGGGGATCCAACCAGTCAATTCTAAAGGAAATCAGTCCTGAATATTCATTGGAAGGACTGATGGTGAAGCTGAAACTCCAGTACTTTGGCCACCTGATGCGAAGAGCTGACTCATTTGAAAAGACCCTGATGCTGGGAAGGGTTGAAGGCGGGAGGAGAAGGGGCTGACAGAGGATGAGATGGTTGGATGGCATCACCAACTTAATGGACATGAGTTTGAGTAAACTCTGGGAGTTGGTAATGGACAGGGAGGCCTGGCGTGCTGCAGTCCATGGGATCGCAAAGAGATGGACACAACTGAGCAAGTGAACTAAATTGAGGACTATCGCATAGGAGACAGAATTTCAGATAGCTCTGAGAAACTGCTCCAGAGAGGGAGGGAGTAAGATCAGTATGTGATTTTAGTGAAGGGAGAGTACCTGCAGTCAAGCACATATTTTTTTTGCAGAAGGTTTCTTGTGAGGGTTACTACTAGTCATGAGAAACAGATGTGACCGTGAGGGATTTTTGTGCTTTTCTGGATATGAGGAGGTATAAGAATTGGGCACATAAAATCATCTCCTGAAAATATCTCACTATCTGAAGACCCATTCTGTCCATTTTTCCAAGAGCACAGAGTGCCTCATTTCTTCTCTCCATCCTGAACTCTTTTCAGGGGGGTGTTGAAAGCCAGCAGCTGCAGCAGCACCAGATGTAATCCTTGTAGAGGTAGATGGCAAGTGCCAATAGAAAGTGCCAATTTGTAGTTGACAATGGTGAGGATATCTAATGGGGCCCTAACTGATCTGGGCATCAGGGAAGGCACCCTCAATGAAGCAGCCCCTGAGATGGTCAGAAAGTTGGGAGTTGAGGGGAGAGAGGAGCCTTTCAGGCTGCAGAACAGTATCTGCAAAAGCTTCAAGGAGGGAGAGTTTTGAGCAACTAACTGCAAGGCTCAGGGAAAAGTGGGGAGAGAGGTAGGATGAAACTGGAATGGGGGGCAGAGGCCTTGTGTGCCATGTTAAGCATTTTTTCTTCATCCTAAGAACAAATGGGGAGCCATGATACACTTGTGTTTTTAAATTTCAATCTGGCTGTCCTACTAATACTGGACAGCAGGCCCTGTCTGAGTGGGTGTGAAGACACTAGTGATGAGTTAAGAACTTACTGCACAAGTTCAGGTGAGAGATAAAGGTAGCTTGGGTTAGGGTTTTGGTAATGGAGATGGACAAGAGTGGTCATATTTGAGACATACTCAGGAGATGGAAGGAGTAATATCTGTGATGTATTGATTACATAGGTTAAGGAAGGGTTTTAAGGAAGGACTGGTCTAGAGATCCAGATGAAAGGCGTAATTCCTTAACTGAGACCACATAGCTAGATAATTACAAAGTAGAGGACAAGGCCAACAATTCTAAAGCCAGGATGTGGGTTAGCCTGCTACAGTGTGAAGGGACTCCACTTTGGCAGTAGGCAGACGAGCTTTGAACCCTGGCTTTGCCACGGACAAGCTCCGTGATCTTGACCCATTTCGTTTACCTCTTCGAGATGGGGATGAGGATGATAAACACTTCTCTTTCATAGGTGATTTATGGGAAATTAAATGAGATGTTTGTAAAGTTTGTAAAGCTATTACTATGCCTAACACATACCAAACATCAAAATGATAACCTAGCTGAGGTTACTGTTTTTATTAATAAGAGTTACTGTATCTTCCTTGAGTCGTCTTACTAATTTACAGAATTATTCTTCTTCCCCAAATACTAATGGAACATTCTGCTGGGCTCTAGTCACACAAGATTAAAAACGTTGTGGTACTTACAACAAGTGGAATAGTTGTGATAGTTGGATGTCATGTAGCCACTGACTCTGCCTCTGATGACCAGGAAAGACTTGTTAAACTGATGTTTATCTCAGCATTGAAGATATTTCTCACATGCAGAAGAGGCAAGGGATGATACCAGTGGTGGTAAAGGCGGTACGGGCGTTTTATTAAGAAGGAACACCAAGTGGAAAAACACAGAGGCCTGAGAAAGCCTCTCCTTTGAGCATCTGCAAGAAGTTCAGCATGGCTGAACTGAGGATTCCTTTTGGCTGAGTGGCATATGTCATTGGAAAGACGGGCAGGTGCTAGATTGTAAAAGAATTTGTAGGTCAAGCTAAAGATCTTAAAAGTTATTCTGTAGACAGTTGAGAGATGCTGAAGCTTTTTAAGCTGAGTAACATAATCAGAATTTTGTGTAAAGAGGTTCCCCTCACTCAAGGGATCATATTTTTTTCTCTTGTGAATCATTGTGGGTAGTCCCTCTAGAAGATTTGATGTTGGAATTACTAGAGAAATAGTGTTTAGAAGACGATTGCCTTCCTCACAAAAATTTCTCAGAAAAGAGAATATAATACGATCATCTGTGTTTTTGAGTGCTTCAGTGAGACATCTTCCCAATCCCTTGGGGTTGATCTCTGGGAAAGAAAAGCCATGATGGGTGTGGGTCCTTGTGGTGCTAGATGCTGAGACTGTTGCTAATCAGTGTATATGAAACTCAGGCAATTAACTAGAGACTCACACATGTAACCACACAAGGTAAAAGTATGGTCAAGATCAAGATAATCTGCTTGCATTTATTTCCCAGCAATCTAGAAAGAATAGAACTACTTCAAACTACTCATAACATCTGAAAGAAGGGACGTTTATCCTACTTGAATTTCCCTCTTGAAACAATATATTTGACTAATTTAAAAATAAGAATCTTGATAAGAGACTGTTCTGTAATGAGTATTCTTTATGAGTAACAAAAAAAATTGTTGACAGTGACTTAACTTTCAGTCTGAAATAATGACAGTTCATAAATGTGCAGTGTAACCAACACATTTCAAAGAATCCAGAGATTCCAATATGCATTTGGTTCTTCTGCACTGAAGTCACTTAGGAGATCATTCTGGTTTCATCTGGGTTTTTTTTCCATGTTTCAAATTGGATAATTTCTCTCATTCTGGTTTTGATTCTGGATTCTTAGTTGTTTTATCGTGTTAGCCTTGACTGTCCTCATGATGTTTGCTTGTGTCTTCCTGCCCTCAGTTTTTTCTTTGATGATTGGATTCACTCTGTGTTCTGATCACATGAAGGTTTTAAAATCCCTTTGTTTGAAATTGTTCTCTTTCTCTAGGGTTGGAACTGGATATGCATTCCTCCACTTTGCCATACCTTGACAGTTCCTCCATAATACTTTAAGTATCTCTTAGACAGTATGAGCTTGCAATCATTACCCACCCAAATTGAGGGTGGTATATACTTTTGTCCATGTTTAGTATTGATTCAGAGATCCCTTTGTGCTCAGTAAATTATTTTCATCCAGTGGGCGTGTCCATCCATGCCACCCAACTTCCAAATGCTGGAACTAGTTCCACTTCACTGCCTCATCTATTTAGGAGCCTTGTGTCCTATAGTCTTCACCCTGGTCATAAATGTGATGCTCAGCCATGTGAAGGAAGCCAAGGAGAAAGACCTTTTGTTATTAACTCTCATTGCTTTTATTTTTTTATTTATTTTTCTCTCATTGCTTTTAATACATGAGACTTGAAGACTCCAAATAGCTGAGACAATAAGAGAAAACAAAGGAGCTAGACAGTAGATTGCCTTCTGGTATATAAATACAGGCATTTGACATACAAGGCAGAAATGCTTCTTTTATGGACAGTTTAACATTTCTGTTTAGAAAGCAATTCTGGTATTAACATTTTCTGCATAAAGTATATACACAGTGGTAAAGAGCTTTTGCTTAAAATTTGTGAGAAAAGGGACATTTCTTAGCATATTCAGCAAGTGTAATTTTTGTTGTTCCTCTTTTTTTTGGATGCATACTAACTTTTGAGAAGCCTCTTGGTAAGGATGGTCAAACACCTATCGGTGTTGGGAGCAGCATTCTGGAATCTGCTCTGCTTATTTCCAGTTGGCCTTCTCTATGATTCAGTGCTCTTTAGTCTTAAACTCTCGTTTTTCATTATGATCTTACTCATATACTTTTAGATTTGATGCTTATATGTGGTCTGTGATTATTAGGTTTGTTTCATAGATTTGGGCATATATTCTGTCCAGGGTTCTTCCCTCTCTGCATCTCTTTTATAGTTTACCTTCCTCAGCTAGGCTCCCTGGAGTCTAATTTCTGGACATCCAATTTCAATTTGGGGAGTAGAAGCGACTAAAATGAGACTTAAGAAAGGGGAAAGTTTGCTCAGTGGAGGATGGGCAGCTGAAACAAACAAGAGGAATATTTGAAGTGAGATAAAATGAAATGCAAAATTCTAAAAATATTGGTCGACAGTAACCTTCAATAACTGAAGGATCAATTAACCAGACTCTCTATCCCTCAGACATTTCCATTAACTTTGAAAAAATTCTAAACAAAGTCATTAGAAAAAAAAAACAGATGGATGAGGTCTGGGACTTCAAAAGAGGCAAAGTTTAATACAAGATTTTAATGGGACCCACCTGACAAAACAAAGACAAGACTTAGGCTTGTGCTGTTAGAAATAGAGACAAAGAAATAGAGGCACACAAGACAATGCCTATCGGGCTGCAAGAGCTTAAATTGATCTTTAATGCAATTTTTAAAACACAAAACCATGCACAGGATCTAGAGGACCTGCTTGGAATTAGCTTCTGATGTTGCTGACTTCAAAGGCAATCAGGACACAGACCCCAATGAGGCAGATCTTCCCACAATAATATAGGAGGCATATTTCATGGCCAGGGACCCAGCAAAAGAGTTCATAGCTACAGATCAGACAGGAAAAACAAAGTATTTCTCTGCGAGAAGATGATTTTCCAAATTAGTTGCCAGGTCCTAAGCAGAACATTCAAAGCCCATGTGTTGGACATGGGGGTCAGAGGGCATGGAAAGAAGGTGATGTCATCATCAAAAGACAGCAGCCAAATTACCTAGATTTTTATTGTGTTTTCTCACAGTTAGTAAATCTTAGTTAGGGCTTAACCAGTTATTGCACAATCAAGCACAAGACATACTGGAACCTCAGTAGGTAGAAGGTTCAGGCTCTACTGAGCTATGGCAAGAATCAGAGGACTGAAGGACTGACCCCAAACACAGTATCTAAAAATGCTTCAAATTTGCTTCCATCTATGCTGGACTCGACAGCCAGAGGTATTGAACCCTGGTAGCAGTGCCTGACAATAAGTATTTCTAGCAAGTAGTGGTTTTTCAGTTCATGGGTACAGTTGTGGTTATAGAAGGTCTTCTGATATTGGGGCAGGACATCAGCCAACTGCTTGGAAAGGAAGCAGGGACCAGCTTCCAGGAAGACGATGCTGGCTTAAATAAAGGTGTCAAGGCCATAGACCACTAGCTAATGTTGAGAGTAGGACTCTATCCTATAACATCTAATATGAACAAAAAATTTGGACCCAGGGAAGAAAGCCATATTGATTAAAAGTTGTGTAATAATCCACTCCAGTGTTCTTGCCTGGAGAATCCCAGGGACGGGGGAGCCTGGTGGGCTGCTGTCTGTGGGGTCACACAGAGTCGGACACGACTGAAGTGACTTAGCAAGCAAGCAAGCAAGCAATAATTGAGATAGGGATCACCCTGTAGATGCATTATATAATTGGCCTATGCAGCAAGCCTAATTCCAGAATTTCCTGAGTGCTAATATACTGGCTGCTCCAGTAGGCGCTGTCTCAGTACAAGTCTCCTCGGTGGCTGCAGCAGAGTAAGGCTTGGAGGAGGAGTTGACCCAGTTCTAGACTTGGCACAAATGGACTTAAGACAAGCTGGGCTGTTTTGTACCCATCTGGAACTCAGATAATACAGCTTCAGAGGAACCGGCCACATGGTGTGTGTTTTAAATCTTCACAGTGTTTGTGGCTCTAACTTAGGGCATAAGCAGAGGTATTGAGCTGGATATTCTCTGTCTCCCTAGATATGTCAAACACCTTCTCCACCCTGCTGTGTGCCCAGGGAGGCTGAACTCAATGAACTGCATCAACCCAGCCTCCTTGCCTCTCTCTGCTCGCTGGATTCTTCACTGGGGAGCCATGACAAGTCAGAGAACAGGTGGAAAGAGAGGGTGGAATAGTATTTTCTTTTGCTCCTTCCCTGCTGGGCCATGGACTGGAAGTGGCTGCCTTCTTCACCCAAGGCCACATACCCCATCACATTTCCTCTCCTCCTCTATAGCCCTCATTGGGTCCCAGTGGCCACTCACTCCTTTTTCTCCTTCAGCCCTGGCTAGTGGTGGACTCTCCACTTCTTCTGGGTCCATGCCTCTTTGGCTCATTATTGTTGTTGGTTTCCTTTAAACCCAACAATACCCTTGTAAATACTCTCTTCATGAAACTCCATTTGCTTCTGCCTTCTTGTCTGAATCTGATCAATATAGAAGTGTAACCATGTTTAAGTATGATATTTTAAAAAATTTTGTTACTTACACTTATCAAAAAAATGGAAACAAACCAAGTTTCCATTGATGGAGAATTGGTTAAATTAGTTATGATCTATTTATATCAAAAGGTATAATATTTAGCCAATAAAAACCATGTTATTAAAACATTTAATGTCATAGGATAATACTCAATACATAAAGGAGAAAAAATGGTATAAAATGATATGTGCAGATTGATGTCATACACTCCTAATATATATATTGGGGAATATATATAGGAAGAAAACATACCTAATTATTAAAAAGGTTATCTCTGCTGCTGTTGAAAGTAATTTTTGTTTTCTTATTGGTTTTTTCATACTTTCCAAGCATACTGTGATGGAAATATATTACTTTATATTCAGAAAAAAACATTATGGAAAACAAATAAGAGAATACCTGTGATCTAGAAAGATGCTCATCACTTGTGTGAGTACTATCATATTTGAAGGGTTGTCGTAGTATATTACGACAATTCATGACAATCAGTCTTTTATAGAAAATGGCTATATAAGAAGTCTTTAAATAAGGAGAAGGAATGGATGTCCCTTCTCTCATCAAAACCCATGGAGACACGTTACTGTCCTGTAATAAATAACCTTATTCAGCCCTTTAAGGATAACGTCAGTCTGAATCTGTCACATGCCTAAAATTTTCCAGGGAAAATTCTTTCCCCACCTCAAGTCTTCGTGTTGTATCAGCCAATTCACAGTGCTTTCAGGACAGTATATAGAATTAAACATTTAAATCTGACTCCAGTTCCGGGGTCAGCTCACATATGATCTATTGAGGTACTGGACTAGACCTTGTAAGACTTGACATTCATATCTGTGCTCTTTTTGGCTGGCTCTGCAGCCTCACAATATCATGAAAACATTCATGATAGGAAGATGATGCCCCAAAACTGATGGGTTAAGGATTTCAGTGTGGTTCTCTGTCATGCTATGAAATCCCATGTGAATCACACCTTCATTAAATTACATTGTTATCAATCCCATCAGTTCTTTGTTTTTAACAGGTATTGACTTTGGTCCAAGAAGGAAAAGTCCCAAGTGGTTAAACCGTACATGAGATTAAAAAAGGCATTTTCCCTCATTGTAATGGATAAATAATCCCATGTTTACTTATGAACTTGTGCTTTCATTAAGTGGAAGTTAGTAAAATGGAAGGCATCTGTGCATGTGTACCAGTGGTGTTCTTATGGACAATCCAGCTTCTTCCTTGTGTTTTTCTTTTCACTCTGTCCACTGTTTGGCTTTTTAGAAGATTGTTGGGC
Source organism: Bubalus bubalis (assembly GCF_019923935.1). Lineage (NCBI taxonomy): Eukaryota > Metazoa > Chordata > Mammalia > Artiodactyla > Bovidae > Bubalus > Bubalus bubalis. The sequence goes on along the minus strand of NC_059159.1, from coordinate 160,034,901 downwards.
TGCCTTAAAACTTTCTGCTAGGACATCCTCAGGCCCCCTTTTGCCTCCTCCATGTCCTGCATTGGAATTCACACTTTGCTGTTTTCCAAGTGAGGCTCATCTATAACATTTTAATGAGTGGGGGAATTACTCATGTGCATGAGAAAATCTCTTATAATGCCTGCTTGAGTCCTGTCCAAGTTTGAGGTAAGAGATAATTGTGCCTCTGGTTGGGAACTCCATACTCTGTTTATGGTATTTGGGCTTTGTTTGTCTTTCAGTAACTTCATGATTTCCCTCCCTCCCCACCGACTTTTATGGAAATCATCTTCCTGCTGCCTGAAGTGTGTCATTCTGCATCTTGCCAAGAAGAAAACCTCTCCGTAGAGAAAATAACCCATCTCTTCCCCTCTGCAACCATCTGACTTAATTATGCACCATGCCTGGCCCCTGGAGAGCTCAGTGAGGAACACGAGGAAGTCCTGGCTTGATCGCCAAGCCCTAGGGTCTTTGTCAATTATCATCTGGCACCCACGAGTCTGGCCAAATTTACAGGCATGTCTGTCTCTCAAAACATGTCAGGCCTGAAGAGTGAATCACTTTTTTTTTTTTTTTTTTTTGGAGCCGCTATGAGTAGAACAATCTTTTCCATTAAAACCCACTTAGCTCTCTTCTCAACACCCCAGAGCCTCTTGAACACACCTCCTATTCCATGTGTGATGCTGGTGAGACTGCAGTTGAATAACATGACTCGTTTCCCAGGGCTCATGGCATGCATGGGAGCCTTTCAGGACCTGGGCTGCACAGGCAGATGGAGGTGAATTTGAGTGGCCCATTCTTGTCTCAGCTAGCTGTGAGTCCTTGAGAGAGCAACTGACTTCTCTGAGCCTCATTTTCTCAACAGTACGACAGAGATAATAATATTTACAGTACTGCGACCCCGAGTACTGTAGACCATCACACTCCTCTGTCCATGGGATTCTCCAGGCAAGAATACTGAAGTAGGTTGCCATGCCCTTCTCTAATTTACCTCATAGGACTATTTTAAGGCAAAATTAACATAATTTTGCAGAATTAATTTGAAGTAATTCTTCAAATTACTTCAGAATTAAGCAGAAGTAATTTGAAAACGAAAGCACAATAAATATTAATGAATTTAAAGAATAAGAAAAGCAGAACTCATTAACCGTATTCCTTTTTCCTACCCACCCTGCTGTTTAAGGGGGAAAACAGCTTTGTTCTCATCTCTTTTTATTAGGATTTCACATCATAGAATCCAAGGATCCATTCAAAGTCATGCTTTCCTAACAAGTTATGAGACCCAGATTTACAATGTTATATACAAATGTTGTATCTTCTGAGGTGCCTCTTTTGACATTGACCTGCAGTATTTCAAGTGAATACATGATTTTCTTGCACTATGTTGAATGTTTTCAGCTTTCTGAGGAGGCAGTAGCACAACTCCATTTGTTCCAGTACCTGTTTTATTCCCTTGATATTGTTTGCCAGTCTCTGTCACTAAGCTTCAAGATAAGACAAGGTCTGGGATCTGTTCATCTCAGTCTACCCAGGTCCCAGCATAGGGGTTGGTACAGAGGAGGAGGTCAGGATATGACTGCTGGAAGGGGGAAGAAGGAAGGAAGGGAAAGTAAAAGAAGACGGAAAGGAAGGAAGAAATCCAGACTCGATATTCTTAGAAGTATAATCGAGGGACACTTGTAACACTCTATGAAAGCAACCATCCTGGGAAAACCTACTATTACACCCTGGCTTCAAGTGTTGTTTTCATATTTGGGAGGAAATACATTATTTGTGTTTTGGACTAGTCCCATCAGTCTGGTCTCTTCATCCCTGTCCCAGACCTCCTCTGGAGTTGTGTGGGCAGGATGGGGAGGTCCCTGGTTTGAATTGGTAGCTAAAGGCTAGTGAATGTTTTCCTGCTCAGAGCCAGCAGCCTGTAGTTGCTCATGAGGAAACGAGTAGAAAAGCCCTCCACGTCAGAATCCTTGGGCTTCTGCCTTACCCTCAGTGTGGCATGTAGCTGCCTGTGTTAGGAGAAGACTTTGGGAGTTTGAAGATGACAGCCAAATACTGCTCTCAATGTATTCAGAGATATCTCTTTAAAAACATTGTGCCCATCAGAAGTTACATTGATTTGATATAAAAAAATCTGTTTTGGCAGTTTTCCCATCCAAGTGAACGAGTTGTGTTGTTTGCCTTGATTTTCACAGGTGTCACGGAGGCGACTTCTTCCTGTTCTAAAATTCTTCTTCCTTAGCTAAAATTTGCAGCTGATCCAGAATCATGACAGTGACAGGAACTGTGTTTTAATTCCAGTCTGTTACTTACTGGCTGTGTGACTCTAAGAAACCTATGAGACTTCTTTGAGACTCAGTTCTTTTCTCTAAAGTGGGGACAATAATAGCAACTTTTCTAGCTTGTTGTGAGGCTTAAGTGATTTGATGTGCATAAAGCATAGTGCCTGGCCCACAGCAAATCCTCATTACGCATCTTGCAGGGAGGTGTCAGGGAACAATGCCTTCTTTGCTTTCTTTTAAGGCCTATAGATGCCCTTGAGAAGTGGCATGGGCTTCAGGTCTCTGTACTTAAGGAGAGACTGACAGTAAAGCCAGCTATTCCAGAACCATGTGGAGCTCCTCCAGGTGGTTAATGGTCACAAGCAGCTTTAGGTAGACTCCAGGTTAGTTAGCTAACAGATATAGTCATGTAATATTCTGTAAACACATGCACGATAGTGGTGATGGTTTTCTTCTCCCCAATAATGGAAACAAACAAACAAGCTTAAAATTCCCCCATCCTGATCAGTAGCCTGAACAAAAATTTTCAGGTTCTCTCCCAACCCTGATCCACATGGAGATATTTATTTTACACATTTGTGGAACTAGAATGCAGAAACTTTTCAGTGTTCTCCTTTTTAAAGCAAACTCATCTGCTGAACTGATCATTAGCCTAAAGTCTAGGCAGGAGAGGTGCACAGCACCTGGCTACTCTTATAGCTGGACGCCCCATGTATCACTCCTGGGGTAAGAGCAGAGACTTCAATGTCTCTCTAGGAAAGGAGTTGTCAGCTGGGGCAGTTTTTTCCCCCAGGGAACATTGAACAATGTCTGGGAACATTTTCACAACTGGTTGAGGGTAGGCTGTTAGTACCTGAAGTGTGGAGGCCAGGCATGCTGCTAAACTTTCTAGAATGCTTGCTTCTCTTGCCAACCAAGACAGAGCCCAACAACAAAGAATTACTCAATCCAAAATGCCAGTATTGCTGAGATTGAGAAACTCTGCTCAAGAGAAAGAACTGGAGGTAATGAAGTCTAAGAACCCCCTGAATGTGTAAATAAAATGTGTGTATATGTGGCTTTCAAAGAGTCTGAAGCTCTTATGAGATTCTCAAAGATCAAGAATGGTTTAGGAGCCTGACCTCGTGTGAGTGAATGATTTTCAGGACTGTTGAACTTGGCTGTAACCAAATGAATGGCATTTCAAATATGTACCCATCAGAAGAGGTGGTGGTCAGTAAGGGGCATAGAAAAACTAAGTCAGGGAGGTTAACTTGAGCTCTCTCCAGGAGATTCTGTGATCTAACAGGCAAACAACTACTATTTACAATCTTCCTGTCAGATCTGTCTCCATGGTTGACACCAACATATGTATCTGTCAGAGCCTGATGTTATAAAGGTTCAAATCATGTTAACTAGTCTGATATGGGTCTGTGCTCAATAAGGATTTTAATTTCTTTTTGATATACATCTGTTTACAGTGTTACTGTAAATTCATCACTAGGCCCCTCCAGGATGGGAGTTATGTATTACATTTGTATGCACATTTCTTGGAAGTAATTGCTACGGTGTTAATAGTCAATATTATGTACAGCAGTGAGCAAATGAAGTGAACTGATTTTGTCAAGACAAACATGTCACTCTGCATTAAATTACAGGGATATTTCTTCTTCAAATTAGCATATTGGTTTTCAGGCTTGTGCTTCAGGCTTCTATAAGCTTGGTTAGTGTGAGTTATCCTCCCCAAATCTGCCTTTGGGACAAGAACAAGATTGGGTTTCAGAGTCTACATGGCTGGGAGGAAGATACAGGTTGTGTCTTATGTACACTGGGACAGTGTTGCCTTGTGCAACATCTTGGGAGAGGGAAAGCCAATTAGCTTTTTCCTGGTAACACTTAAAACTCTATTCAGTCCCAACACTGGATACCCAAGGGACATGGAATGGGCTGATATGCCAATCCCTGGCTTGTCTGCTCTCAGATCTCCTCCTTGCCCCTCCCCTGTTTGGTTGCATGTTACAGGGAATCTTATCCTGAAATCTGATCCAGGCTCCCATGCCAACTGGCTTGTGGCTGAGTTTGGCCAATGAGAAGTACTAGCAGGAAATCAGAAAGGAAAGGAAAGACAAAGGGAAAACCAGGGTATTTCTTCTCATCTCAGCCTTGGGCAACAGCTCCAGCACTGGTGATATTTCCTTCGTGGCTTTTGTGAAGACTGAAAAGCTTATACAATTTGAGGGAAGCTTTAAAGGAAAGAGTACAAAATTAGATCCAGGGTTTTAGAAGAGGCCCAGAAGGACAAAGATCCCTCAAATATAAGCCTTATTAGCTTCATGGTAAATCCACCTCTGCCAAGGTTCCAGCTTCCACTGAGTAGACCAACTCCTGGTCCCCTTTTTCTTCCAGCCTGGAAGTGTTAGCAATTTTGTGCTTCCTGGGTCACCATGCCATTGTTTGCTTAAATGTCCCCATTTTTCTATCACCTGGGTTATTAAATAATCAATTATTTTTATGGAATTTCATTTGTATTAAGTAGAATGATTTCTTGTTTTTCTCGTTGGACTCTGATCAAGCAAGTTAAGTCCAAGTAAAAAAAAACTTTAAGAAATTGTTTTTGTCATCCATAATTCACATTTTTATTGATTTGTGAAAAATTTTATACAATTCTTAAAGATTACTTTCTGTGTGTAGTTATTATAAAATATTGGCTGTATTCTCCACAATTCATATGGAGGACACTTTTTGCTTGATGTGGATAAGTAACCAGTTAGAAGCTGCTCAGTGCTTGGAAAGTTAAGGTAGGGCATTCATCACTCTTACAATTTGGGGGATACTTTGGTGATTTTATGTAACTGATCTGAAGGAGCTCTTCATCCTGAGATAATCCAAGAAGGGCATTTTTGTTTCAGAGAGCAGGGCTGGATAAGCTGGGAGTGCTGACAGCCTGAAGATTCATTCATTTCTTCAGGTGTGAATTGAGCACCTATTATGGGTCAAATTGATTGGCATGCAGCAATTGAATAACAATTAGAGGCACTAAAGAATTTATGATCTAGTACGAGAGAGAGACCCCCTGACTGTATGTTCTTACTACATTGTAGAGGAGTGTTGGATGTCATGCTAAGGAGACGGTCTGGGGAGGAGGGTACAGTGAGGGGTTTTCCTCTGATGGTAATATTTTCCGTGCTTTATAAAGACAGCAGTGAGGAGGAGACTCTGCAAAGGTGAGAGAAGCGAGCAGAAAGACTGGTTATAAAGGGATGACAAAAGCCCAGACAAGAGTTTGGCCAGAAACTGGGGCATTAAGGAAGGAGGGAAGGGACAGATCCAACTCAACAAATGTGGAGTAGAATAGGAGGAGAAGCCAAGAATGCCTTAGCCTTTTACCTTGGACAGGGAGGATGGTGGTGTCACCAACCAAGGCAGCAAGCATCAGCAGATGAGCAGGCTTTGATACAAAAGTCCAGAGTTGGATATGGACAGCTGTTTGAGGCCAGTGTAGGACAAGAAGGTGTGGGATTCCACCAGGGGCCTGGCTTTGCTATTGAGACACATCAAAGAGAGAACTGAGCTAGAGTAGAAGAAGATGCTGTGTTCTTGGGGATATGGGAGGTATCTGGAGCCAGAGTAGATACCTTTGGCATCTCCTGGAAAGAGGATTATGGAAAGATAAGGGACTCTGGGGACAAGACTCCAGAAAGCCCATGCCCAGGAATGGACAGAAGAAGAAGGTTCCACCAGTGTGAACTGGGGGTGGCCAGGAGAGTGGGAGGAGTGTCAGGAAGTCAAGAGACGGGTGGCTTTCCAGAAGTGGTGAATGGTCAAAGTGGTCCATACTGAAGTGGAGCCAAGTGGAGCTCCTGTTGTGTTTGGAAAGATAACTAGTGACTTGTCCAGAACATTTCAGTCTCTTAAGGAAGGGAGAAAGGGATTTCCAAAGGCTAAACGGTGACTAGCATATGATCAGCAGCAGTAGGTGTGGGATACTCTGAGCAACATACAGTGGTAGAGGGAAAGGGACAGTTGGTGTCTGAATAGGGTTACAGGAAGTTTCCAGAGTGTTTGCAAATGAGAGGATAAGAGTCAGAAGATAGGAGGAGGGATATTAGTTAGCATTGAGCACTGTCTTCATCCGTGAGTGCTCTCACTTTCCAAGCAAGTGATTTAGAGCCAGAATCTCAGCACAGTCTGAGCTGAGAATATCAGAATATCTGCAACTATGGTTCTTGGTTCTAGAACCCAAACTGTTCCCAGACAGTGAATTAGCTGTGCTTACTGTAGAGTTATATTGAGCTTTGTGCCACAAGGGTGGTACTGTTGCTATCTAGAAGAAGTAATTGAGCCTTTAGAGAGATAGGAAATGAAAGGGTGATGTGTATGTGCTTAAAATGTGTATTGCTGCCTCCATTCTGCATCATAACTGCCCTTGTAGAGAGAGAGAAATTGTCAAATAATCTCTAGGCCTTGTAGATTCTGATTGGAAGCTGGGCACTGGGCCAGCACAGCTTGTCAAACCAGGTTACGTGGGAATGTGCCCAAGGCTTTTGAGAATAGGCAGTTCTGATCAGTGTGTATGGGCTTGTTAGACTCGGACTGGCTTTTGCTTTCCATCAAAGGGACACCTGAACCTCTAGTGTAGGTAATAACTCTGGGTTCATCCCCATTGCTGTGTTTGCTTTGGTTACTGGTGCTTAGCAGAGGAAGCATCTTGTCATGGTGGATGGATCTTTTCTGAGAACATTCTTGGCGAAAGGCTTTTCCACTGTAATAACAGGGACCTGTTCTGTGCCTGAAGTTCTGCCAGGGGCCTTGTGAGCATCTCTCATTCACGCCAGCTGGCCAGGTGGACATTAGCATTGCCATCTTACACATGAGGAAACTACGGGTCCATGAGGTTGACTGAGTTGCCCAGTGTCATACAATCGAAAGTTGCTGGGCTGAGTTTTTGTTGAATCGTTCTCCCTCTAAGGCGACTGTTCTGTGCTGCCTGCCTCTCACTTGGCACTATGTCCTGATTCCCTGATGTGTTATAACACATCAGGTGTTATACACTATACACTATAGCACCTATACACTAGCTGCTATAACAGCCCCCATGGAAGCCTGCGTGAAAAGTTATTAGGCCACATGACTTACTCTCTATTGTTCCTTTCAGAACAGATGTTCCACACAAAAATAGCAATAAAACTCTTCCTAACTTGCCTCCTTGCCTTTGGTCTTTCCCCTGATAGTCTGGCTTCACAGCGCCCCAGAGGGAGCGCTCTTAAAGACCACGTCACTCCTGTGTCTGAAAGCTCTCAGTGGTTCCCCATGGCTATTGGATGATGGCCAAGCTCCTTGCCTTGGCACACAGGGCAGCCCTTTATGACCTGGCTCTTGCCCACATCTCTAGCCATATTCTCTGCCTCCAGACAACTCACTCTTTTCTCAAGCATGACACTGAGCAGGTTCCCATGCTCCTTTACCCCTCTGAGCCTTTACTCAAGATATTCCTTATCCCTTTCTCTGCTTGGTAGCCCAGTGGCACCTCCTCTGTAGCACTGTTCTCTGACTGTGCCAGATGGAATTGTTCTAGAACATTCCACATGGAAGTTTCCTTGATTGCATGTCTGACTTCCCTAAAGTTGGTGAGCAAAGAAACAAAGTTCTGCATCCCACGCTCATGTGACATCAGCTCTGGGCCTGATATGCAGTGGGAAATCAGTAAATGTAGTTCTATTGAGGGTTGATGAATTTGTAAATGCCACTGAGTTTGATGACCTTGGAGACTGGTGAGTCACTGCAGGGGTTCCAGCTTCATCATGATGCCCAAAACTGAAACTAGCTGGAGATGGCTGGATGGAGAGGAAGCATCTCTCTAACCTTTAAGCTGGGCTAGGCTCAACCTGGGGATTCCCTAGTAGCTCAGCTGGTAAAGAATCCACCTGCAATGCAGGAGACCCCAGTTCAATTCCTGGGTTGGGAAGATCTGCTTTAGAAGGGATAGGCTACCCAGTCCAGTATTCTTGGGCTTGCCTGGTGGCTCAGATGGTAAAGAATCCACCTATGATGTGGGAAACCTGGGTTTGATCCCTGGTTTGGGAACATCTCCTGGAAAAGGTAACAGCAACCTACTCCAGTGTTTTGGTCTGAAGAATTCCGTGGACTGTATAGTCCATGGGGTAGCAAAGAGTCTGATACGACTGAGTGACTTTCAGTTTCAGGCTCAACCTGCTTATGAAGAACTACAATATCTCGTCTATTTTTCTTCTACCTCCAAAGGTGCCTTGGGGATCGTATTAAGAAAGTTTTGCACAGGGAGCATTTTATGGTTCCCTGAAGGAAAACATCAGCTGCTTAATTATATGATCTTAATTAATTCTCTATAATTTCAGAGTTGATCATTGTTCTCATAGAGGTGGGGCCCCAATGTCATTTTCTTCTTTCCTCCTTGAATCTTTTATCGTGATGTCACACATCAAATAGCTTGCTCTGTGATTCAACTGCTTCCTGAATGTTCATTAAATTGAAAAGTTCTGTTCCTGCAAGGCAAGGAGAATTCTTATTCCTAACTTAGGGATGAGAGAACTGAGGTTCAATACAGTTTTCAAAAATCTTATCCTTTGCAATTACAGCATCCTTCTTTTTCCCACTTGTAACACTTTTATCATAGCCAGAAGTCCATAAAATCACATTTTTAGGGCCAATCCGATGTCACTCTCACTATAATATCACTTCTGACATCCCCAGGGAAGGATAGATGGCTTCCATCTCATTCTTTATGGTCTCTGACCTTTACTTTAGGGGCTGTGTACTTATATGTGGGGGTGCTGGGGGTTGTGTTGATCTCTCGTGTTTTCTATCTTTGAGTGTTAGTCTGGCACATTAGGTACTCAATGGTAAGTCTTTTTTACAAAGCTGCTTTACCTGCCCTCTTCATTGGGTTTTTAATTAAAAATATCTTTTTTGTTTTTTCATAGTTAGTCCCTGGGATTTTAAATATGCCCATGACTGGGCTTAGAAAAATCTTTCAAAATAATCCTCCGATTAGGCATCCTGATGACTGTTTCAAACAAGGAGGAAAAACCACATTCCATAAGGAATGAAACATTTCAAAGTGGCAATACTTTGAGTGAATCTAGTGCTGCCTGATCCCTTTTCTTGCTATTATGCAAATCAGAGAGGTATACTGTTACTTCTAGGTCTATCCACTATCGTTGATCATCTCCACATGGATGATGGTCTTTTACATCATCTGGCTTGTCAGTGAAGCCCAACTCTCAGAGTCCTGCTATGGACATTGTGTTGTTTTGTCTATTCATAGAGTATCAGGCCTGGGAGGGTCCCAAGATCCCATCTAAGCCAATGCTTCCTCATTTTCTGGAGGCAGTTCAGTGAGTTCAGAGGAGGCCCATGAAAATGTACATGGGAGTTAAAGCACAGCCAAGAGTGAAAACTTCCTACTCTCTTCAACCCTCAACCTGGTGTTGGTAATATTCTTTTACTTTTCCTGAATTTATGTTTATTTCTGTTCCATTGTTAATGTCAACCCTTGATGACCTCCACATTGAGTAAGCATCCCTGTAAGGATTTTATCAAGGTAATTCTCAAAATCCTCCAAACTAGACTTCAATGGTACATGAATAGAGAACTTCCAGATGTTCAAGCTGGATTTAGAAAAGGCAGAGGAACCAGAGATCAAATTGCCATCACCCACTGGATTATAGAAAAAGAAGAGAATTCCAGAAAAACATCTACTTCTGCTTCACTGCCTACACTAAAGCCTTTGAATGTGTGGATCACAACAAACTGTGGAAAATTCTCAAAGAGATGGGAATATCAGACCACCTTACTTCTCTCCTGAGAAACTTGTATGCAGGTCAAGAAGCAACAGTTAGAACCAGAGATGGAACAGTGGACTGGTTCCAAATTGGAAAAGGAGTACATCAAGGCTGTATATTGTCACCCCACTTACTTAACTTATATGCAGAGTACATTATGCAAAAGCCAGGCTGGATGAAGCACAAGCTGGAATCAAGATTGATGGGAGAAATATCAATAACCTCCGATATGCAGATGACACCACCCTTATGGCCGAAAACGAAGAGGAACTAAAGGGCCTCTTGAGGAAGGTGAAAGAGGAGAGTGAAAAAGCTGGCTTAACATATGACCCAGCAATCCCACTTCTGGGCATACACACCAAGGAAACCAGAATTGAAAGAGACACACATATTCCAATGTTCATTGCAGCACTGTTTACTATAGCTAGGACATGGAAACAACCTAGATGTCCATCAGCAGACAAATGGATAAGGAAGTTGTGGTACCTATACACAATGTAATATTACTCAGCTACAAAAAGAAAACATTTGAGTCAGTTCTAATGAGGTGGATGAAACTTGAGCCTATTATACAGAGTCAGAAAGACAAATACCAATGTAGTATATTAATGCATATATATGGAATTTAGAAAAATGGTAATGATGATCCTATATGCAAGACAGCAAAAGAGACACAGATGTAAAGAATAAACTAATACAATTATGTAAAGTTTAAAAAGAAAATAAAATTTAAAAAAATTAACAAAAAAAAAGAGAAAAGAAAAAAAAAAGAATAGACTTTTGGACTCAATGGGAGAATGCAAGGGTGAGATGATATGAGAGAATAGCATTGACATTGTATATTACTATATGTAAAATAGATGACCAGTACAAGTTCAGTGCATGAAGCAGAACACTCAAAGCCAGTGCTCTGGGACAACCCAGATGGGTTTGGGGTTGGGGTGGGAATGGGGCTCAGGATGGGGGAACAAATATACACCTGTGGCTGATTCATGTTGATGTATGGCAAAATCCACCACAATATTGTAAAGTAATTAGCCTCCAATTAAATAAATTTATTTTTTTTTAAAATATGGCTTAAATCTCAGCATTCAAAAAACAAAGATCATGGCAAGTGATCTATTCCTATCACTTAATGGCAAATAGATGGGGAAACAATGGAAGCAGTGACAGACTTTATTTTCTTGGGCTCCAAAATCACTGTGGATGGTGACCGCAGCCATGAAATTAAAAGACGCTTGTTCCTTGGAAGAGAAGCTATGACCAACTTAGACAACATATTAAAAAGCAGAGGCATCACTTTGCCAGGAAAGGTCCATATAGACAAAGCTATAATTTTTTCCAGTAGTTGTGTATGGATGTGAGAGTTGGACCATAGAGAAGGCTGAGTGCTGAAGAGTTGATGCTTTTGAACTGTGGTGTTGGCGAAGACTCTTGAGAGTCCATTGGACAGCAAGGAGATCAAGCCAGTCAATCCTAAAGGAAATCAACCCTGAATATTCATTGGAGGAACTGATGCTGAAGCTAAAGCTCTAATACTTTGGCCACCTGATGTGAAGAGCTGACTTGTTGGAAAAGACTCTGATGCTGGGAAAGATTGAAGGTAGGAGGAGAAGGGGATGACAGAGGATGAGATGGTTGGATGGCATCACTGACTCAATGGACATGAGTCTGAGCAAGCTCTAGGAAATGGTGAAGGACAGGGAAGCCTGGCATGCTGCAGTCTATGGGGTCGCAGAGTCAGACATGACAAGTGTTTTATCAGTTCACTTTCTGGAACACACAAGTGCTAGAATTCTTGTGTATGTCCAGTCCCTCATTAACCTCCCTATCTTGTCTTTGCTTCTGCCAGAAATAAAGTATGATTTCTTTCAGGCATGGCAGGGAAAATGGATAGTGACTACTCTGCTAAATTGAAAGGGAGCTAAGCTGTAGATCAGCCCTGGGATTTCTTTGGAGGGAATGATGCTAGAGCTGAAACTCCAGTACTTTGGTCACCTCATGCGAAGAGTTGACTCATTGGAAAAGACTCTGATGCTGGGAGGGATTGGGGGCAGGAGGAGAAGGGGACGACAGAGGATGAGATGGCTGGATGGCATCACTGACTCGATGGATGTGAGTCTGAGTGAACTCCGGGAGTTGGTGATGGACAGGGAGGCCTGGTGTGCTGCGATTTATGGGGTCGCAAAGAGTCGGACACGACTGAGCGACTGATCTGATCTGATCTGAAGCTGTAGATATACAGTTTGGCTGAGGGATATTACAAAATCTTGATGCTAATTACAGTATGGATTCAGATGACTGTGTCTCTGGTATGATTGTGTTGGTACCAATATTGAAGCACACGACATTGACAACAAACAAAAGTTTTTATTTTTTTCTCAGCTCTAGCAAGACCTGTGTGCATGTATGTTTCCAAAGACATAACCAGAGAGTCACAAGGGTCATTGGTCTTGATAAGACATTACCTGCAAAAGGATCTCTTGGGCTTAAAAAATGTGACTGGTGTAGGGTAGGCAGAACCCTGTCAAATTAGAGCATGGGAAAAGGTTTGTAGAATGAAAACTTGATCCCAGGCTTAGATTGGAAGTCAAATAGGTCTGCTTTAAAATTTTTTTTATCCCACTAAAGGAGAAAGAAAAAGTAGAAAGATATTGACTTTTGGTTTTCATTATTTTTTCATTTCACATATATCTTTACTTCTGGCTTCCAACTGTGACTAGGGAAAGTGCCAAAATATTAGGTGAGGTAGTCCCAACTGGAATTTAAGTCTGACCAAAGGCTGAAAATATGAAAACTCCACCAAATGAAAAGAATCCAAATTCCAGACCTGTTGTGCACACCATGAGTTTAGGGGCATTTTCCTCAGACTTTATCAGATGATTACATTATTATGTTTCACCAAACTATTTGAACATTTTATAGTTCATTAGCAAGTCTTCAAGAAAGGGAATTTACCTTCAAAAGAAAAGGTGTGGGGAGGCATAAGGAATGACTGCTTTTTTAGCCCTTAATACACCACGTACATATGTCATAGAATCCCCATAAAGCTCTGTGAGAATTCATGTTGCAAGTGGGGAAATTGAGTGTGAGTTTCCTCATTAAGTGTGGGTTTCCTGTGGTTGTACAACTAACTGAAAGCAAAACTGGGATTGAAAACTCAATTTGATTCCAAAACCCATGCCCTTTCCACTTCTCATTTCCTGATCACCTATTTGGAAAGAACACAAAGTGATAGTCCCCTTTCTGTCTTCTCTAGTCTTCATAATCCCTGAGCTTTGGTTAATTGAATTTGGTTTCGTAAAGTAATATAATTACTTACTCTAGTAAGCCAAAAACATTGGCCAAGACCTGATACTTGTAAGTATGTTTAGATGCTGAACTGGGGGTCAGGACTATAATATTTATGTCTCTGTCATTTAATGATGATTTATGGCACCATGACTTCCCTTAAAGATTATGATATCAAATATTCTTAATTTAGGCAGGCTGGTGTGGTGGATAAGCACTGAATTTATGGTCAGGAAATCAGAGTTTAAATTCCAGCTTTGCTGCTAACTTCTTGGGTGACCTTGGGGGAATTTCTTCTCTTTGGATCTGAATTTCTGTTAACAATTAGAGGGTTGGGCTGCAGGAGATAAGCTGACTTCTGACTCTAACATGCTGGGATCTTGTCATATGATTAAATTGGATGTTTCATGAAGGTAGGGATTTTGTTTATTCACTGCTGTATCCCCAGGACCCAAACATGTGCTAGCATGTAGTTGGCATTAAGTATATACTTGCTGAGTACGTGAATGAATCTGCTTCCTTTATGAACTCAGTATAGATTAGTCAGGTATTATTTGTTGAGTACCTATTGTGTGCTAGGCACTTTTTCTTTTTTCATCTTTGTTGGTCTTCCTTCCTATTTAAGTTCCTCTCTGGTTCGCCTCCTAACTGAATCACTTCTTTGGATTTGCTCTTCAGCTGCTCGTTAGCACACTGGATTAGAATGGGGCTAGTGTGGGTCCCTGGGACATTCAAGCAGGCTATTTGCATATTGAGAAGTCACTAAGGGGTGGCTGTGGCAAGGAATAGGAGGCGAAAGAGCTGGATTGTTACCCAGAAATTCAGTTTCTTCTCTTAACTTGTGGGGTTGGACTAGATCAGCTTTTATCAGATTGGTCTTATACTGAATACTCTGTCTAAGATTAATAGTTATACAGCACAAAGGGAGTTCTGTAGTTTAAAAAAAAAACAAACTTGGGAAACATTGATCTAATTAAAAATAAGCATATGATTAATAAAAAGTTTTAAAAGATGTCTGTATTGTGAGGCTTCTGAGAACCTCTAATTTGCTAATGCATCTTATGATTCTCTAACGGGAGCTACAGGATGAAGCTGGGGCATCTTGAGAGGTATGAGTGTTCAGAGTAGTCAGGTGTCCCTCAATTCGTACAGCCATTAAAGTTTTCAAAGAGTGAGCTGAGTAGTACCCTTGGTCATTCTAGATCTGGAACTGTTGCATTTAATAAAATGTAGTAGCTCTACTGGAGAATAAAGAACATCATTAAATTGTTCAATTTCTTTTTTAAACTTTTTATTTTGTATTGAGGTATAGCTGATTAACAATATGATAGTTTCAGGTGAACAGGGAAGGGACTCAGCCAAACATATACATGTATCCACTCTCCTCCAAACTCCCCTCCCATCCAGGGTGCCACATAACATTGAGCAAAGTTCCATGTACTATACAGAAGGTCCTTGTTGATTATCCATGTTAAATATAGCAGCATCATGGATGAACCTAGAGATGGTCATACTGTGAAGTCAGACAGAGAAGGAGAACTATCATATGACATCCCTTATGTGTAAAATCTAAAAAGAAACAATACAAATAAGCTTACTTACAAAACAGAAAGAGACTCACAGACTTAGAGAACAGATTCATGGATTCTGGGGTGGGGCGAGGAAAGGTTGAGGGGAAAGGTAGCTAGGGGGATTGGGATGGACATGCATACACTGCCAGATCATTAAGTTTCTATGGTATATAATCTGACACACTGAAACCTGGCCATGGCAATGGGACGGGTGCTGGACTAGGTCTCGGGGACAGTGGAGAGAGACGTCATTAAATATTTGGCTCTCTTCTTTGCATCATTTATCTCTTACAATTTACAATTCATGATCTAGAGCACTCTATTTCTAGCGGGCAGGTCACCTAAGTACTCAGTCTCCCCATCGGCAAAGCGAGTACAAGGAGTACACAATAATTTCCAGCTCAAATGGTTGGTGATTTTGCGATTTGCCCTCTGGTTACTCATCAAGAGCAGGCCCAACCTTGAATGCATATGAGAATCATGTCATGGGGAAATGAAACAATATTTGTTTTGATTATGCCACTGTTAATTAGGTAAGGTTCACCCTGACCCTGACTGAATGGTGCGGGCAGGGGCTTGTAACATAAGAAATGAATCCAAATAAGAAGGCATTACTTGAGCAGAGTGTAGGAAGCACTTTAGTTCCAATCTTTTGAGCTGGGATATGACTAGGACAGTTTCTAGAAGGGTGAAACCAACCCTGGTGAATTGTACATTGTTGAGTTGGTACTTGTATATTATTTATACCATGTTCTTTGCCATCTGCTTTTATTTATTGTAATGCAAATAATAAAACTAACAGAATTGCTGTCACACAAATAATAAAACTAACAAAATTGTGTCAAAGTAGTCACACTCGCTTAGAGAGTGACTGATAAGTGTCAGATATTCATAAGAGCTTTACACATGGTACATCATTTAATTTTTAGAACAATCCATTAGGTATCTATTATTGCTGTTATAGATGTGAGGAAAATAAGACTCAAAGAAGTTAATTAATTTGCAGGATCCCACTTGATCGCATGAGGATTCAAACTCATGTCTATCTGACTTCAGAACAGTGATGTGCTGGCAAGTGTTTAACAACCAGCTCTCTTTGGGGAGAAACAGAGCTTTGATTGGTTGGGTTTGCTGAGTTCTGTGGTGTAAACATTCCCATCGTGGCCAGGTTCCAGTTACTAAAGGTAATTACAGAGTTGAAGAGAGACAGGCACCATTGGCTGTATGAAGCTAACATGACCCAGTGCCCGCTTGTCACTGCCACGGCTATGCTTCCCCCCCCCCTGCCTGACCGGTTTTCTTATAGTCAGGGTCACTGAGGAGTTTTGTTCAGTGTCTGGGTTTATAACTGAGCAAGTAGGGGCACATCTTTAGCTCAGGCTTATCAGATGCAAGACTCTGAAATTTTCTTCTGTGGGTAAGAAAAGTGTCTGTGGACACTAACATGAGGATGAAAATGATGATCATTATGATCATGATGATATGTACTATTAGCAGTAGTTGAAATAGTAATTTATTTTTTAGAATGTAATTATGTACCAGATACTGATCTAAGCTTCCAGGAGAAGTTACAGAATAGAATGCTTAAGAGCTTGGGCTCTAGACTGGCCTGGGTTTAAATCCCACTCCATTTGTGCTAGTTAACTCTGTGATTTGGGGCAAAGGATAGGGTTAGTACCTACCTAATATGGTCAGTGTTGGTTAGGACAGAGGATGTTGTGAGATCCAGGATGTAGCATCATGCTAACTAAATGCTAGCTATTGTTATGTCACTTTCCTGGTCTCATATAATTTTCACACCAGCATTTTAAAAATGATTGTTATTATTATTATTTCACCAAAGAGAAAACTGAGGGACTTAGAGTTTAAGGAAGAGGATGGATAAGAACTGGAACTCTGGTCAATGTACTTATAATACCTGTATATTTATCTTTTAGGCCATTTTGGATATATTTTGCAGGTAAAAAAGGTGAGGCTCACAACAGTTAATTGTTTGTCAAAGGTCAAACAGCCAGTGAGTAGTAAAATCAGTATTTGAATAGAGCTTTGTGGGATCCCAGAACCCTGCTACTTTCTTGAAAGTATTAAAACATCATGATTTATGGAGGTCTCACTGGTGACAGACCCTGAGGCTGAACTTCTTAGTTTCTCTCTCTGCCATAAGCTGTCCCGCCAACACTTGCCCCGCCAACACTTCACATTCATTTCTTTATGAATGTGAGGTAAATATGCACTTGAATTTGGTCACCTCAGATCAATGGAGACAACAAAAAAATGGATAACAGCCCCAGTAGTAAGGCTCAAAAGAAAGAGCGGAATTTAGGTCAGGGTTTTCAAAGAAGGAGAAATAGCCCTTCTTTGTATAGTTGCCTTTCTGTGTGTCTGCACCACCTGCATTTTCTCCCTTTGCCCCGTCTTTTCCTCTGCATACTAGTGTAAAGCGGGGAGAGTGCTTTGCGCTGTAGAATCGAATTCATTCATTCCGCCCATGTCTACATGTCTATTCTCCAGGCAATAGAGAAGGAGCTTCAGGTGAAAGCTCTCAGTGTTATTGTAATTGCAAATTTTTCATTTTCTTAGTAGAAAGAAAGTAATAAGTCTAAAATATGTTAATATGAAATACTTGGAAGAAAAATAAAGCTTGATAAGAGACAGACTGATAGGGTAGTAGTTTAGATTAATTCATCAGAGAAGCTCTCTCTTGTTTGAGCAGAGCTCTGAGTGAATCCGTGTGAGTATCTGAAAGAAGAGCATGCCATATACAGGGAAAGCTGGTATAAAGACTGGAGGTAGTAACATGTCTGGTATGTTAGAGGAATAGCAAGTAGGTCAATGTGGCTGGAATGGAGGGAACAAGGGAGAGAAGGGTAGGAAGTGGTGTTCCAGTTAATTAGCCATATAGTTAGTTTTCCTGGTGGCTCAGACCATGAAAGAATCTGCCTACAATGTGGGAGATGATCCTTGGGTTAGGAAAATTCCCTGGAGGAGGGCGTGGCAACCCACTCCAGTATTCTTGCCTGGAGAATCCCCATGGACAGAGGTGCCTGGCAGCTTGTAGTCCATGGGGTCCCAAAGTTTCAGACACGACTGAGCGAATAAGCACACAGCACACATAGTTAGCATAGCAAACTAACAGTGGATTAAAACAAGTATCATCATCTAAGATTCTGGGCTTGGGTGGGTAGTTTTTCCTTAGGGTCTCTCATGTGTTTATACTCAAGTAACATTTAGGCATGCAGACATCAGAAGGTTTGACTGGGCTGTAAAGACAAACTGGCTTACCTACATGGCTGCCATTGACACCTGGGATCTCAGTTGTGGTTATTGACTGGAATGCCTGCCGATGGCTGTGTTGCTGCCATGTAATCTGGTGGTCTGAGGGCATTGGACTTCTTACCTGGTGGCTCAGGACTCTCAGATATGATGCTGCCAGTAAAAGCTACTAGTCCTCTTAAAGTCTTAGACCTAGAAGTGGCAAAGGGTCACTTCCATCGTACTTGTGGTTGTGCCATATTCAGGTTCAAGGGGAGGGGAAATAGATTTCACCTCTCAGTGGGAAGTGGCTAGCTTTTGATATTTGGCAAAACCAATACAATATTGTAAAGTTAAAAAAAAAAAAAAGTAGTCGGGGTCATATCAATGAAGTGTAAGCCCTGGGGAAGACTTTGGAGGATGTTTTTTGAGTGTGATAGTAGGCCAGTGTAGGGTTTGGAGCAAAGAATGGCATGATTTAATTTATGTTTTACAAAGATCACTTCGGCTGCACTACAATCAGACTGGAGAGTGATAAAGGTGGAAATGGGGAGACGAGTTAGGAGGCTTTTGTAAAAGTCCAATGAGAGATGATGATGGCTTGGATTATTGTATAGCAGGATCATGAGATGTGTTTCAATTCAGCATTCTACCTAATCTGAAGGTAGAAACTTTGGGATCTGCTGATGGATTAGATGTGAGCTATTAGAGAAACATAGAAGTCAAAAATACCTCCTGTCTGGTTGTTTTGGCCTATGTGGAAGGAAGTACAGAATTGTCATTTTCTAAGATCAGGAAAGGGCTTCCCTGGTGGCTCAGATAGTAAAGCGTCTGCTTTCAATGCAAGATCAGGAAAACAGATAAAGAATTAATGTTTGTGGGTAGTGGGTGTGGAGCTCTAGAGTTTAGTTTCTGGTGTATTATATTCAGTTTGT
The DNA here is from genome assembly GCF_019923935.1 of Bubalus bubalis. Lineage (NCBI taxonomy): Eukaryota > Metazoa > Chordata > Mammalia > Artiodactyla > Bovidae > Bubalus > Bubalus bubalis. Next base: position 160,015,756 of record NC_059159.1, on the reverse strand, counting down.
TTATTGGATTTCTATGTGAAGAAGGCAAGTAGTTGGTTAGATGTACTAGTCTGGAGTTCAGAGGAGATGTTGGGCCTCTGAAGATTGAATTTGGATCATTAGTAAATAGCTGGTATTTAAAAAATAGAGGACTGGATACAATAATCTGGGAAGTTAGTGTATAAATAGAGAGTGGATCTGAGACCGAAACTCTGGACCCACAGCATGCTTGTAGGTTGGGAAGATGAAGAGATCCCAGTGAGTGTGTGGCCAGTGAGATAGGAGGTGGCCAAGAAAGAGCAAATTAAGAAGCAGGTTCAAGGAGGCTGGAGGGATGTGCACTGTCCAGCACTACTGAGAATTCACCATTGGTTTTTGGTAGCATGGCCCCAGAGTTTGTCTGCAACCCAACTCTGCATGACCCCAAGCAAGTTATTATATTTCACCTCCTCTGTTCCTTAGCTTTCTCTTCTGAAAACGAAGATACTGATACTGATCTTAGAGTTGTGATACCATTAAATAATATTTTATGAATATATTTAATATATATATATTTTTTACTTAGTTGAGTTCTTGACAAATCAGATCAGATCAGATCAGTCGCTCAGTCGTGTCTGACTCTTTGTGACTCCATGAATCGCAGCACGCCAGGCCTCCCTGTCCATCACCAACTCCCAGAGTTCACTCAGACTCACGTCCATCGAGTCAGTGATGCCATCCAGCCATCTCATCCTCTGTCATCCCCTTCTCCTCCTGCCCCCAATCCCTCCCAGCATCAGAGTCTTTTCCAATGAGTCAACTCTTCGCATCAGGTGGCCAAAGTACTGGAGGTTCAGCTTTAGCATTATTTCTTCCAAAGAAATCCCAGGGCTGATTTCCTTCAGAATGGACTCGTTGGATCTCCTTGCAGTCCAAGGGACTCTCAAGAGTCTTCTCCAACACCACACTTCAAAAGCATCAATTCTTCAGCGCTCAGCCTTCTTTACAGTCCAACTCTCACATCCATACATGACCACAGGAAAAACCATAGCTTTGACTAGATGGACCTTTGTTGGCAAAGTAAAGTCTCTGCTTTTGAATATGCTATCTAGGTTGGTCATAACTTCCTTCCAAGGAGTAAGCCTCTTTTAATTTCATGGCTGCAGTCACCATCTGTAGTGATTTTGGAGCCCAGAAAAAATAAAGTCTGACACTGTTTCCACTGTTTCCCCATCTATTTCCCACGAAGTGGTGGATGTCAAAATTCTAGGAATCAGCAAACTGAAATGGACTAGAATGGGTGAATTTAACTCAGATGACCATTATATCTACTACTGTGGGCAGGAATCCCTCAGAAGAAATGGAGTGGCCATCATGGTCAACAAAAGAGTCCGAAATGCCATACTTGGATGCAATCTCAAAAACAACAGAATGATCTCTGTTCGTTTCCAAGGCAAACCTTTCAATATCACAGTAATCCAAGTCTATGCCTCAACCAGTAACGCTGAAGAAGCTAAAGTTGAATGGTTCTATGAAGACCTACAAGACCTTTTAGAACTAACACCCAAAAAAGATGTCCTTTTCATTATAGGGGACTGGAATGCAAAAGTAGGAAGTCAAGAAACACCTGGAGTAACAGGCAAATTTGGCCTTGGAATACGGAATGAAGCAGGGCAAAGACTAATAGAGTTTTGCCAAGAAAATGCACTGGTCATAGCAAACACCCTCTTCCAACAACACAAGAGAAGACTCTATACGTGGACATCACCAGATGGTCAACACCAAAATCAGATTGATTATATTCTTTGCAGCCAAAGATGGAGAAGCTCTATACAGTCAGCAAAAACAAGACCAGGAGCTGACTGTGGCTCATACCATGAACTCCTTATTGCCAAATTCAGACTTAAATTGAAGAAAGGAGGGAAACCACTACACCATTCAGGTATGACCTAAATCAAATCCCTTATGATTATACAGTGGAAGTAAGAAATAGATTTAAGGGCCTAGATCTGATAGATAGTGTGCCTGATGAACTATGGAATGAGGTTCGTGACATTGTACAGGAGACAGGGATGAAGACCATTCCCATAGAAAAGAAATGCAAAAAAGCAAAATGGCTGTCTGGGGAGGCCTTACAAATAGCTGTGAAAAGAAGAGAAGTGAAAAGCAAAGGAGAAAAGGAAAGATATAAACATCTGAATGCAGAGTTCCAAAGAATAGCAAGAAGAGATAAGAAAGCCTTCTTCAGCGATCAATGCAAAGAAATAGAGGAAAACAACAGAATGGGAAAGACTAGGGATCTCTTCAAGAAAATCAGAGATACCAAAGGAACATTTCATGCAAAGATGAGCTCGATAAAGGACAGAAATGGTATGGACCTAACAGAAGCAGATGATATTAAGAAGAGGTGGCAAGAATACACAGAAGAACTGTACAAAAAAGATCTTCACGACCCAGATAATCACGATGGTGTGATCACTGACCTAGAGCCAGACATCCTGGAATGTGAAGTCAAGTGGGCCTTAGAAAGCATCACTATGAACAAAGCTAGTGGAGGTGATGGAATTCCAGTGGAGCTATTTCAAATCCTGAAAGATGATGCTGTGAAAGTGCTGCACTCAATATGCCAGCAAATTTGGAAAACTCAGCAGTGGCCACAGGACTGGAAAAGGTCAGTTTTCATTCCAATCCCAAAGAAAGGCAATGCCAAAGAATGCTCAAACTACTGCACAATTGCACTCATCTCACACGCTAGTAAAATAATGCTCAAAATTCTCCAAGCCAGGCTTCAGCCATATGTGAACCGTGAACTTCCTGATGTTCAAGCTGGTTTTAGAAAAGGCAGAGGAACCAGAGATCAAATTGCCAACATCCGCTGGATCATGGAAAAAGCAAGAGAGTTCCAGAAAAACATCTATTTCTGCTTTATTGACTATGCCCAAGCCTTTGACTGTGTGGATCACAATAAACTGTGGAAAATTCTGAAAGAGATGGGAATACCAGACCACCTGACCTGCCTCTTGAGAAACCTGTATGCAGATCAGGAAGCAACAGTTAGAACTGGACATGGAACAACAGAATGGTTCCAAATAGGAAAAGGAGTACGTCAAGGCTGTATATTGTCACCCTGTTTCTTGACATATAATAGTGGTCAAAAACTATCATTCAGTGTCCATCATCTTCCCCTTTATAAAATGCCTAAATGATATTAGATTGAGCCACAGAAAATTTCTGATTTTGAACCATTTTTAACCTATGAAATGGCAATATCATATGTTTCAGCTTAGTAACTGAATTAGAATTCTGTGTTCTAAATAAGGCAGACTTTTACTGGCCTATTCGCTCATAATAAGATTTCTAATTGCACATTTCCCACTTAATAAATTCTCCAGGAGAAAGTTCTCCTGGTAATAGTTTCTAAACTGCTCTCTGATTCTGTTCCTTTTCATGTTGGCAGCACATCAAAGTCCACCGCAAGGACCCAGCTTCATTCACACATACCACTTGGCATTTAGAACACAGAGGTATAAACTCAGCTCTTCTGATCTACTTCCTGTGGCCCTGCTGTAATGCTCATCCTTTAGTGGAAAGTCTGTTAATTTTCTTCCAGGTGTCATGCCTGCAATTTGGTGAAGCTGCTGCCAAGAGGACTCTGGGGTTAACTTTAGAGGTGACCATATCCACCAGGTTTTACTCTGCCTGAAGTGTTTTCCCCTTTGAGAAAGCACCCATGGGCATCCCTAGTCACTAATGCTCATGGATCTGATTAAGTAGTCAGTTGCTCAGTTTCCTCCCATCTCCTAGCTCAGGAGAAACATAGCAAAACAAAATATAACAAAATGAAATTATTTTCTGTGCTCCAAAATTTGGCAGAAACTAGAAGGGAAAGTGATTAACATCTATCAACAGCATGATTTCCCAATGATGTGCTTTTTCCAGAGGCATCTTTTTAAGTACCTGGCTACCTCTCTTAGCTCCTTGCCCTGGAAATTTGGGTTTACTAATTAGCTTACATACTAAAGCTAACTCATTAAGCCCTGAATAAGCCACCAACCTTTCTTCTTGCTCAAAAGGATCCCCTTTTAAATGAGCTGTACTACTCCCTTTCTGCAAAAGAGCAAGTAAATCCATTTAAAGAATAAGCCCAAGGGGTTCAATGAAAAAAAAGTTACATTATTTTATGGTCCACCATTCCAGCAATAGGAAAAAAATTCTTAAAACTTCAGCAAGAGTTACAGCTTTTAAATAAAATTGCCCTGTTTGGTGTGTAGAGTCACTCAGAGTTCTGAGAAGGAATGCATATTAAGAAGACCCTGCGAACATGTTCTGAGCTTCCTATTTTAAATAGGTACAACCATATTCAAAGGAAGTGGAGAGATGAAAGACATGATAGTAGAGGAGGAAAAAACTGCTAATAATTACTGATCATTTTCTGTGTGCTAGCCTATGCCTCTTTATGTTTCAGATAATCTGAGGGCAGGTAATATCTACATTTTACAGATAAAGAAGATTAGGCTTACAAGGCTCATTAATTGACTTGTTAAAAGTCAAACAGCTGGTAAGTAGCAAAGTCAGGATTTGAACACAAATCTGTGGGTCTCAGAACCCTGCTACTTTCTTGAAAGTATGAAAATAGTGGAAGCGTCTGAAGGTGGATTCTAGGGGCTCCAGGGCTTTGTTCTTTTCTACAAGGTGTGCATTATGATAAAAGAAGGGTTTTGATTTATAACAAGCTGATGGCATAAGTCTCCATGAGAGCCACGCAGTAGCAGAATTTGCCATTGACCACCCAAGACCACTGCGGTGCTGGAGAAGACTCTTGAGAGTCCCTTGGACAGCAAGGAGATCAAACCAGTTAATCCTAAAGGAACTCAATCCTGAGTTTATTGGAAGGACTGATGCTGAAGCTAAAGCTTAAATACTTTGGCCATTTGATGCAAAGAACTGACTCACTGGAAAAGACCCTGATGCTGGGAAAAATTGAGGGAAAGAGGGGAAGGGGGTGACAGAGGATGAGGTGGTTGGATGTCATCACTGACTCAATGGACATGAGTTTGAGCAAACTCAGGGAGATAGTGATGGACAGAGAAGCCTGGCTTGCTGCAGTTCATGGGGTTGCAAAGAGTTGGACATAACTCAGTGACTGAGCAGCAGCAACCCAAGACAGAATGGCACAATGCTTAAGAGCATACACTCTGAAATGGAGCTGCATTCCTATCCTGAGTAAGCTTAGCTAAATCATTTAACATCTTTGATCCTCCGTTTCCTCATCTGTGAAATGGGGATGGTAATCATAGTATTTGTAAGCATTAAATGAATGTAAAGCATTTGGTGCCAGAACCAAGCAAGAGTCAGCCTCTTAGTTATTAGTCAAGACACTGCCATTACCTAGCTTTGATTATGCCTAGGAAACAGGGGAAAGCATTGTCTTTTGCACAGTTGTTGGACATGTTTTGGTGTTAATGTGTCTCCTGGTCTTCTTTCGCTTCTGGAACTCAGGATAACTAAGTGCTTTAGGAAATAAATCTTTTAACTAACTTTTAGCCCACTCAGCTTAACACATCTCATAGGAAAATCCCCACACAGACACAGACTCTCCAATGCTACAAAAATATATCAGGACATCTATGTTTACCATCCACTTACCCTACTTTTTATCTTCCTTACCGCTGTGTATTAAATGGGAAAAGCCTAGACTAGTAGGGTGGACATTTGTTGATTTGCCTCTCTAGCATCCATTGTCCCATCTTCCTTCTCAAGGGCTCCTGATTTTCTGTAGGGTTTCATGTATTTCCACAGAAACTGCCTGTAACAATCTAGGCTCCAGGAGAAGGAACACATACCTTCCCTTAGCCACTTAGATTGCTTTGAGGAGGGCAACTTGTAACCTAAGTTATTCCAAGCAGAGTGAGTCTTGAGATCAGGAATATTGGGGCAAAAACTTTCCTGCTGGATATGGATGAAGAATCATCAGGCTCTTGCAATTATAGACATCCTTTTTGCTACCAGGATGGAGGCTGGTTTTAGGGTGAAGGTAGAGAAAAGGATGAGAGAAATCAGGTTCTTGGTCATATCATTGACCTGATCAAGTTTCCTTGAATCCAGAACCATTTCTTGACTGTTACAGAAGTCAAAAACTTATTTTTAATGTTAAAGCTTTGCAATTGAAAAATTCCCTACTGACTTATTTGGAGACAGGCAGCTTGATTGTGTTCTGGGCTAGTTCTGCAAGACTTGTAACACTCAACTTTCGAATCAGATAATTGGGAGTTAAATGAGATTATGGGTGAAAGCATTTTTTAAAACTCTAAAGTAATTATAAATGTAAGGCTTTGTTGTGATAATTTGACATTGATGTCATAATGGATGATTCTGTGTTTCTTTCATAACAAAGCCTTGTTTTGCTTGGCAGCTTGGGTTGACCCCCAAGCTATAGGCAATCGTCTCTGACTGGCATTTTCACATTTCACCCTTGCAGGTTTTGGAAAGTGTTGGGGACTTGTGGATTTCATAGAGAACGTGATGGTTTGTCAAGTCACCATGAATTGGTTTACTCTTGATAATAATGGGCTTCCCTGGTGGCTCAGCGGTAAAGAGTCTCCCTGCAATGCAGGAGACCCAGCTTTGATCCCTGGGTCAGGAAGATCCGCTGGAGAGGGAAATGGCAACCTTGATAATAATATCTATGATAGTCATCAGCAAGTAGTTTCTTATTCTCTATCTTTCCTTCACCTGGATTTTGGGGTTTTAAGTTAAAGTTCTCTTTACCAGAGGATTACAACAATGTAATGATAGCATTGGTGAGGTCACAAAGCATCCAGATAGCTCAATCAAAGGCAGGCAGGTATCCGTAACCCAAAAACCAAGAGTTAGGGATAAGTATCATTTTGTAGCATTATCCATGAAAAGAATCTTCTTGGTGTGAGAAAAGAAAGGAAAGCTATGTTTACGGAGTAATCACCATATACCCATTACCAAATCATGCACATGCTTTCCTGTGGCATCTAAAATAATCTGGTAATAAACCTTTTATCCCATAGAAACTCTCTCTAAGCCCCAAACAATATAACTGTCAGACTTGTAATGTCTTTCATGATCCAGTGTGGGACAAAGTGGAAAGATGACCAGACTTGGACTCAAACGCTCTAGATTCCACTCATTAACTTTCTGGGCCCTCAAATTTTCGCTTGATAAACAGACCGATTTAGACTACTGTGTCCTACTTCATAGGCTTTTGTGAGGATTAAATTGAACTGCAGATAATAAACTGTAACATTCTGTATATTATTATCATTTTTATTAATGTCAGATAACAGTAACCCTGTGACCACTTAAGCTAATTTTCATTTCAGTTGCTGTATCTCAGTTTTTGATTTGGAAATTCTGTTTAAAATAATTCTTTGCTTTCTTGTTGCCAAATGTGCAGAGCAATAAAAATATAAAACTCATTACAGCAGAACACAAAACTATCATATATAGGATTATTTCCTCTAAAAGCTTCAGACAATTCCTTCTAAGAATGATTCTCAACTTGAACATACATGGTGTTATCCAGTTGTATAATAGTAAGTTTTGTGGAATATTATGACATATTGTAAACACATTAGATGAAAAAATACATGTCCTTTTGGATACAAAAGATATGGATTTATTTAACTTATTTATAGAATTACGCACATGCAAAGCCTCTGGGAAGTTTGAATAATGAAACAAGATATAAAACAACAATTTGGCAAATCTAATACAGTTATGTAAAGTTTAAAAATAAAATAAAATTAAAAAAAAAACAAAAAAAAACACAACAAAAATGTATAAAGGGAAAGCTCTGATTCCATCACTGGTTAAAAGAACTTCTAATCCCATCTGATACTAAACTAATTAAATGGCTAGTCCCTGGGTTACATGCTCATACTAGGATAGTATTAATAGTTCTCAAAGAGTTCATTCTAGTATTCTAGATCAATGATGCTCAAAAGAAATATGATGCAAGCCACAAACCAGAGCACATATATAATTTTAAATTTTCTAGTAATGACACTAAAAAAGTAAAAAGAAACAGGTGAAGCTAATTCTAAAAGCATATTTTACCATCCTCTGCAATTTTCTGGAAGAGTTTGAGCAGGATAGGTGTTAGCTCTTCTCTAAATTTTTGGTAGAATTCAGCTGTGAAACCGTCTGGACCTGGGCTTTTGTTTGCTGGAAGATTTTTGATTACAGTTTCAATTTCCGTGTTTGTGATGGGTCTGTTAAGATTTTCTATTTCTTCCTGATCGAGTTTTGGAAAGTTGTACTTTTCTAAGAATTTGTCCATTTCTTCCATGTTGTCCATTTTATTGGCATATAATTGTTGATAGTAGTCTCTTATGATCCTTTGTATTTCTGTGTTGTCTGTTGTGATCTCTCCATTTTCATTTCTAATTTTATTGATTTGATTTTTCTCCCTTTGTTTCTTGATGAGTCTGGCTAATGGTTTGTCAATTTGATTTATCCTTTCAAAAAACCAGCTTTTGGTTTTGTTGATTTTTGCTATGATCTCTTTTGTTTCTTTTGCATTTATTTCTGCTCTAAGTTTTAAGATTTCTTTCCTTCTACTAACCCTAGGGTTCTTCATTTCTTCCTTTTCTAGTTGCTTTAGGTGTAGAGTTAGGTTATTTATTTGACTTTTTTCTTGTTTCTTGAGGTGTGCCTGTATTGCTATGAACTTTCCCCTTAGGACTGCTTTTACTGTGTCCCACAGGTTTTGGGTTGTTGTGTTTTCATTTTCATTTGTTTCTATGCAAATTTTGATTTCTTTTTTGATTTCTTCTGTGATTTGTTGGTTATTCAGCAGCGTGTTGTTCAGCCTCCATATGTTGGAATTTTTAATAGTTTTTCTCTTGTAATTGAGATCTAATCTTACTGCATTGTGGTCAGAAAAGATGCTTGGAATGATTTCTATTTTTTTGAATTTACCAAGGCTAGATTTATGGCCCAGGATGTGATCTATCCTGGAGAAGGTTCCATGTGCGCTTGAGAAAATCATACACCATGACCAAATGGGCTTTATCCCAGGGATGCAAGGATTCTTCCATATCCGCAAATCAATCAATGTAATACACCACATTAACAAATGGAAAAATAAAAACCATATGATTATCTCAATAGATGCAGAGAAAGCCTTTGACAAAATTCAACATCCATTTATGATAAAAACTCTCCAGAAAGCAGGAATAGAAGGAACATACCTCAACATAATCAAAGCTATATATGACAAACCCACAGCAAACATTATCCTCAATGGTGAAAAATTGAAAGCATTTCCTCTAAAGTCAGGAACAAGACAAGGGTGCCCACTTTCACCATTACTATTCAACATAGTTTTGGAAGTTTTGGCCACAGCAATCAGAGCAGAAAAAGAAATAAAAGGAATCCAAATTGGAAAAGAAGAAGTAAAGCTCTCACTGTTTGCAGATGACATGATCCTCTACATAGAAAACCCTAAAGACTCCACCAGAAAATTACTAGAACTAATCAATGACTATAGTAAAGTTGCAGGATATAAAATCAACAGCCAGAAATCCCTTGCATTCCTATACACTAATAATGAGAAAACAGAAAGAGAAATTAAGGAAACAATTCCATTCACCATTGCAACGGAAAGAATAAAATACTTAGGAATATATCTACCTAAAGAAACTAAAGACCTATATATAGAAAACTATAAAACACTGGTGAAAGAAATCAAAGAGGACACTAACAGATGGAGAAATATACCATGTTCATGGATTGGAAGAATCAATATAGTGAAAATGAGTATACTACCCAAAGCAATCTATAGATTCAATGCAATCCCTATCAAGCTACCAACAGGATTCTTCACAGAGCTCGAACAAATAATTTTACAATTTGTATGGAAAAACAAAAAACCTCGAATAGCCAAAGTGATCTTGAGAAAGAAGAATGGAACTGGAGGAATCAACCTACCTGACTTCAGGCTCTACTACAAAGCCACAGTTATCAAGACAGTATGGTACTGGCACAAAGACAGAAATATAGATCAATGGAACAAAATAGAAAGCCCAGAGATAAATCCATGCACCTATGGACACCTTATCTTTGACAAAGGAGGCAAGAATATACAATGGATAAAAGACAATCTCTTTAACAAGTGGTGCTGGGAAATCTGGTCAACCACTTGTAAAAGAATGAAACTAGAACACTTTCTAACACCATACACAAAAATAAACTCAAAATGGATTAAAGATCTAAACGTAAGACCAGAAACTATAAAACTCCTAGAGGAGAACATAGGCAAAACACTCTCTGACATACATCACAGCAGGATCCTCTATGACCCACCTCCCAGAATATTGGAAATAAAAGCAAAAATAAACAAATGGGACCTAATTAACCTTAAAATCTTCTGCACATCAAAGGAAACTATTAGCAAGGTGAAAAGACAGCCTTCAGAATGGGAGAAGATAATAGCAAATGAAGCAACTGACCAACAACTAATCTCGAGAATATACAAGCAACTCCTACAGCTCAACTCCAGAAAAATAAATGACCCAATCAAAAAATGGGCCAAAGAACTAAATAGACATTTCTCCAAAGAAGACATACAGATGGCTCACAAACACATGAAAAGATGCTCAACATCACTCATTATCAGAGAAATGCAAATCAAAACCACTATGAGGTACCATCTCACACCAGTCAGAATGGCTGCGATCCAAAAGTCTACAAGTAGTAAATGCTGGAGAGGGTGTGGAGAAAAGGGAACCCTCTTACACTGTTGGTGGGAATGCAAACTAGTACAGCCACTATGGAGAACAGTGTGGAGATTCCTTAAAAAACTGGAAATAGAACTGCCTTATGATCCAGCAATCCCACTGCTGGGCATACACACTGAGGAAACCAGAAGGGAAAGAGACACGTGTACCCCAGTGTTCATCACAGCACTGTTTATAATAGCCAGGACATGGAAGCAACCTAGATGTCCATCAGCAGATGAATGGATAAGAAAGCTGTGATACATATACACAATGGAGTATTACTCAGCCATTAAAAAGAATACATTTGAATCAGTTCTAATGAGGTAGATGAAACTGGAGCCTATTATACAGAGTGAAGTAAGCCAGAAAGAAAAACACCAATACAGTATACTAACGCATATATATGGAATTTAGAAAGATGGTAACAATAACCCTGTGTACGAGACAGCAAAAGAGACACTGATGTATAGAACAGTCTTATGGACTCTGTGGGAGAGGGAGAGGGTGGGAAGATTTGGGAGAATGGCATTGAAACATGTAAAATATCATGTATGAAACGAGTTGCCAGTCCAGGTTTGATGCACGATACTGGATGCTTGGGGCTGGTGCACTGGGATGACCCAGAGGGATGGAATGGGGAGGGAGGAGGGAGGAGGGTTCAGGATGGGGAACACATGTATACCTGTGGTGGATTCATTTTGATATTTGGCAAAACTAATACAATTACGTAAAGTTTAAAAATAAAATAAAATTAAAAAAAAATAAAAGCATATTTTATCTTAACATGTAATCAACATAAGAATTTCAGTGAGATGTTTGTATTCTTTTTTTTGAACTAGGTCTTCAAAATCTGGTGTGTAAAAAGCCTTATATCACATCTCAATTCAGACAGCCACATTTCACATATGCAATAGACAGATATGAAAAATGGCTATTGTACTGGACGATAGAGCTCTAGCTTTCATTGAAGGTGATTTTTAGATTTGGAAAGACCTGGGTTTGAATGCCTGTTTCATCATTTATTTCCTGTGTGACTTGAACAAGTTACTGTTCTGCAGAACAGTCATTAAGACTTAATGTGAGAAAAGTCACATGAAGGAGTACCTCTCCCATCATCTGGGCCCCAGTAGGTAGGTGATCAATAAGGGTTAGTTCTCATTCCAGATTTTCAATATGGAGGTGGAGGGTGGCTTGGGAGAAAGGCAGAAGCATTAGTAGGAAACCCAGATGAATCTTCTCACTCCAGGCAAAGATAGCATGGATGAAAGGGCTGAAGGGTGGAGGTGCTGAACTGAGTGAACAGATGGAGACCTGACAGGCATTTCCAGATTAGTGCTACATGGTTACTGCATAGTTACTCAAAAAGCTGAAGCATCTGTCTTCTCTGTGCTGGCCTAGAATGTTAAGGTATGTAACCCTTTTGAAGAAGAGCTGTCAAGAAATGAAGAAATGATTCAAAGTCATGCCCTAGAAGGAATGATTGAAGGAGGTGATTGATATATTTCCATTTGAGATGAGGGTGGGGGAAGGGAAGAGATAAGAGAGATGAGACTGGGGGAGAAAATAGTTTTGTGTTTAAATAAACCAGCTTTGTCTGGTCGTAAGAGCCAGAACTATTGTGAAAACTACAGAGAGGAAGATTCTAGCTCAACAAGAACTTTTTAACAGAGATGCTTTGAAAATGGAATGAGTTATCCTGTGAGGTAGTATTTTATAGAAGATAAGATATCACTTAATTACTTGGATACTGTTAATATGAGGAGACTCAAATGAGGCAACACATATAAAACACTATGATTTACTATATATCATTATCATTATTGGCTTCCCTGGTGGCTCAGGCAGTAAATAATCTGCCTGCAATGTGGGAGACCTGGGTTTGATCCCTGGATCGGGAAGAATCCCCTGGAGAAGGGAATGTTAAGTAAATGCGGTGACCACTTAACACAGGTATTGTTAGACTAGATGAACTCTGAGGCCCTTTCAGTTCTTGGAGTCTCTAAATCACTCCTCCTTTCTGTGCACTACTGCCTGATTACCCAACTTTGGACTTGACACTTCTTCAAGGACATGACATACTAGGAATTGAATATCCATTCTCTGGTCCTGCCTGTGGGAAGAGTGTCTTACCAAGAATCAAGGTGTTTCTCTTGCAGCCCCTTCCACACTGGCATCAGTTGTCTCTTTGTGTGCCAGGGCCTGGAGGAGTTGGAATGCTGTCCTACTTTGTTAAATGTTAGTTGCTCAGTTGTGTCCAACTCTTTGTGACCCCCATTGACTGTAACCCACCAGGCTCCTCTGTCCATGGGATTTCCCAGTCAAGAATACTGGAGTGGGTTGCCATTTTCTTCTCCAGGGGATCTTCCTGACCCAGGGATCGAACCCAGGTTCCCCACATTACAGGCAGATTCTGTACTGTCTGAGTCACTAGGGAAGCCCCATCCAAATCTGGGGCTTCTCATTGCACATTCAATCTTAGCATTGTCTTCCACCTTGGTTTCTGGGTGCCACTTTCTTCCAGTTTTGTTTCTGACTTTTGTACTGGACAGTACAGCTCTAGATTTCAGTGAGGCTGATTTGGGGATTCAGAAAGACCTGGGTTGGAATGCCTGTTTCATCATTTATTTCCTGGGTGACTTGAACAAGTGACCATTCTGCAGAGCTGTCATGGGACTTAACGTGAGATGAGTCACATGAAAGTGTACCTCTTCCAGCACCTGGTCTCTAGTTGGTAGGTGATCAGTAAGGGTTAGTTCTCTTCCTGGCTTTTCAAAATGGAGGTGGAGGGTGAGTTGGGAGAAACCATCTTTTAGCTTCCTACTCTTCAACTATAGGAGCTTTTGTAGGGTCTGATCACAGCCACCTTCTCTCTCTTCCCCCTCTCTCCACTTTTCCATGGTGATGTGATCTTTTCTCTCGGCCCTGCTCTTGACGGCCACATCTTTTCCCTCCAGCTTAAGTTTCCTCCTTGAGCTGCCTTCCTGATGACCTGCCCGATGTGTCATAGGGTCCTCTAACCCAGCATGCCACACCTGAATGGTTGTTCTTCAGCCTGCTCACCCTCCTTGGCTGCCCATCATCCACTCACTTGCCTCATTCAGACCCTGCAGTTTGTTTCTTCTTCTCCTCGCCCCCTGCAACTAGTCCACTACCAGGAACTGGGTTTGATCCCGTCTACATTTATGATCTTTTTCTTCTCTCGCCTGGGCTATTCTTGTCTTCTTGACCCAGTGCACACACCACTTTCCAATACTAAGAGCCTTAAGATTTTATAGAAGGGCCTCAGGTGCTATTTGAGGCTGAAGGGAGGCCATATAGTATGACTCCTGATCCTGAATTACTGCTTCTACCAAAGCTGATGTGCTTTGGTTTGTTTCATTTCATTAAGCTTCCACTTACGATTTGACTTGAAAGAAGGATTCTGCTGTATAAAAATAAGCAGGAAAAGCATTCTTTTATGGGCTTTCCTACTTCTAGGCTTTTCTCCTCCTATGCCATATTCAAAGCACACACAAGAGATTTTTCTGAAGTGGAAATACAATCTTGCCATAGTCAACTTTAAACTGTTTCCTTAAATCCCACTACCTACAGGGTAAATGTCAGCTTTCATTCTCAGGCTTTTATGATGATTCTTACCTGTCCCTTTACCTTTCTCTAATACTGTCCCCTTTCCTCCCATAGTCAGATCATTTTCAATTCCCCTGGAACACTAAAGCATTTGCTCTCAGTATCCTCTCTTGGGAATTACTCCAAGCTGCCATCTGCCTGGCAAGTGCCAGCTTCTCTTTTAAGGTTTGATTCAAGAATCACCTTTTCTTTGAAGCTTTCATAATTGTGTAAGTAGAAATTTACCCCACTTTCCATAGCTTGTGTACAAGTTACCATAACCTGTAATGTTCTGAGTGTTTTACTTGTCTCTCTCCATGATTACTTGTCTCCTCTACCATGAGCAGGAAACGTGGCTGTCTTCATTGTGTTTGTTTGTCCATTTACCACCAAAGGGCTTGGTCTGCAGGGGGTGCTCAGAAACTGCTGACTGTGTATAGTATTAGTTGCTCAGTCCTGTCTGACTCTTTGTGACCCCATGGACTGTAGCCCATCAAGCTCCTCTGTCTGTGGGATTCTCCAGGTAAGAACACTGGAGTGGGTTGCCATTCTCTTCTTCAGAGGATCTTCCTAACCCAGGGATCAAAACCAGGTCTTCTGCATTGCAGGCAGATTGTTTACTGTCTGAGCCACCAAAAAGAAGGCTTAATTAAATCTTAAGAAGCAAAGCTGTGCAGATGAGTTGGTGCTAAGCCCCTGATGGGAGGCCAAGGGTGGCGTTTTTCCTATAATTTTTCCATGTTGTAAGTGGATAGTAACCAGCAAACATTCTGCTGACTACGCATTAGTTTATAAATGCACTTACTTCTGTGGATGTAAAGCAATCGAATCAGCTTCTGTCTAGTCTCTCCAAATTTGACTTTTGGATAATGTCTATTACCAAAAGCAATGGTTATAAAATGTTATTTGTACTGAACTTTGTGGCTACAATCTGTTTTACTTTCATTATCTTGTTTGATATTTACAGCAATCCTGTGGGTCATGCAGGGCAGATATTACTCCCATTTTATAGATGTGTAGAACCAGATTCTCAGATGTCACCTGGGTTTCCCGAAGTCACATAGCTGTTCGTTAATAGAGCTCGATATTTAAGTCATTTCAAAATCAGTTGATCATTATATCTATTTGAGGGTCCCTTTGCCACTTAAAGGAACACCCTCCTGTTGTATTGAATATGATAAATAGGTTCTTCTTCTGCTGCTGCTGCTACTAAGTCACTTCAGTCGTGTCCGACTCTGTGCGACCCCATAGACAGCAGCCCACTAGGCTCCCCTGTCCCTGGGATTCTCCAGGCAAGAACACTGGAGTGGGTTGCCATTTCCTTCTCCAATGCATGAAAGTGAAAAGTGAAAGTGAAGTCACTTAGTCGAGTCCGACTCCTAGCAACCCCATGGACTGCAGCCTACCAGGCTCCTCCATCCATGGGATTTTCCAGGCAAGAGTGCTGGAGTGGGTTGCCATTGCCTTCTCCAAAATAGGTCCTTAGGGTCAGATAAAACTCTTGTTGACATACCTGTCTGACAGTTGGTCATCAGGAGAATGGAGTTTTTCATTATCTTACTTACTGGCTCCCTCATTTCTTACCCCAAGTCTTCCCCATGTCAAGTTGCCAAGGCTTGCAATGGTCACTGCAGTTTGTTGACAAATAACAAAGATACTCCTTGTCTAGCTGTCAACTGTACATCCTCTGGGTTTGCCAGGTGAGCGCAACATGCAAGGAAAGGTTTTGTTGTGGTCTGTGACTCACTGCACTCACTCCTCTGCCACTCCCTGGGTGCAGGCGATTACAATCTGCCCATTGCACAACTTTAGAATATCTCTGGGTGAATTGGCAAATGATGTAAAAAACTCCAACTGACTCAAGGTTCAGCCACTGCTACATGAATCAAAAGGCATACTACCATAGAAGAGTTACTGTAATCTCATCTGCAGATTGCTTCTCTTTATCATTGAGAGATTTAGCGGAGGCATTCCCTGCTGAAGGGAAATGCCTTCTTTTTTTTTTTTTATTATTTTTTTTAAATTTTATTTTATTTTTAAACTTTACATAACTGTATTAGTTTTGCCAAATATCAAAATGAATCCGCCACAGGTATACATGTGTTCTCCATCCTGAACCCTCCTCCCTCCTCCCTCCCCATTCCATCCCTCTGGGTCATCCCAGTGCACCAGCCCCAAGCATCCAGTATCGTGCATCAAACCTGGGCTGGCAACTCATTTCATACATGATATTTTACATGTTTCAATGCCATTCTCCCAAATCTTCCCACCCTCTCCCTCTCCCACAGAGTCCATAAGACTGTTCTATACATCAGTGTCTCTTTTGCTGTCTCGTACACAGGGTTATTGTTACCATCTTTCTAAATTCCATATATATGCGTTAGTATACTGTATTGGTGTTTTTCTTTCTGGCTTACTTCACTCTGTATAATAGGCTCCAGTTTCATCTACCTCATTAGAACTGATTCAAATGTATTCTTTTTAATGGCTGAGTAATACTCCATTGTGTATATGTACCACAGCTTTCTTATCCATTCATCTGCTGATGGACATCTAGGTTGCTTCCATGTCCTGGCTATTATAAACAGTGCTGCGATGAACATTGGGGTACTCGTGTCTCTTTCCCTTCTGGTTTCCTCAGTGTGTATGCCCAGCAGTGGGATTGCTGGATCATAAGGCAGTTCTATTTCCAGTTTTTTAAGGAATCTCCACACTGTTCTCCATAGTGGCTGTACTAGTTTGCATTCCCACCAACAGTGTAAGAGGGTTCCCTTTTCTCCACACCCTCTCCAGCATTTACTACTTGTAGACTTTTGGATCGCAGCCATTCTGACTGGTGTGAGATGGTACCTCATAGTGGTTTTGATTTGCATTTCTCTGATAATGAGTGATGTTGAGCATCTTTTCATGTGTTTGTGAGCCATCTGTATGTCTTCTTTGGAGAAATGTCTATTTAGTTCTTTGGCCCATTTTTTGATTGGGTCATTTATTTTTCTGGAGTTGAGCTGTAGGAGTTGCTTGTATATTCTCGAGATTAGTTGTTTGTCAGTTGCTTCTCTCCAAAGTCTTGGAATGTCATTTGGAAGAAAGGATGTGAGTAGGAGAAAGGGCCCTTCTCACTTGTTCGGAAGTAGCTCAGTTCAGGTCCTGTTGATGAGAGGTGTTGTCCTCTTGGTTTGCTTCAAGATTTCCCCATGTGCTCACAGTTTAAGATATCTTCCTCAACAGGACGTCAGAGGATCAGTTTTTGGGGGGAGGGAATCACTGTATGAGGATAGCAAAAAGATTACTTGTGAATTAAATTCAGTATGACATGAAGCAATTCAGTTTCTTGACAGATAGTATGTCTGTCATAAATCAAAAATTATATATGGGTGGAACTGAAATTTATTATAGTTGCCACTGTTAATTGCTACATTGTCTTCAAAAGGTCTCTAGTAAAATTTGAGGGCTGGAGAGGTGAAGGGAGTTAGTGTCTGGGTTGGTTGAATGTCCTCTCCTTCATCATCTCTGTTTCATGAACCCATTCATTGGCTGCTGGATAAGGTCCTACCCTAAGCCATGCTCTGTGTTAGATTCCTGGGAGTCCACGGTGATGAATAAGGTACAGTCCATGTTCTCAGAAAGTGTTTAGTGTAGTGAGATGACCTAGGAACAGATAGTTGTAATACCCTGTCTAGGTGCAAATTTGGATATATCCACAAGGTGTTTTGAGAGTAGACAGGGACAGCTCCTAGCTTAGGGAATCTAGGAATGTTTCTTGGATGAGGTGATGATACTTGAAATAAGTCTTAAACATAACTGCCCTTGGATTTGTGCAGGAAGGGCCACTGCCCTGAGTTCTAAGCTTTAGAGGGCCCCATTCTGGTTTTCTTCTAGCTCCCCACGAATGTGCTGAACTCTGAATTTTTTGCTCAGACAACTCAGAGCCTGCTTCTAGATCCTGTGTGGGCCTCTTTCTCTGGTCCATTCTCCCTTTGGCTTATTGAATCTCTAGGTGACCTCCTAGACCTGAAGAGTAGTCCAAGAGTGCTTGTTTTAGCTGAATGGGGATGGAGTTTGGACATGTGCGTTGGAGCAACCACTTATGTGCACAAGAGACTCCTCACCCTGTAGGTAAGAGCCATTTCAGGGGAAGGGAAAGGGGCAGGCCAGAAGCTGGGACAAGGTTCTATTTTCTCTGGGTCTTCCAATCTTGCATGGATTCCCTGCAGTGTTTGAACTCTACACCTGAACCTGCCCTTCCATATTGTTGAGGATATATTTTCAAGATGGGAAGAGAGTGACTATTTTACTTAACAGGAGGCTGGCTTGACATAACTTTTCAGTAGTTGAGTGAAGTTGCTCAGTCATTTCCAACTCTTTGTGACCCCATGTACTATAGCCTGCCAAGCTCCTTTGTCCATGGGATTTTCTAAGCAAGAATACAGGAATGGGTTGCCATTTCCTTCTTCAGGGGATCTTCCTGACCCAGGGATCAAACCCGAGTATCCTGCACTGCAGGCAGATTCTTTACCATCTGAACCACCATGGTAGTAGCTGCTACTGCTGCTGCTAAATTGCTTCAGTCGTGTCTGACCCTGTGCAACCCCATAGATGGCAGCCCACCAGGCTCTCCCATCGCTAGGATTCTCAAGGCAAGAACACTGGAGTGGGTTGCCATTTCCTTCTCCAATGCATGAAAGTTAAAAGTGAATGTGAAGTCTCTCAGTTGTGTCTGACTCCTAGCGACCCCATGGACTGCAGCCTACCAGGCTCCTCTGTCCATGAGATTTTCCAGGCAAGAGTACTGGAGTGGGGTGCCATTGCCTTCTTCACCATGGTAGTAGAGACATATGCAAATCGGACCTCTGTCCAATTGACCTGGACGCTACAAACGTTAAGGACCAGATCTTATGATTATGAGTGTGGCATCTCCAGGCTGTGCGTTGATTTAGGTTCACTAAGCCTTAGAGAGTCTAAGCTTCCAGGGGCTCCATTTAGTGGGGACACAGGCAGAGTCCAATCACAGTAACAGTATGCTGTAAGAGAGGTCTGTTGATGAGGCACAGAGAAGAGAGACATCCATTTGACTGGAGTGATAGGAAGTAGGAACCTTTTGACATGAGCCTTAAAATATAGATATGTGAGTCTGGTATAAGAATGAGGGAAGAGATTTTAGACAGAAAAGGTGGAGACCTAACAAAGTATGGGCAAAGGAAAAATAGTTCAGCATTGTGGGAGCTGTGAATAGGAGGGCGAGGCCGGGGCATGGATCATGAGAGGTCTTACAAGTTAGGCTGAGGAGGCTCTTATTCCTTAGACCAGGGGGACCTCTCCAGGCTTCTAAACAAATGGGAGACTAGGGTGATGAGCTTTCCCTTTTAGAAATACTCCTCTGGCAACTGAGTAGAAGCAGATTGAGTGGAGGGGCCAGTTTTGGACCTCAACTGTTCTTTTATATGCACATATTTCACCCATTAGACTTTTGTTATACTAGCTCAGTGACTGGCCTCCCAGCTATTTATTGGGAAGTTTTTTTGAGGAGGCTTTTAAAAAGCACCTATGCCAGCCCTGGTCCCAGACCAATTAAATTAAAATCTTTGGGGCTTAATTACCTGTAACTTTCAGATACGTCCCAGATGATTCTGATGCACCGAGGACTGATAACCACAGTGAACTATTTCAATTTTCCACCCCAAGGATTTCTTTCTCTGTTATTGCACTTTGAAGATTAGAGAGGTATTTTGAATATCACCAATTTTATTGTAGGAAAACCAACTTCTGGTTTGAGGACTACATGGATACCCTCCATCATGATCCACAAGCTCTTTTCTTAATGGTTGCTTCTTTTCCCATTTGCAAATGTCTCCCTGGGCAACAGAAGCTGGGAGTGAAAATCACCTACTTGATATTCCTGGGGATTTGGCAACTTAGCTGTTTCATGCCTATTCACAGATAGATTCTCTTCGAATTGGTTGCCTTATTTTTCAAAGGAGTGCTTTACTCTTTGGGCTTGATGGGGTGTCCTTGTGTGCCAAAGCTCATGGAGACAGTTTGACGACGAACTGCCTTCCACCTACCTGTGCAGGCGTGAGTACTGCGTCAGGCTGGTCACAGAAGAGTGTCCCAGTTCTGTGTGAACTGAACTGAACCTCAAGGGAAGTGGAGTGGTGGTTTCCACAGGCAGGACATCACGGGTATGACTGCTTTGTTTGAAGCCCCCGTGAGCCCTGTGCTTCTTTGTACACTACACTTCGATAATCATTGCCCCTAGGGCTTAGGTCATGGGAGCAGGCTTTCTTAGAGAAAATTTCTACTTTGTCTCACGTCCCAGCACAGACAAGTACTGTAGAGTGGGGAGGCATAGGAGCCAGAGTTTGGGAGCAGAAGTAGGTACTGATCCACCATATGTAATACTTTGAATATATTAGGACGATGGGTAATTAGAAGACATGCCCAGGGAACTGGGCTGTCCCAGAGACCAGTCTGGCCCCATTGGTGCGCAGTGCTGATGCCTACATTTCCTTCCTGTCCCCAGGGATGTTGTCTAGTGAGGGACCAGGGTGTCATTCCCCACATAGCAGCAGAAGTCTCTGCGAGATCAGAATTCAACTAAAGGGTTTAATTAAGTAACCTAGAAAGTCTCTTCCAGTTTCAAGGTTCTAGAGCTCTCTGAGGGAACTCGTTCAGCTTAGGTACTGCCTCTCCCACCTAATGCCAGCTGTGCCCATGGAGGCTGTGATATTTGCTTTTGTCTATTAATGCGAAGAGTCCTCTCCTTGTGTTGTTCCTCTATCCTGTTTAATCAACTTATTACAACATGTGGATGTTGAGTTCCTTATATACCCCATTTTATTTCAAACCATTTATTTTTTATGATTTATTGTTGTTCAGTCTCTCAGTTGTGTCTGACTCTCTGCGATCCCATGGACTGCAGCATGCCAGGCTTCCTTGTCCTTCACTATTTCCCTGAGTTTGCTCAAACTTATGTCCATTGAGTTGGTGATGGCCTCCAGTCATCTCGTCCTCTGTCATCCCCTTCTCTTCCTGCCTTCCTTCAATCTTTCCCAACATCAGAGTCTTTCCCACTGACGTGGCTCTTCACATTGGGTGGACAAAGTATTGGAACTTCAGCTTCAGCATTAGTCCTTCCAATGAATGTTCAGGGTTGATTTCCTTTAGGATTGACTGGTTTGATCTCCTTGCAGTCACATCCATACATGACTACTGGAAAAAACTGTAGCTTTGACTATATGGACCTTTATAGGCAAAGTATTGTCTCTGTGCTATAATATGTTGGCTAGCTTTGTCCTATCTTCCCTTCCAAGGAGCAATCGTCTTTTAAGTTCATGGTTGCACTCAACATCTGCAATGATTTTGGAACCCAAGAAAATAAAGTCTATCACTGTTTTCATTTTTCTCCATCTATTTGCCATGAACTGATGGGACTGGATGCCATGATCTTATTTTTTGAATGTTGAGTTTTAAGCCAGCTTTTTCACTCTCCTCTTTCATCTTCATCAAGAGGCTCTTTAGTTTCTCTTTGCTTTCTGCCATTAGAGTGGTGTTATCTGCATATTTGAGGTTATTGATATTTCTCCCTGCAATCTTGATTCCAGCTTGTACTTCATCCAACCTGGCATTTCACATGATGTACTCTGCACATGAGTTAAATAAGAAGGGTAACAATATACAGCCTTGATGTACTCCTTTCCCAATTTGGAACCAGTCTGTTGTTCCATGTCCAGTTCTAACTGTTGCTTCTTGACCTGTGTACAGATTTCTTAGAAGGCAGGTAAGGTGGTCTGGTATTCCTGTGTCTTTAAGAATTTTCCAGTTTGTTGTGATCCACACAGTCAAAGGCTTTAGCATAGTCAGTGAAGCAGAAGTAGATGTTTTTCTCAAATTCTCTTGCTTTTTCTTTGACCCAGTGAATGTTGGCAATTTGAATCTGGTTCCTCTGCCTTTTCTGAATCCAGCTTGTACATCTGGAAATTCTTGGTTCACATACTGGTGAAGCCTAGCTTGAAGGATTTTGAGCATGACTTTGCTAGCATGTGAAATGAATGCAATTGTGTGGTAGTTTGAACATTCTTTGGCATTGACCTTCTTTGGGATTGGAATGAAAACTCACCTTTTTCAGGCCTGTGACCACTGCTGAGTTTTCCAAATTTGCTGGCATATTGAGTGCAGTCCTTTCAGAGCATCATCTTTTAGGAATTGAAATAGCTCAGGTGGAATTCCATCACCTCCATTAGCTTTGTTCATAGTGATGCTTCCCAAGGCCCACTTGACTGCACTCTGGGATGTCTGGCTCTAGGTGAATGATGACACTATCATGGTTATCTGGGTCATTAAGATATTTTTTTTGTACAGTTCTTCTGTGTATTCTTGCCACCTCTTCTTAATATCTTCTGCTTCTGTTAGATCTATACCACTTCTGTCCTTTATATGCCCATCTTTGCTTGAAAATGTTTGCTTGGTATCTCTAATTTTCTTGAAGAGATCTCTGGTCTTTCCCATTCTATTATTTTCCTCTATTTCTTTGCATTGTTCACTTAGGAATGCTTTCTTATCTCTCGGTATTCTTTGAAACTCTGCATTCAGATGGGTACGTCTTTCCTTTTCTCCTTTGCACTTCACTTCTCTTCTTTTCTCAGCCATTTGTAAGGCTTCCTCAGACAACCATTTTGCCTTTTTGCATTTTTTTTTCCCTTGGGGACGGTTTTGTTCACCACCTCCTGTGCTCTGTTACTCTGTGCTCCATCCGTAGTTCTTAAGGCACTCTTTCTATCAGATCTAATCCCTTGAATCTATCTGTCACCGCTACTGTGTAATCATAAGGGATTTGATTTAGGTCATACCTGAGTGGTCTAGTGATTTTCCCTACTTTCTTCCATTTAAGTCTGAATTTGGCAATAAAGAGGTCATGATGAGCTGCAGTCAGCTCCCGGTCTCATTTTTTACTGACTGTATAGAGCTTCTCCATCTTTGGCCGCAAAGAATATAATCAGACTGATTTCGGTATTGACCATCTGGTGATGTCCATGTGTAGAGAAGTCTTTTGTGTTGTTAGAAGAGGATGTTTGCTATGACCAGTGTGTTTTATTAGCAAAACTCTATGAGCCTTTGCCCTGCTTCATTTTGTACTCCAAGGCCAAACTTGCCTGTTACTCCAGGTATCTCTTGACTTCCTACTTTTGCATTCCAGTCTCCTATGTTACTGAGTGTTGAATATGTAAAACTGGTAAACAAGGAGAGTATAAAGAATAAAATAAAGGTTGCTCATTAAACCCAATGATAGATAATTCTATTATTTACATTTCCTTCCAATCATTTTCTATGTGTATATAAATATGTATTAAAACAAAATCAAGATTTATATAACATTTTTTATTCTGTCATTTAAATATACTATATCATATTTTCCTATATCATCAGTTATTTTTGAAATGATTAAAATAAATTAACTATGTAATTCAAAATAGGGAATTATAAGGAAAAATAGGGAAATAAAGGTAAACAAAAAAATAAAAATATAATCTCAATAGCCAGTGATAATCACTATTAGCTTTTTAGGTTTTATCTTTATATGTATATATATTTTTTCTATGAGCAGCGGATCCTGTATATACACATAATAATAAAAGTACATATGGGAAAAGTTCCAGCATTATGGAAAGGTATAAAATAATGAGTTTCCTTTCCATTCCCCTGACTAGGCTCCCGTCTCTGTTTTATATATATATATACACACACACACACATATATATGTATGTATAATATCATACTTAAAATATGTCTAATAATTACTATTGTTCATAGTTTTTTAAAAAAGATATATATGTATATGAAAGGCTTCCCAGGTAGCTCAGCTGGTAAAGAATCCGCCTATAAGGCAGGAGACCCCGGTTTGATTCCTAGGTTGGGAGGTTCCCCTGGAGAAGGGATAGGCTACCCACTCCAGTATTCTTGGGGTTCCGTGGTGGCTCAGATGGTGAAGAATCTGCCTGCAATGCGGGAGACATGGGTTTGATCCCTTGGTTGGGAAGATTCCCTGGAGGAGGGCATGGCAACCCACTCCAGTATTCTTGTCTGGAGAATTGCCATGGACAGAGGATCCTGGTGGGCTATACAGTCCATGGGATCAAAAAGAGTTGTACATAACTGAGTGACTAAATGAAATAATATAAGTAGCTATATGTCTTTATTTCCACAAATGAGATATTTTTCATGCCGTATTTTACCATGATTTTTCCATGTCAGCATTTATAGATATACCACTTTCTTTTTAATACCTGTGTGATATGGCTATACTGTAATTAGGTCACTTAGCCAGTCTGCTTTGTTTGAAATCTAGGTTGTTTCAAGTTTGTTTAGATTTTGCTGTCATCACAATGCAGTAATAAAGGTCTTGTACACATATTTTTATGTATTACACACACACACACATGCAGGGCCTTGCTTTGAAAATGATGTTTTCAGATCTTTTTCTCTTCACTCAGTAATCCAAGACCATTTTTTTCTTGTTAATAAATCTGCTTCTGTAATATCTGTAAAATGATTGAATTGTATCCCATTAGACAGATAAACCGGGAGAAGGTAATGGCACCCCACTCCAGTACTCTTGCCTGGAAAATCCCATGGACCGCGGAGCCTGGTGGGCTGCAGTCCATGGGGTCGCTAAGAGTCCAACACGACTGAGCGACTTCCCTTTCACTTTTCACTTTGACGCATTGGAGGAGGAAATGGCAACCCACTCCAGTATTCTTGTCTGGAAAATCTCAGGGACGGGGGAGCCTGCTGGGCTTCTGTCTATGGGGTCGCGCAAAGTCTGGCACAACTGAAGCGACTTAGCAGCAGCAGCATCAGACAGATAAACCATAATTTGTTCAACTGATTTCCTGTTGTTGGATATTTAAATGTACACCTTCCTCTTCCTCCTTCCTTCTGTTTCTTCCCTCCTTCCTTTCATTTATTTCTTTATTACTCCCTTCCCCTCCTTTTCCTGCCCTTCCTGTCCTCTCCTATTTCCTCCCTCTCTCCCTCCCTTCCATCTTCCTTCCCTCCTTTCCTTCCTTCTCTTCCAACTTTTATTTCCACAATTTAAATATCTGGAACTACATTTGCCAAATGAATATATACATTCATATACATAATATGTATATATTCAACCAAATATATATAATTACAAGTAGTCAAATTGTGGTTGAGAACATTGTATCAATTTAAACTTCTGCCACTAGTATTTAATCATGCCCATTTCTTTATATCCTCACATCTCCAAGTTGAATGCTCTTTAGCATTTTATAAATTATGGTTGATAATCATCATGTTTAGCATTGCATTTATTTAATTAATAGAAATATTTTTGTATATTTCTTGATATTTGTATTTCATATTTTGGACTTGGTTACTCTTCTCTGCCCATTTAAAATGCAGAGGGTTGTTTTCCTGTTGATTTATAAGATTCATATTTAATGAATAGTTAATGTGTTGTAGATGGGGAAACAGTGGAAACAGTGTCAGACTTTATTTTTCTGGGCTCCAAAATCACTGTAGATGGTGACTGCAGCCATGAAATTAAAAGACTCTTACTCCTTGGAAGGAAAGTTATGACCAACCTAGATAGCATATTCAAAAGCAGAGACATTACTTTGCCAACAAAGGTTCGTCTAGTCAAGGCTATGGTTTTTCCTGTGGTCATGTATGGATGTGAGAGTTGGACTGTGAAGAAGGCTGAGCACCGAAGAATCGATGCTTTTGAACTGTGGTGTTGGAGAAGACTCTTGAGAGTCCCTTGAACTGCAAGGAGATCCAACCAGTCCATTCTGAAGGAGATCAGCCCTGGGATTTCTTTGGAAGGAATGATGCTAAAGTTGAAACTCCAGTACTTTGGCCACCTCATGTGAAGAGTTGACTCATTGGAAAAGACTCTGATGCTGGGAGGGATTGGGGGCAAGAGGAGAAGGGGATGACAGAGGATGAGATGGCTGGATGGCATCACTGACTCAATGGACACAAGTCTCAGTAAACTCCGGGAGTTGGTGATGGACAAGGAGGCCTGGCGTGCTGTGATTCATGGGGTCGCAAAGAGTCGGACACGACTGAGCAACTGATCTGAATCTGAATCTGAATGTGTTTAACTATTCATTGCAGATATTTTACCCCAGGCATTGTCTTTTAGCTTTATGGCGGTTGGGGTGTACAGAAAGTTATTAATAAAGGTTTTAAATCAATTTCATCCTTTAGGTTGTGATTTTGAGTGCTGTATTTAGGAATATCCTCCTCTTTCTAAGAAATACACATACTGATATATGTTTTGTTCACATTTAAATCATAAATCCATTATGTATATTTTCCAATTTATTATCCAGTTAATACTATTCATTAAAGTTTTTCCTCTTCTGATTTGAAAGGTTACTTGCTGATCATAGTCTAAAATAAACTTGAATTTGGTTTTAAACTGCCTTTTGCTTTCTCTTGATCTGCCTGCTTATTTCCGTACCATCACCATCTATTTATTTGTCTTCCCACTGCAGAACATTTTATCATCTCACTGAGCAAGTTCTCTTTTCAGTTCTTTTCTGTGTGTGGATCCAAGAGGTAAAACTATAGCTAGTAAGAGTAAGCTACAAGAAGTCTCTTATATTAACTCAGTAAATGAGTTATTGAGAGAGAGAAAGAGTCCAAGTTGTAAAGGGGAAAATAGTTAGATGGAGGGATTATAAAAAATTTAAAGCACCGTGAAAAACACACAAGCACCAAAGTGTGACTTTTCTCTTGAATAATTAAAATCATTGAAAAGATGTGAAAAGAGAACAGTAGTCTCACTTTGTAAGAAAGTGGTTTGCCAATTAGGTGTTCTGTGTAGAATTCTCTCTCACACGTCTCTTACCTGTTCCTTGCCTTGGGAATCTACGTGGTTCATAGAATTTTTGTGAGGATTAATGAAGATTAACTACTTTTGTGACCTTCTGGTGCATACTGGTTCTCAGTGTATGGTAATTATTAAAGATGAATAGGCGAATTCAGAGGAAGCCATCTCCCGTTCCCTTCCCAGGTGATGTGATGGGCACATGGTAGGGGAGTCCTTTTCAGACTTAGGGCTTCCCTGGTGGTTCAGAGGTTAAAGTGTCTGCCTGAAATGCGGGAGACCCAGGTTCATAGACTTGAACGCGCACTGAAGTCACCCGAGGTTCTTGTTAAAGCAGTTTTTTATCCAGTAGGTCTAAGATGGAGTCTGGGTTTCTGCATTTCTAACAAGCTCTCAGGTGATACTGATGCTGCCGGTCTGTGGGCCATATTTTTAGTTGCGCGATTGTAGGGGTGATTCAGTAGTTATAGTGGAGGCTGAGCTGAGTGCTGTAAGACCCTTTTCAGGCTCCAGATTTTTTCAATCTGTGCTTGGACAGACCATTCACAATTCCACAAATTGAATTAGCACCAGGGAGAGGTGGTGGTAGTACAAAATTTAAAAATTACATTGGCATTATTGTAATTTTTTAACAGGTGGTACTTACTTTACAAAATTTAAAAGACACATAAGGGTACTCAGAGGAAAATAAATTACCTTCCCAACGCTTGTTTCCTGGCCACCTGATCCTTTCTACAGAAGCACTAAGTACTAGTTTTTTTAATTTATTTTTCTAGAGGTAACTTATGCAAGTACACATGCATATTTTCTTACTTTTCTCTATTTTTTATGCCATGCTTTTTTCACTTGAAAATGTATTATAGTTATTTTAGTACAGACAAGGCTGCTGCAACTATAAAAATAACTGCATGTGGGTATTATAATCGAATCAAACAGTCCTCTGTTGATAGGTATCATTTCTAAAACTTGACTAGTACAAATGTTCCAGTGAACACATCTCATTTCAAACCACTAGAATAAATTCCTAGAAGATGTATTTAAAATTTTGATGGATACTGCCATACTGTTCTCCATAGGTGTTTTGGAAATCCATAGTCAAGTCCCACCAGCCACAAATGGGATGTTTCTTTCCCCACACGCAGGTACACAGTGTTACCAAACATTTTATCTTTGCTAGAGTGATAGATGATAAGTGATATCTCACTGTGGTTTTAATTTGCATTCTACACTATGAACGCTATTGAGACATCTTAATAATTGTTCTAGGGGGGCATTCACATTTCATTTCCGAGAACTATCTGTTCATCTTCGTTACTGATTTGTAGGAGTTCTTATAAATGAAAGGAAATTAGTCATTTATCTGTGGTACGAGTTGCAGCATCTTTCCCACACTGTTTTTCTTTTGACTCAAGAAGTCAGGCATGATCAGTTTTATGTGGTATCATTTATCACGGTTTTTTTTTTTTTGATGTATGTGTGTTTTCTGTCCAACTTATAATCACCCTCTCCCCCACTTTGAAATATAAAAAGCTCTTGTCCTGTGTTTACATCTTCTATTTTTATGTTTTAGTCTTTTGCATTTAAATCTTTGATACATCTAGAATTAGCTTCATGTAAGACGTGAGGTATGCATCCAACTTTATTTTTCTTTCCAGATAGCTACCCAGTTGACACAACATCATTTATTGAATAATGGCCTCCATATATTCTCACATATATTTACATCTATTTCTGAACTTTCTACTCTTACTATTGATCCATCTGCTCTTGATCCTATCTCAAACTATTTTTAATATCTTTTAAAACATTGAATATTTGGTAGGACTGATCCCCACTGATTACTTTTCTCTCTTTTCCCTCCTCAATAGTAAAAGCAATAGAAGATTTCTCTCACTTGTTTATTTCCTATGTAAACTATAGAATATGCTTGTCTATACTTGCCTGGTTGAAAAAATCCCATTAGTATTTTTATTGAAAGTGTGTTAAATTTATAGATTGATTTAAGACAACTTCTTCCATTTGCTTACTTTCTCTTTGCCTCTGAGTAGCATTTTGTAGTTTTATGTATATAGATCTTAAAGATCTGCTTTCTTTATCTAAATTTTTTTATTCCTAAGTCTTTTATCTTTCTTTATTATATTGTAAGTTATTTTTCTTTTATTATATGTTTAAATTGACTATTATTATATGAAAGTTATTAGTTTTGGTGTATTAATTTTGTACCTATCCATCCTAAGTGAATTCTATCTTTTTTTCCTTAAACATTTGTCAATTGCTTTTCTTGGATTTTCTAAGCAGATAATATTATCTGCAAGTACTCACAATTTTATTGCCTCTTTTCCAACTTTTATATTTGTTACTTCTTTATTTTATCTATTGTGTTGGTGAGTAGATTCAAAATAAGTGTAAATATTAGTGGTGGCAAAGAACTTCCTTGTATTTCTGACTTTAATGGAAATGCTTCTTCTACTGTTTGCCTGATAATCATGATGGGATTTTGGTTAAGATGCATATTTTCTAGTGTTGAAATAGCATCTTTCTGTTCTTATTTTAAATATT
Organism: Bubalus bubalis; assembly: GCF_019923935.1. NCBI lineage: Eukaryota > Metazoa > Chordata > Mammalia > Artiodactyla > Bovidae > Bubalus > Bubalus bubalis. The sequence goes on along the minus strand of NC_059159.1, from coordinate 159,986,020 downwards.
AAAAAAATTGAGTGGGTTTTGAATTTTTCAAGCACCTCTCCAGAATTTATAGGGATCACATATGATTTTTCCCTTTAACCTACTTTTGTGGCAAATTATATTAAACTGTGTGTATTTGAACTCATCTTTCTTATGCCTAGTACCTGAAGGATTTCCTCTATAAACTTCAGTGTCATTTTCATTACACTTACCAGCTAGCTTTCTTTGAGGCCCAGGAGGCAGATTATCCAGAGTTGTGTATCTGCAGTTACATTGTTTTTAGCCCTTTCTACCCTGAGGTTTCCTGATGCAACTAAATTGCAGCCCTGAGTTTGAGCGACATGGGTAATTTTTCCATTCAAGTCTGACTCCTGCTTTGTTCTTCAATGCTCAGCTAAAAAGAGGTGGAGAATGAAGAGCTGCTTCTTGAGTTTCTATTCTGACACCCAGTGGTACTGGCTTCCCTCCTGTTAATTATGTACCTGTTAAAAGACCATACTCAGTAACAAGACAGAAAACTGCTCCAGGAGAAAATGAAACTGACTTCCTTGGCAGGACGCACTCAATATCAATCCTGACACCTGTGCTCGATCAGCTGCCTCACCACCAGGCAGTCATCCACAGCCAACCTCCCAGCACTGCCTGGGGTGTGACTGGCACCCACTGATTCATCTAGCCAGGGCCTGGAGATGTGGACTCGGCCAGGCTGGTCCGACATGTACGTCCTCAGCAGTTTCTCCAAGTGCCGAGTCAGCCCAAGTGCTGGTCTTTCGTGAGGACTGTGATCTTCTAGGATGGAGTCATAATTCCTCAAGTCTGTTTATCTCCCCATCTCATGCACAGACTCTGGGGCCATGATGCTCTTCCATAGGTGGCAAAGATTTCACCCTGGGAAATGTCTTTTTGCAATGGGAGATAGTGTCAATTCAGTATAATAGTCATTACCTTTCATTGATCAGCTCAATTTTGGCTGCAGGAGGGGAGAATGAAAAGATGAATATGACTGCCGTTGCTTTCAGTGAGTTATCAATTAAAAAAGAGACCTGATTATATAATTGGAGCAAACAAGTATTCCATGAATGTTGTGAACTAACCTTTCTACCTCCAGTCTCCTCCTTTAATCCTTCTTTCACCCAAATTCCAGAGAGATCTTTCTAACATAAACTTAATAATGTCTGTCTTGTGTTTAAATATCTCCTCTTTGCTTTCAGGATAAACTTCAGATTTAACTTGACACATGAAGCCATTCAGGTGTGGTTTCAATCACAATGACCTGCCTCATCTGCCTCTGTCCCCATTTATAGACAATAAAACTACATTATCTGAATATAGCACACATTATCTGTATCTGATAAGATACTGAAGACTGAAGTGACTTAGCATAGCATAGCATAGCATGGTAACAGTATGGAGAAGGCAATGGCAACCCACTCCAGTACTCTTGGCCTGGAAAATCCCATGGACGGAGGAGCCTGGTGGGCTGCAGTCCATGGGGTTCCTAAGAGTCGGACACGACTGAGCGACTTCACTCTCACTTTTCACTTTCCTGCATTGGGGAAGAAAACGGCAACCCACTCCAGTGTTCTTGCCTGGAGAATCCCAGGGACAGGGGAGCCTGGTGGGCTGCCGTCTATGGGGTCACACAGAGTCAGGACACGACTGAAGTGACTTAGCAGCATCTGTATCTTTGGACAAGCTCTGTTCCCTGTATTGAATGCCCTCTCCTGTCCTTTTTGTTTGCTTGATGATCTTCTGATCATTCCCAAGACTCAGATCTAATGTCCTTCTGGTATCCCTTTCCTGCATTTGGTCCCCCCCCCCAACTTTTTTTTCTAAGTCATGTTAATTTTTCTCCGTAGCATTTTCCACAACATCCTATAAGTCTTCTAGTCTAGTGGCTTTCAAAGTTGCAATTCCCCAACTATTTTTTATATGCTTTGTAATGTAGCTAATATGTTGATACAGTGGTACACGTGTGTGTGTGTGTGTGCGCGCGCACATGCGCATACGTGTGCTAAGTCACTTCAGTTGTGTCAGACACTATGCGACCCTTTGGACTGTAGTCTGCAGGCTCCTCTGTCCATAGGATATACTTCATGATTAATAAATATACCTATAGTGTGGTCATGTGTTCAAAAGTTTTCTTACTGATGGGGTTAATAATCTGAAAAGTTTGAGGGTCATTGCTCTGGTATAATAGATCTTGGGGAGCATGCACGCTTTGTTATTTGTAGAAGTGCAATTAAATTTAGTTGAATAAGTGAATAGAGGGAAATGATGATAAAAACTTTAAATGAGATGTAAACAAGATTCTAAGAGTAGAAATATAATTGTGCATTAGTTCAGACGGAGAAGGCAATGGCACCCCACTTCAGTGCTCTTGCCTGGAGGGTCCCATGGATGGAGGAGCCTGGAGGGCTGCAGTCCATGGGGTCATTGAGGGTCAGACACGACTGAGCGACCTCACTTTCACTTTTCACTTTCATGCATTGGAGAAGGTAATGGCAACCCACTCCAGTGTTCTTGCCTGGAGAATCCCAGGGACGGGGCAGCCTGGTGGGCTGCCGTCTATGGGGTCACACAGAGTCGGACACAACTGAAGTGACTCAGCATTAGTTCAGAAGTCAGAGTCTGATTTCAAATTATTTAAGAAAGATTCTTAGAGTCTGTTGTACTATCTAAGGTGTTACTCATTTTTCTAAACCAGGGCTGGCAAACCTTTTCTATTAAGAGCCAGATAATAAATATTCAGCTTCTCAGGCCATAGTAGTATTTGCATCTACTCAGTTCTGCCACAGCTAAAGACAATATGTAAACAAATGGCTGTAGCTGTGTTTCAATAAAACTTTATTCACAAAACCAGGTGACTGGTTGGTCTGGGAGTTATATTCTAGATGGCCAAGGAATCTGTTCTAGATGATGATTTCTAGTTTTTGTGATCATTCTATTATATGAAATACTTTTGCAATATGCATAATCAATGATTTTTTGTTTTAGTAATTATTAAATAAATGCTTAAACATCTCCACAATGATTAGTTCTGATTTAGGGTCTTAGAAGAAAAGAGTTGAGTCTTTAGGTCTGAGTCCTCTGGACAAAGGAGGCAGTGGTGGCAGGGTCTGGAGATGGAATGATCAGGTCTGGGAAACAGCGTATGTAAAGGTCCTGCTGTCCTGTTAAAGTGACCCTGGAAATTGCTGCAGCATCCCTGGGTAATAGTATGGCAGAAATATTGAGGGGTAAAGTCTCCCTTAACTGTGAAGTAGCAACCTCCTTTCCTGTAGTGAGGATTGGAGAGAAGGCATGTCAAACACCCACTGCTTGACTGTGTCCTGTGGCCTGCTGGGAGACATCTTTTGATCCTGACCTCTGCCAGCTGTCTGATGCCAAAACTACGGGCTCCTCTGTTTTGCTGAACTGAACTTCCTTCCAGTCTACATGTTTAGGGCAATTTGCTCTCCATTCTGAGCTCTAACCTACCTCAGTCCTTCTTGCTCCACCCCCACTGGATCAGAATCAGCCATCTTCTAACATCTGAAGCATGGAAGAAAAGGGGCATCTTGGCTGGGATTATTTAAGGTGCTGTCTGTGGAGCACCTGGACAGAATCACCTAGAAGTGACTGTTAATTATGGAAATGTCTGGGCTTCATCCAGAGTTCTGGAGTCAGGATCTCTGCTCTGGGGCCCATTTAAAACTAGGTTTCAGGTGGTTCTTACAGACCTGCTGCTCTTCCAATTAGAGTATTAAAAAAATTTTTTTCCCCAAGGCCTCCCTTTAGGTTGCCTTATCCACTCTCTTAGCTCTTTGAAACCAGTATAATCAGTGAAAGATGGAAAATTAAGCCAACCACTAGTTTGCCTATTTTTTTTTTCCTACACAAAATTCACTTTAAAAATAACAAATTGTGCAGTAAATAAGTTTACATCTAAGTAGGTCCTAAAGTTGCTGGACTCTTCTAATGTGTGCGTTATCAAACAGCCCTGTTCCGAAGTAGAAGCTGCAGCACTTCTTTCTTTGCAACTTTCTGATGTGCTTTCCTAGGTGGTCTCCCTGGGAGGGAGACTTTACCTTGGATTTTTCTGGTTAGCACTGTCGTGCACAGACTCCCTGATTAGAACCCTTCCCTTCCTCAGGTCTTCCCTAATATCCTCTGTAAATAAAAAAATGGGGTTAGGCAGCCTCTGATGACATTATCTCAGGTATTCTCTGCTTTGGTAATCTTTCAGTCAAGTCAGTATATCTATATGAAAATTCAGTGGAATGTGAGTTTATCTATTATATATAAAAAGTTGTAGCCACCTATCTGTTCATGTATTGATACTATTTGCATCTAAACTTGCATAACATTGTATCAATCTAATCATTATGTTTGTGTGTATGTGTATGTTTAATTATTTTCGTGATTATGAATGTAAGAAATTCACACATTAGTGACCTCATTAATTGTAAAGATTTCTGACATAACTATTCTTTCTGTCTTTCAAATGAACATACTGAAGCACCAGAAAGTGAAATGATGTTTCCAAGTTCACACGACTGGCCCTTTGTTGAGGTAGGGCTCATATGTAGAAATTCTTGAACCTGCAAAGTTGTTTTCCAGCTTCTCAGTTTAGGCCTGGGTCCAATTCCACCCTGGATGCCCTATCCAAATAAAATTAAAGACTTGAAGACACCCCGAGAGAAGAAATCATCGAATATTTTGCAAGAAAAAGCATCCAGATGATAAGATGGCTTGGGGTTCTGGCACCCAGGATCTCTTAGCTAGAGCTGAGGCACAGTTGTGTCTTTGTGGGACACCCCTCTGGAAAAGCCAAAGGAACCGCTAGATGGCAGTATGTGAACATTAAAGGGAAAAAGGCACCCACTCTTCATTTTGAATACCTTGAGTTGAACATGGTGAAAGCCTTGGCAAGGACATCCAGTTGGAACTTACCTTCCTAAGACAATGAATTCACAGATCATTGTGACTTCGGGCTCCAGCCCAAGACACGATGGCCATGTTTTGGTTTTATGAGAAGCTGAATCTGCGGTTCTCAGCCCCACTTGCACATGAAAATCATCTAGCATTCTGATTTCACTTGTTTTGGGGTGGGTCCTAGGCATCTGTATATTTTGTTAAAACTCCTCAGGAACTCAGTTGTGTTCCCAGTGTCCGTAATCTGTGCTAGATGGAGGCTGCCTGCCCCTGGGTTGCAAGAACCCAATCGAAGCTCCTGATGCAGCTCCAGGCACAGGGAAGGACACTGTGGCTGTAGGATAAAATGAGACATTAAGACATGGCCTCTGTACTCAGGAAGCCATAGTTGTAAAGGAGCTGAGATTTAAAACTCCAAATAGGATCTGCAGTGCAGTCCCTGATCTGCTGCATGCTTTGGAGTGTGTCACTTGACCACTCCATAGTTCACTTTATTTGGTGGGTTTTGATGGGATTCCTCATTAGGAGAAGGAGGATGATGAGCTACGTGCCTCCAAGCATCGATGTAGCTGTATTCCAAAGGGCCACATCTTTTCCCCATCAAATTCTGTGTGTGCTTAGGAGCAATTTGGCTGTTTTGAAGAGAGATGGACTCCTTGGCCTGGCATTAGCTCAGCACTTCAGGCAGGACAGAGGGACCCTGCTGCTGCTGCTTTAGGGTCTGACTGTTCTCATTTGCATTTTATTTCATTGCAGGGAAAACTAGTTGTTGATGATGAAGCCTTTAAAATATACCCAAATTACATGTGCTTATTTTGTAGAAATGTGTTCCAGACCAGTGGGACCAGGGGGATGATGGAGGGCATCTCCAAACCACAGAGGGTATCCCCCTATTCTTACTCCTGTACTCTCATCTCTGTATACATAGCTTCAACATACCGCTGGGATTTCCTCTAAGGAGTGTTCCTGTTCTGGGTTCTTGGCCTCCTTATAGAAATTGGTAAGAGGCCAGATAAGAAATTTGGGCAAGGCTTTATTGGGACTCCTTCTGCAACAGGAGGAAGCGAGAACAACAGGTTCCCTTCCTTGCTTCCTGAGAAGGGATAAGCTGGTTCTTTACATGGGGTGCGGGTTGGGGCATGTCCGGGGGTCTGGCCAGAGGGGTGGCTTAGGTAGTTTCCGTGCCCCTTTGGGGATGTTGTGTGCAGGGTCATGAACAATAAGTACTCTGTTTTTGCTCCTGGCTCTTCAGCAGTAGCAGTTAGGTTTTAGGTCGTTCTATATCTTCTTGTCCATAATTAGCCTCAATTGTACATGTATGCAGTTATTTTAGTCCGTTATAGTTTCTTTCTGTTTTGTTACTCGAGGAGACATTTGTTCAGGTGCAAACACTTCAGCAAAGGTCCTAGGTCCCAGGTTCCAGCCTGTCTCAGGATGACTTCTAGAAGGTTACTTCATAATCTCCCCTTTTTGTGGGGGATTGGTGGGGCGTAGAGGAATCGACAGCCATAGCCTGCAAATCCTGAACTGCAGTTTATGCTTAAGAAAGACCTGAAGAGCACAGACTAGATCTTACTCATCTCACTCATTTTAATAACTGGCACAGGAGCTGGTACAGAGTAGGCGTGAGTGAATGTTTGTTGAATTAAGGTTTCTGTAGTTGGATGTATTTAACAATGTCAAGCTGATTCTAAATATCCACTTCTCAGCATCAGGAATAGCTTTGATGCTATTTGTGTCTTACAGACACAGAATTTTATGAAATAGATTGTTCCCCTCTTCACACTGACTTCTGAAAAGCTCAGAGATAAGATAGTGGCCCATCTCTAGCAAATAACTAAGAAAGACATGCTACACATTTGATTATATGATCAGTTAGATGATTATATGTGATCGTGTGATGCCTGCTTTCATTTTATTTTCCTCAAACTTGATAGTTATTGTACTGAATTATTATCGCAAGCTACCACAAATTCTCTTTGGAACAAAGAATGGGGAAACTTACTAAATCTAACGCAATGTCTGGGACGGTTCCTGGTACATGGTAGGATCTCAGAATATTTATTAAGTGAGTGAGTGAAATATTTTCATCTGAATCTTTAGATTGAATTCAGTGTTTAAACAAATTTATCAACCTGAAAGTCACAGCCTCTCAAAATAAACTGGAATAAATGGGAAGATCTTCTGGGAAGTAGACCCTGAGGCAGAGTGACCTGTCTGAGATGACGCAAAAATCCAGTGGCTCTAAGTTAAGCCCAGTTATCTTTGATTCTTGATCTACAGCAGATTCTATTACCCTAAAACTACTTCTTTTGATTTTCCAAGAGTGATAACTAGCCTCAAATGTTTTCAAAAATGAATAGGAAGAAAGGTATGTTGATTCAGTTGCCCCTCAGGTAAAACTGGCGATGAAACAGGAGAGTGGTGCCACCTGCGTTTGATGAAACGACTCTGTTTTTCCTTTGCCCAAGTCAACGACAGCTCATTTGGTGACCCACGATGTGATTTGTGTTCTAAGTTTCATAAGGAGAAGTTAGGGAATGCTGGTAGCTCCAGTCAGCACTCTCCTCAGAGGCTGGGGAGGGATTGTTTTACTGACAGTGTTTATCCTGGACAGAAGCCAGCAGGCCTGTCGGCTTGAAGCTTGAGCTGCTTTATCTAGTCAAATATCTTCATCCAAAACATGGTCAAAAGAGAAGTGAGGCAGTTGAATTTTGATGGAAATTTCTCTTTCATGTACTTATTCAATGTTCCTATAGAGAGCAAAAGAAGTCATGTTCCTATTTAACAGCCTGACCTGTCTACTTTTCCAGCATTTTCTGAACCATCCCCCTTTAACTCCACTGTTTTTATTACTCTATATGCAAGTGAAAATGTCTGCCCTGCAAACAGATAAAATACTCACTAACCAAGAGAAGTCTCTTTCCTTTCTTAATAACTACCCTTGGATATTTTTATGGGCATGTATACAGTTTGCTCCAAAGCCAAATATACATTTTCTTCAAACCAATCAATTTTCACTAGTATTCCATCAATGGAATGACCAACCTGGGAGCTCTGGCTTAGATGACATAATGTTCATGACCAGCCTCTACTAATGATTTACTCTTCTCTATCTGTGCTCCTGCAGTGGATCCATCCCCATGATGGCACCACCACAGTGTGTTACTATTATAAGGTTATGTATCTGCTTTTCCCAGTGAACTGTTAGCTTCTCAAGGGCAGGAACCATCTCTCCTTCATCTGTGAATTTCCTGAGCCCACCCATGGCCAAGGGTATAGTAGGTGCTCACGTTCATATTTACTCATCCCATCGTTGACTCATTGCGGTTGCTCCTATTGTCTCACTCAGATTTGTTGCCTGCCCTGTGAGGAGCGGACTCTGCAGAAATCCTGTCCAGAAAGCAATCTGATGTGCTAGTCAGAGCAGCTCACCTGTTGGCTGACTAGTATGAATGTGATGTGACGATCATGCAGCCCAAAGGCCTTGGCTTTGTTCACAGGCACAGAACTGTCTTCTGAGTCATGCTCATCCAGCAGTTGCCTGAGTCTTAGTCCAGCGATGGAGAAGACCCAACTCTCCTGCAGTTTCTTTTGAGATTTCAGCTGTTGTTTTCAACTCCTGACCTCAGCTTTCTCTGGGGAGTCTTCGAATTTGGCTCAATCCGTTGGAGATGAGATTGTGGAGGCAGATACCCTTGGGAAGGGAGAGATTGTCCTTTGGGAGTCTGTATTTAATCCAAGGTGAGATTATGAGTTCTCAGCTGTAGCCCAGCCTACCAGGCCAACCTGAGATCTTTCTCAGGCCAGAGGTATAATGGACTGTGGAAATGTAACTTGTCACCATGGAGTAGACAAACTCTGTCTGGAACAAAGTCCTAAGACAAAGGAATAGGAGAGGCAATAAATTGCTTATTTTTCATTTGGGAGAATAGAAAGGAACATCTTAGATTTAGCAAAGGAGAATGGCGTTCAATGATTCTATTTGGAAAAATGTCCTTTGCATTTGAAAGTTGATGTTGGGCATCTATGAGCCTTAAAGCTTTGGGGTCTTTAAAAATTCAGATACTTGTTTTTTTCCCCCCTCTTCATCCTAATCTTTGTATCCATTAGGAAGGTCGTTAAACCAAGGCTCATCCCCTGACTTGCACATGCTTGAATTGCTCCGTTATACTTTTCCCAGAAAATTTCAACCAGGAATCTCTAGATTCTACAGGTTCTATAGATTCATAGATTCTATAGATTCCTGGTTGAAATTTTCTGGAAAAAGTATAAGGGGGAAAAGGAAGAAGAGATTAGAATCTTCTAGCTTTATTTTATTAAATTTGAGGTCCAGTTACTTGGAAATGAAAAGATCATTTCTTTGCTTAGTATTTTTGTCCTTTTTGTGTGTAACCAGAGGGCAGAAATAATTCTGGCGACCCCTCAATAGACCACGTCACCCCTAACCTCAACTCCACCCCTAGCCTCAGCCCCGCTGTCTTGATTGCGTCAACTGTTGCAATTTCCAGAGGTCATTTGTGGGTTTGAAGATAGCACTTCCCTTCATCCTGCATGCCACTACGATGGGAACCCCTTTACCTGTTCCCCAGCATATGTAAGTGTTGATTGCTGACTTGAGGGTGTGGTTACAGGCCCTTTGCAGGTCTTGGGTAGTGGAGTGGTCAGTGATTTTCTCAAATGGCCCTGTGTGCCCTACATCTGGCAGAAATTTCTCATTTATTTTGATCAATTCATGATACCATTCCTGAGATATTTTCTTATTTTAAAAGTAGGCTTGGTCGTTTTAACAGAAATTTGGGGATGAAGAAGATTAAATCTATTAGAACTCAACAAAGTTCAATTTCAACCACACTGGATGAGACAGGATGGGAAGGAATGGTATACTGTGATGAGGCTGGTTGTTTTGATGATCATAATGTTGCTTTCTACATTTTCCAAAGCATTTTCATACATGTTATTTCACTTGATTTTTATAACAGATTTGAATAGGAAAAGTAGCAATGATTACTTATACTCTGCTAATTCATAAAAACATGCTCAAAAAAGTTTAGTAACGTACCCAAAAGCAGAAGACTTGTGACCCTCCTGGATCTTTTGTCTACTAAGACTTTATTCACTCAAGCTATAATAGGTATACCATCCTTTGGATACCATCCTTTCTATTTTTGTAATGCTAACAAGTACATGTAATGATATTTCCTTATTGTTTTTCTTTAAACTGACTGATTTTATAACTTAAATAAATTTAACAAGAAAAATTCATAGCTCCACAGTAAATAAAAATTTAATGTCACTTTGTAAAACTGGAAAGTAACCATGAAAATAAAAACAATGAGAATGAAGCAGTGCCCTTATACTTTAGCTAGGTATTGACTATCATTGAAGTCTCCTATCCTAAGTCCTGTTCTTTCTTTCCTGTCACTGAATTTTTTGATCTTAAGTTTGTTCTCTCTTTCTTAAAAATAAAAAATTTAACATGGTTTTAGAGAGATGCTGAAGTCATATGGCATCAAACCGAATCTTTCTCCTTTATATCATCAGAAGGACTGAAACAGAATTGGAAAAGGAATAATTTTTCCAACATGCAAATCAGTGTTATTTAATATTGTATCCATGTAGATTTCTCTCACACATAATTAAAGAAATTTTAAGTTGTTAACCACCCTGTGAGAAACACTGCAGAATACCATTGTTATATTATTAAGGAGTAAATGTGGACTATATATTTGGGCAGTTCTGGTAGGCTATGTGGAAATCAATAACAATTGTGCTAATTGAATTCCATAAATCAGTATTACTATTCATCCATTCAGTGTCATCTAATAAGCACCTACTATGTGCTAACCATACAAAGATGAAGACAGTCTCATCCCTGAAGCAAGTTTGTGGTCTTATTTTCATTAGCAATCATATGAATCTTTAAGTTGTCCATTATGAGGAAGAAAATCAGCCGTGAGTCAAGGAAGGCTTCCCAGTGTGGTGATATGTGAGCTGTGTATTGAAGGATAAGGGTTTGTCTGCTGTAGATCCCCCAGAAGGACTATAGCTTCTACAAAGAAACAATGATGGGAAAGGACAAGGTTATCTTGAGGAATAAGTAGCTTCTTGGTTTGAGTAAAGTATAGAGCTGAAAGGGTAAAAGGATAAAGGGGTAGGGAGTTGTCAGAAAAGGAGGCAGAAATGGTAGACACAACTCAGTCTGAGAAGACTTTTGTGTGCCTTGTCAAGGTGTTTGGACTAGTCCTGTAGACAGTAAGGAGCCATCCAGATTATGTAAGCAGGAGAATGACATGCTCGGATATACATTTTAGAGAGGTCATTTTGGTAACAGTGAGGAGAGATGAGAAAGGAGAGAGTAAGATGTCAACACAGATGTCTTCTTGGAATGCCAATATCAGCTTAAGTTATTCCATGCAAATTCTATTCATTAGCTCCCCTTGCTCATGTAAAGAGCTTTGGCAGCCACGCTTTGGCCAGAAGGGATGATGGTCTGAATGGAAAGTCTTTGCTTTGACCTTGGCAGGATTGTCCCTGGGATTTTTACTCGTGTAGAACTGCTTCATGAAAGTGGGCCAGCCCATGTGGGCTGTTTAAAGGGCAACTTAGCAAAAAACAATATTCGTTTCACAACCAAGAAATTATTTTGAAGTTTAGCCTCCTTTTGACTTGGAACAACGTGAGTGATTAGGGACTGATTCTGTATATTATTATTAATGCTGTTGCAGTTCCCTCAACTCCCTGATGTACACATAAGGTGGGAATCTATGTAGCGTGACAGGACAAGGAGAGCTTCAAGATAATCTAGTCCATTTTCTTGGGAATCTGAGACATGGCATAGGTCCGTAATCACAGTAGACGCTCAGTAAATGAGCCTGCATTCGTTGCACTGTTTTCCATATACATTTCACAGTGTGGGTTAAGAATTTAATTTTTCTTTGTTTGTATTATTCCTTTCTGTCTATAAAGAAATATAATTTTAACCAAAAAGATTGAAAAATAAACTCTCTCGTGGTGATGATAACAGGACACACTGTGAACTGGGCACTTAACTCAAAGCCAGAATTTAAGTCTTTACTAGGCCAGTTCCTGTGTGTGTCACCTGGGACAAGTCACTTCGCCTGTCTGAGACTCACTTTCCCTATCAGTAAAACGAATGCTTAGGCCATCCAGATGGACAGATGGCTTTTCTTTAATGTGCCATCTTCAGGGGTGTGTTAGTGATCGCCCAGAGTGATGGTTCTCAACCCCACAAGAAGTCTTGTCAGATGCTTTTTTATTAGTCACCATACCCCATGTGATTTTAATGTCCCAGATAAACCATATATCTCTTTATGTACTGCAACCCTTTGAAAGGATACATGTATACAGTACCATTGTAATATCAATTTTTTTTTCGTCTTCCTAGAACTAAGTTTGGGCCCTGGGCTTCATGTGGATTTGGGTGCTGCACTGTCTGGTTGAGAATGCTTGGCTTCGAGGGAGTCTGCTGAGAGGCATTGTGAGGCCATTGTCAAGTTAGCTGAAAGTAATTACTGTTTTTAATAATTAATGTATTGGGTGTTGATTAGGTGTATATATAACTCTCAAATAAAAGAATCTCAATTTAGTAGTCATAAGCAGATAGCCATATCTGTGTAAGAGTTATTTGTAATCCTTAATATTTCCTGGATAATTAAGATGCTGTTCTAAGACATGCCTATATGCCATTGTAGTTCATTAGAAATTATTCAGTTGTGTTCTTGAAAATTTGTCAGGATTAGTTTTGGAGGCAAAAGTATCAGATGATTTGGGACACTTGTAGTGGCTGTTTTAAAGTGTGCCCCTGAGCTTGATTGAGTGGGGACTCTTTATAGCGAGAATGTGTGGGAATAAACCCTGTGCTTTTCTGTTGGATGATTTGTTGTATTCAAATCCTACTTGGAGTCAGGAATTACGATGATGGGGATGGAGAGATTATCCACTCTTAAGAAGCTTATAGCTTAAGGGAGGCTATCAGCAGAAGTAACTCCTACCACCTATAAAACTGTAAAATGAGGTCACATTCCGTTAAAAACTGTTGCTATTGGCTTGAGCCTCCGTCAGCTTTGATGGCCAACCTGCATCTTACTTGATGTGTTCTCAGTTGGTTCTTACAGTTCCTTTGGATACTGGCTTATGTGTGTAAATAAATAGATTCCTAGTGTAGATATATTGGGGCTTCCCAGGTGGCACTAGTGATAAAGAGCCTATGTGCCAATGCAGGAGACTTAAGAGACAAACGCAGGGAAGATTGGGAAGATCCGCTGGAGGAGGGCATGGCAACCCACTCAGTATTCCTGCCAGGGGAATCCTATGGACAGCGGAGCCTTGTAGGCTACAGTCCATGGGGTCGCAAAGACTTGGACACGACTGAAGCGACTTAGCACACACTCACACATGTAGACCCATTATGAAACCCTTTGCCATGCTGTGGAGTTTCTCTTGTTGCCAGTCACTGCTCCATTGGGTATTGGCATCCTCAGTTGGTTATATTTCCTCTTTATCATTTCATTTAAATATAGAGCAAGTTCTTAATTTATCACCACGTATTTGAGCCTAGATGATAAATTTAGAACACAACTCTGTTGGATGTTAAGGCTTATAGGAGGTAAGTACGAGCAGTAAATATTCTAGAACTGCTGTTTCCAGTGTCTGTTTTCAAGGACTATAGGTCCAGACTCATTCTCCCAAGGCCTCTGAATGGTCATTCCCCATCCTAGCTATTTCAAAGAAACCATTTTACTTTATGGGAGTCTCTGTGACCTACAGTATATCCCTTTCACCAGAGTTTAGACCTCAGTTTATGAAGGTCCAGAGAAAAAGAAGAGTTTTATTCTTTCCCCTTGTCATTGACCAGTCTTGCAGGCTTAGTCCTCGTATGTTATCCTTCTCTTGAGAATAATATATAGCAAGGACACCCCTTCTTTTCAGATGAAATTCTGCCCCTGGGCCTATGATCTCAAAAATACCATCACATCAGAATGCAATATTTCATCATCATTTCACAAAGCCTAGGTTGTTGTTCATCTTAAATAACATCTTATTATAGTTCAAAATGACATAAACATAGCCAATCTAATCTCAACCTCAGCTTAATGTAAAAACAGAGTCTTTCCCATTTTTCTTGTAGTTTTTCAGATCTGTACTTCCAAGCTAATGTGTAAAAATTCTAGAAAACACACACACAGTTCCCCAAGAACAAGCAATGATATACAATCATAGAAAAGATGAAAACTAAAGGAATTTTTTTTCTCTAAAGAAGCTACAAAGTCTACAGAGATGCAGCTATGCTAAAAGAAACATCTGACATATATATCAAAGAGAATTCTTTACTTTTTTGTATAAACATTTACATTAAGATTAATGGTTACTTCATTTTTCCTCAAATATATATTGCTTTACATCTGGGTAATTAAAGGCCACACTGGATTCATTTTCCAAGAACAAAGGACAAAGGATAGCATGACCCAAAGGTAAATTTAATTCTCTAGTTCCTAGAGGATAATAACTACTGAGAACTTTGAGACAGTTTTGTTTTTTCAGCATTAAGACGACCCAGAGGGATGGTATGGGGAGGGAGGAGGGAGGAGGGTTCAGGATGGGGAACACATGTATACCTGTGGTGGATTCATTTTGATATTTGGCAAAACTAATACAATTATGTAAAATTTAAAAATAAAATAAAATTAAAAAAAAAAAGAAAACATAGTCAATAGAAAAAAAAAAAAGACCTATTTAAAAAAATTTTAGCGTCCAGTTGAGTGAGAGCAACCTGCTACCTTAGAGCAGGTGTTGGCAAACATCTTCTGTAAAGGGACAGATAGCAAATATTTTAGATTTTCAGGTCATATAGTCTCTGTCACAACTACTCAATGCTGCCATAAGTCTCATGGTGGCCACAGAGAGACGTAAAGAAATGAAATGATCATGGCTATGTGCTACTAAAGCTTCACTTCCGTCAGTCAGTTCAGTCGCTCAGTCATGTCCGGGACCTCATGGACTGCTGCACGCCAGGCTTCTCTGTCCATCACCAGGCCACAGAGAGACATAAAGAAATGAAATGATCATGGCTATGTGCTACTAAAGCTTCACTTCCGTCAGTCAGTTCAGTCGCTCAGTCATCTTTGGGACCTCATGGACTGCTGCATGCCAGGCTTCTCTGTCCATCACCAGCTCCTGGAGCTTGCTCAAATACAAGTCCATTGATTCAGTGATGCCATCCAACCATCTCATCCTCTGTCGTCCCTTTCTCCTCCGGCCTTTGATCTTTCCCAGGATCAAGGTCTTTTCCAATGAGTCAGTTCTTTGCATGAGGTGGCCAAATGATTGGAGTTTCAGCTTCAGCATCAGTCCTTCCAATGAATATTCAGGACTGATCTCCTTTAGAAATGACTGGTTGGATCTCCTTGCTGTCCAAGGGACTCTCAAGAGTCTTCTCCAACACCACAGTTCAAAAGCATCAATTCTTCTGCACTCAGCTTTCTTTATAGTCCAACTCTCAAATCCATACATGACTACTGGAAAAACCATACCTTTGACTAGACAGACTTGGTAAAGTAATGTCTTTGCTTTTTAATATGCTGTTTAGGTTGGTCATAACATTTCTTCCAAGGAGCAAGTGTCTTTTAATTTCATGGCTGCAGTCACCATCTGCAGTAGTTTTGGAGCCCATGAAAATAAAAGTCTGTCACTGTTTCCATTGTTTCCCCATCTATTTGTCATAAAGTGATGGGACTGGATGCCATGATCTTAGTTTTCTGAATGTTGAGTTTTAAGCCAACTTTTTCACTTTCCTCTTTCACTTTCATCAAGAGGCTCTTTAGTTCTTCACTTTCTGCCATAAGTGTGGTGTCATCTGCATATCTCAGGTTATTGATATTTCTCCCAGCAATCTTGATTCCAGCTTGTGCTTCATCCAGCCTGGCATTTTGCATGATGTACTCTGTATATAAGTTAAATAAGCAGGGTGACAGTATACAGCCTTGATGTACTCCTTTCCCGATTTGGAACCAGTCTGTTGTTCCATGTCCAGTTCTAACCATTGCTTCTTGACCTGCATACAGGTTTCTCAGGAGGCATGTCAGGTGGTCTGGTATTCCCATCTCTTGAAGAATTTTCCTGTTTGTTGTGATCCACACAGTCAAAGGCTTTGGGGGTAGTCAATTAAGCAGAAGTAGATGTTTTTCTGGAAACTTCTTGTGTCTTTGATGATCCGACGGATGTTGGCAGTTTGATCTCTGGTTCCTAAGCTTCACTTAGGAACACTGAAATTTGAGTTTTATATAGTTTTTGCATATCACAAAATAGTATTATTCCTTTAATTTTTTAAAAACAAGTGAACACAAAACCAGTCATAACTTGCAGTTCATATAAATAGGTGGCCAGTCATATTTGCGCCACTTGTTTGGGTTTGCTGCCCCTTGCACTAGGGCCCTGTATTATAAAATTATATCTCCACATTAAGTTTTATGGTAAGTATTAAAATAAAGGAAAACATGGAGCACTGTGGGACCATGCAGAACCAATAAACTCAACTTGGAAGAATCTTTACCTTTTCAGTCTTTGTGTGTGAATCTAAACACATCTAATTCCTTCCAAGAGCAGCCTGGAATCTTCTGTGATTTCAGAGTGTTTTTCTCTTTGGAAAAAGACAACTTCCTACATGTCAAGAGAGAAAAAAAAAAAACTTGGAAGGCTTCTGGCTATCCAGATTCAAATGTGAAAGACAATTTTGATGAACTAGGCAGAAATAAGGCAGAAGCATATGGTTTAAATTGTACTTAACAGAGACATGTGTTTCAATCCTGCCATTACGAGAAGTGTGACCAGTTTTATTCCTAATGGTTAGTGAGAAATCCTGGGGCTGGGCCCACAGAAACCTGGTGAGTGGGTACAGGTGTGTGCAGAGGGACATTCTGAATGTGGATAACTTGTGTGTGTGTGTACATATGTGCGTGTCATGGCTCAATAACTAAAACTCAGTAATCATTTGCCTTTGGTAAAATATTTTTCCTTCACTTCCACCTGTCAAAGCCCATTCTTTTATCGAAGTTTAAATCAAGTAGCATGTCCTCAGAAACCAGCCCCAATTTCCAGCCAGCCTTCCTGCTGTTCCATTCTCTTGTCAGAATTAGTCCTTTCTTTGTTGACTTTTACAAGTCCAACTTGAATGATAGCTAAATCTCATAAGATTGGGGCTCTTGAGGTAAGAATAATTTATTTTCTCCTCTTTATAGTATACTTGCCTCATCTCATACTTGGTACAGGATAGCAATAAAAGCAATTTGCTGAATGTGGCAAAGTGTCCTGAATGTAGTACTGACCATGACTAAATGATAATAGTTTAATTTTAGACACCTCACCTGTTCAGAAAGATGAGGTGTTTAATGATTTTTTTTATATTTGCATGTTTCCATGATTGAGGAGAGGGTCCCCCTTGGGCTCACAGAGACTCATTCTCTCATATGTCAGATTAAAGAGAACCCTGGGTCGTGGTTGTGTTAACTGTTCTTCCCTCTGGTGGATAGACACCAGCCTTGTGTTTTTAACAGTAACTCATGTGCATGCCTACATTCCCGCCTAGCTTGAAATATGACTCACTGGGGCTCCGGCCAAGGTGCTGTCAAACTAGGCGCCCATTTCTGCGAACGTGGATTCAAGTTTGGGGTGGGAGATGGAGAGGCAGACAAGCTTCCAGTGCAGGCTTTAGGTGCTGGCTGGCTAGGTGAACTTGGAGCAAGACCCTGAATCAGATAGCATCAAAGGTCATCTAGTCCAACTATTTCATTATTCAAGTGGGAAGGCCAAGGCCCAAGGGGAATTGCCTGGCTCAAATTCACATGGCTTGTTACCATGAGAGAGCTGGCTTCCAACTAGCCCCTCTGTTCCTAGTCTGAGATACTTTAAATTTGCCCGGTTAATTAATTAATTGGACAGACATCACTTAAGACCTACCGTGTATCAGGGCTTCTGCTGGGCACTGGGGGACCCAGATGAAGGAGGCATCCTGCTCATCGTTTCAGATCCCGTGTTTCAGTGGAGACAGAGCGTAGCAGCGGTGGTGCAAGCCTGGGCTTCGTGTCGACTTGAGTGTGAGCCGTCCTGCCTGTTTCTGATTGCGGAAACTAGAGAAATGAACTGCGTATGTCCACATCATAAAGCTATTGTGCAGATTTAATGAAATAATTCATGTAAAGCTTTTAACATAATGATTGCTACCTAGTAAGTGCCAATAATTCGTAGCTATTGATTACAATAATGAAGACACTCAACCCTCGGGCCAATAAGCTGTCTTAGTAACTTTATTTGAAAAGTACAGGTTGGAAGGCAAAATATTTGGGGAAAATTGACCTCAGAAAAGTAGTGCAGGATTAACTCCCTTGGCTTTTATAAGGTTGATTCTGATCTGTCTACTGAAAAGTCACTTTCTCCCTCTAGTTAGAACTCGATTGCGACGATTGGATGAAAAAGAATTTCGTCTGTGTGGAGATAGTTGTATTCACTGCATCCCTGGAAAGTTTAGGCTGCATGTAATTCCTGCCACGTTTGCATCTTACTTTTCACAGTGAGACATGATTTCTCTTACAAATAGAGGCCAGATTCACATTACCCAGCTGACTGCCGTCCCAGACCTGCCCTGATCTGGCCACCTCTGGGGCTCCCCCAGAGCCAGGCAAGGGCTCCAGGCTGCTCACTGCTGACTGGTTGGCAGAAGCGGGTCACTGCCTTAGAGGCACTTTTCCGATCTCGTTTATGGCCGGCGTCCCGTGGGGTGCAGTTCCCTCTGGTTTCATGTGGTGTTGCAATCGAAACTATTGAATCTCAAAATGGAATATAATTAAGGTCGGGTTAATAAAGTGTATTCCACTCATAGCCAGTAAAGGGTGTCATGTTTCTCCTTGCAGCTTTAGGCAAGGAAACTTAATCTCCAACTTTGTCAGGGCAGACTGAATCACAGGTGTGTCATTCAGCGGAAAGCCTCTTGTTTTACTTGCTGTAGTTACTACACAGCCAGTCTCATCTTGGTGGATTTGTACTGAGCACACAGAATCCAGCCCGTGGCTAGGCCTGAAGGAGAAGCCTTTGTGTAGGAGGAATTAGGGGACTTTCGCTCTCTGCTGGGTCCTGAAAGCAATCCAGGAGAAGGTGCCTCCGAAGTACAGAAGTCCTTGGGAGTACAGGGATGAAAGACTGTGAACAAAAAAGGAGGCCTCAGAGTAGCTTCCAGTGACATCTTTTTAGTCTTGATCTTGTCTTTCTTGCTGATTTGACTCCATTTCCTTTCCTTTTTTCTTCCACTACTCAATTTCAGGACACAACATCACAGACTTCTCTGACCTCCCAAAGTAGAGATCATTAATGCTTATTAGTGCTCCCTTAGTACTGGAGACAACTGTATCATCAAAATTTAACATTTAAGACCACTTACTCTGTTTATTATGGCCTACCTCTATGCTGAACCCATGTGTATATTACCTAACCTAGTCCTCTTGACAGCCCCCATGTTATACATGAGGGAAATAAGGCTCCAAGAAGGTAGATTTCCCAGGGTCATGCAGTGAATTTATTTATTCAATATATGTTTATTCAACACTAGTTACATGCCAGGCCCTGGAAGACACATTCCCTAACAAACAGCCAAAAGATCCCTATCCTCATAGAATTTATATTCTATGTCTGTGTGTGTGTGTGTGTGTGTGTAAACAAATAAACAGGCAAATTATATAGTACGTTAGAAGATCAGTGCCATGGGAAAATGCAGATGTGAGACTAGGCAGGAATTTGAACCCAGAGCTTGTTTACCCGTGGCATGTTCTTAACCACTCAGCTGTGTTGCCTATGGATCTTGGATCTCCTTGTAATTACCTGTTTTCTTCCAGACTCCCCCCTCCTAGACTGTACATTTCTCTAGGGCAGGTCCTTTCCTTGATAAGTTTCCTCTCCTGGCATATAGCTCAGTGGCTGGCAGGGAGTCAGCATTCAATGAATGTTTGCCCAGTGTGTGAATAAGAGAGTGACCACATGATGACACAAGAATTTACCTGAAAACAGTAATTTCCCAGGAGACTGGCCAGTCCTGGAGGTTGGGCTCTGCCACAAATGTGTCCTGTTACCCTAGGCAATTGTTGGAGCCCATAAAATCTGCAGAATGGGAAAAACATAATGACGGCTTTTGACTTCCTTATAGATATGTCATGAGAATTAATGAGACAGTGCATGCTCAGAGACTTCAGTGTCTTTGAAGAAAAGGACTCATGTTTTTCTGATGGTGTACTCATTGTTCACAATTCCAGCAAGGAACTGGCATGGTATTTTCAGGAGGGACTGGTCCCAGAGAAATAAAATTTGTTTTACTGACAAGGTTTCACAGCAGGCTTTATGGGCTACCTCTTTCTGGCTGTGGGGCTTGGTGAGAGTTTGCTGTCACTTGCAGCAACTGTTAAAATATTTTTCCCCTTTGCTAAAGGTGGGCTCTAAGTCAGCTCAAATGCAAATTTTCATGGACATTTCTCTCCCATTGTGAAAGTAAAAGACTATTTTCATTTGAGTGAAATCCCATTTCTTGGCTCTAGGAGGGCAGCTATTGGAATGCTTGTTGGCCAAATGCCAAGTGTAAGTTACCAAGGAAAGTGGCTGTGGATCCGTGTTCCCTAGGAGAGGAGGGCTCTGCCATCGGATGGTAGATAGAAGAAATGGGAAATCCCAGAAATGTCAAATATAGCATGAAAACTAAACAGGAAGGTTTGGTTTAATTTTCTTTTGTTGCTGACGAGTCAGCACCCCAAACCTGTCCAGTCACTCCCACAGATAGAATGCAAAGGAGGCCTACTTGGTATTTCCCTGTTCATCTGACGCCGTGTCCTTAAGCATAATAAACTCAGTTAACAAAAAGCATCACTAAGATTATATTTGACAGTACTAACTAGGTCAGCATTGCAGTATTTGCTTGATATGGACAATATGCATTCTTAGGAGTGGAGACCTGTTTCCTGGTAGGGAAAATCCCCTAGTATTACTCATCAAGGACAGGTAATAAGAGTTTGGATTTCTCTGGTGTCTCTTCTCTAAGAGTGCCAAGGTCTTTCTTCCACTTTACCTTGGTCACCTCTTTAGCTCTGTTGTAAAGGCAGAAGCAGGTGTTTTGGAGAAAGGAAAGTGGATGCAAATTTTACTAAGTTGACCCACTTCATGTTGATTTTGCTTGGGTCAAGATCAAGTCTCCTGCCTGATACAAAGTCATTAATCAACTTAGATTAGACGTTGAAGACATTATGTCCCAAGTAGGCCCATCCTGTGCTTAGTCATGTCTGACTGTTTATATATATGGTAGCTTATTTGATAAACATTATTACTGCTATATAGTAGCTTAAATAGATAATCCAAATTGACTAGTAATTTGCCATGCCATTACTTATATACTATTGTACCCAAGTTCAGTGTCTTTGTCTACATCAAGATGCCTCTTTTGCGGACTTCCCTGGCAGTCCAGTGGTTAAGACTCTGCACTTTCAATGCAGGAGGTGTGAGTTTGATACCTGGTCATGGAACTAAGATCCCACATGCTGTGGGTCATTGCCAGAAAAAGAAAAAAGGATGCTTCCTTTTATCAGTAGAAAAATAGAGTTGGCTCTGATTCTGACTGAGCTATACTGTTGCCAAGGCCTGGAGACATGGGTGCCTCAGGCAGCTACTATGGTATTTGCTTGGATCAATGTTTAAAATATATATTCTCACCGTTTATTTTAGTGGGAGAGAAATTGATTTTCCATTAAATTAAGTTCCTTTCATGTTTAGATTGAAAATGGGGAATCCACTACATGCATTGATGCTAATATAACATTTTCATGTATCTGGCATAGCTGTCCAGCTCACAGTTTTTCCATCACTTATAACTGGATAGTATAAGTCACTCACACACAAGAGGGTTGGTGTAGCTTCCAAGAATATAGTTGCACAGTCTCATTCAGAAAGAGTTTAAAAATTGCTTTTCTTGGTTTGGTTTGCCTTTTGGCAAAAATTTTCCACTTTTCTATTTCTCATTCTCCCTTCAGCTTTTTTGTATGATTTACTGAACCAGACAACTTCTTGGGAAGCCTATTAAAGGGATTAACATTTAAATATTACACAAAATCATTTGCTGCCAGTAAATGGCATGACCCCAGGTATGATTTGGTTTCAGATTTTCCTCTGGCTTCCAGGAACAAACAATCGTCTGGTCTCTGACTTGGTGGCCTGGCATCTATTGCATTGAACAACCTCTGTCATAAAACTAATCAGCAGAGGTAGGGTGACCCCAGTAAGCAGGAAATATAAACTTTCCAATTGAAGGTGCTTTCTGTTTCAGTGACAGTAGAATTAAGTTCAGTTTTACCAGTTGTGTAAGTGGAAACCTGAGGTAACTGCTGGTGGTTTTTGATATAGTCCCATGATGTTTACGGAGAAGGCAATGGCACCCCACTCCAGTACTCTTGCCTGGAAAATCCCATGGATGGAGGAGCCTGGTAGGCTGCAGTCCATGGGGTCGCTCAGAGTCGGACACTACTGAGCGACTTCACTTTCACTTTTCACTTTCACGCATTGGAGAAGGAAATGGCAACCCACTCCAGTGTTCTTGCCTGGAGAATCCCAGGGACGGGGGAGCCTGGTGGGCTGCTGTGTATGGGGTCGCACAGAGTCGGACACTGACTGAAGTGACTTAGCAGCAGCAGCAGCAGCATGATGTTTAGGGCTTCCCTGGTGGCTCAGACGGTAAAAGCCTCTGCCTACAATGCGGGAACCTTGGGTTCAATCCCTGGGTTAGGAAGATCCCCTGGAGAAGGAAATGGAAACTCACTCCAGTACTCTTGCCTGGAAAATTCCATGGATGGAGGAGCCTGGTGGGCTACAGTTGATGGGGTCACAAAGAGTTGGACATGACTGAGTGACTTCACTTTCACCATGTTTAAAATTTTGAGATGGATACTTCTGTTGTATCCTAAGGAAGATTTCACATTTTAAGATATCTTATCTGAAATAAGATAGGTTATTGCCTAATCCTGGCTAATGAGCACTGAGTGGAAGTGATAACACGTCATTTCCGGCCAACCAGTTTAAAAGCAAAGGCGAGTCCCTTGCTCTATCCCATCCCTTGCTGAAGCCTGAAGCCATTTTTTAAGCTGGTGGTATGACAACCCGATCGGATCGCTTGCTCCACTGCCAGACTGGGTCCCTGAAAGACTAGACGGAGCTGAATACTTTGCTGACCTGCATTAGACGTGTCAATACCAAGAAGCCAAGAAGTGTCGTATCCTTGGGATTTGGGGAATCTATTTGGCATTCTGACTAATACAGTTGGTGTTCTGGGAAGCTACCTGGCTGGCCCACTCCTTTCTCTGATTGGATTTTGTATCTGTTTTACGACTTAATCCCATCTTGTTGTTTAGTGTTAAGTCATGTCCAACTCTTTTGTGACCCCATGGACTGTAGCCCGCCAGGCTCATCTGTCCAAGGGATTTCTCAGGCAAGAATACTGAAGTGGGTTGCTATTTCCTTCTCCAGAGGATCTTCCTGACCCAGGAATCAAACCTGTGTCTCCTGCATTGTCAGGTGGATTCTTTACCACTGAGCTTCCTTGGAAGCCAAATTCCATGTTCCTTTCTTCTTTATTTGTAAGCCTAAGGTGCTTCGTGGACAGTCCAGGTTTGGCTTGACTTTTATTGAACTCTTGGAAGGGATACTTCATGAGTTCTGGACTGATGAGTGCTGTCAACAAGCCATATAGCAGTCACTCAGTTTTGAGTTTTCAGGATAGAAGCAGAGAAGGGAGTGAATGCTGGAAAAGGGAGTGGAAAGAAAGCAGACTAGGACACTGGGAATAATGAATATTTTAAAATGATTAGAATTGAGGGGAAATAGATACAAAGAGAACTAAGGTCTTCTTGCATTGCGGTCACTCATGGACTCAATCAATAATGCCCTCTTTCTCCCTGCTAAAATCATTTGTCCAGTATGTACATGATAAGATTTGTTCTAGGCCAGATCCTGAGCTACAGAGGGAGGAAGGACATATGCCTTGGCCTCCAGGAGCTGATATTTTGGTAGGGGAAGTGTTCACAGAGCAGGGCATTTGCAGTTCATGGAAGCAGGAAAGCAGTATAGAAACTGCAGGTGCACTAGAGCGGGTGTGAGGATTTCAGGGTGGAGTGAAAGCTGCTGCCAGGGCAGTAATGTCTTTAGGGACTGATCCAAGGCTTTGAGGTGCAAGAATGTTATCATATCAGTGTCCCTAGACATTAGCAAGTTAACTTTTGGACTCAGTGTATTCTTACTTCTTACAGTAGTGGTGTAGAAACTAAATATCAGTGCCTGATTTTTTAAGATAGAAAGATACCTTCCAGATATTGTATCAAAGAAGTGACAGTAAGAATTTGTCACTAATAATAACTACCAGTGTATTGAGGGCTAAGTGCAAACCTTGTGCACCATCTGTGCATTAGATCATCTCTTCCCACAAACGTCTTATAGTGTTGGTGCTTATCTCTTTGTTATAATTTCAGAGACAAGGGAACTGAGCCTCAAAGAGATTATGTTAGTTGCCTAACTAAGAAAATGGTTGTGTTGGGTTTTGAATACTGTAGAGTTTGCTACCATAGGCCATGCTTCTCTTCATTAAGTTGTATTGCAAGCCTAGCAAGGAGAGGAAACTAATCCTTGAAGTACCTTGGTGAACATGAAAGAAAAGCAGATGGAACTGGATGTCTTGGAGCCACAGTGATCCCTGTGCCATGATAAAACCTCCTCTCCAGTAACCAGAGGGCTGTTACCACCTAGGGGCAGTGTTGGCTATGCAGGCAGGGTTATACAAGTTCTGACAAGTTGTTTAAGGTTACTTTTCTAGACTAGCACATGTCCTCCAGATATGAGCACTTGTTCAGAGATCAGAGTGTCAGAATATTAACTTCTAACTCTGACAAATGGAGCTATAATAATTATAGTTTATTGACAGAATCAAGGGTATAGAATACTGTCTGAGTTGCTGTTGAGTTACAAAAGCATACAGACCCTCTTCCTTCTCTTCATTAACTTCTCTTCCGTGAGGATTTCTTACCATGGATTAGTTTACATCTTTCTCCATCATTACCTGGTTGTATTCGACTTCCCCTGCTTTGAGTTGGAAGGTAAATCAAATTGGCTTGGGAGAGGGTGGCCTCTTTAGCTGTGGAGACTTCCTTAGTTCACTTTTGCAAGGACTGCAGGCTCTGAATGAGAACACCTCTACATGTACCCCAGTGCACAGAGCCGAGGCAGAGTCCTGGGCAGCATGAGAAGGAACTCAGAGGGGTTCCACAGCCTGAGCTGCACTGGGATGGGCCATGTGGCTGCACTTGGAAAGCTGAGCAAGATTTTTTCAGGAAGAGAAGATGGGAAAGACATTCCTCAGGAGGAGGGTGTGGCCTGTGTAAAGCTTGGAAGTCTAAACAATGACCTGAGTGTTCAGGGCAATAGTTAGCAGATTCATATGGCTGGAAGCCAGGATGCTTGCGGAGACTAGAAGCTTCTGGAGGCCAGAGGCTCTTCTCTCTGCATATTCAGCAAGGGCTGACCAGAGTGGATACTGAACCAAAGTTTCTTGCATGAACGCTTTGGTGATTGAACAAATGAAGGAAAAAAGAAATCATGGGAAGACCTATGGCCTTCCCTAAACCCCTTACTTTAATTAGTACCCTGTTTGATCTTAGTGGGAGTGGGGCCACACTTGTCTTTGCTCTATATCTGTGGACTTCAGACTTATCTTGAAGAGAAGAGGACCTCTTCCTTCTCTTTCTCTCCTTTCGGTAGTTAATTCTGTTTAAAATTTTAGCATAATCCACTTGTCTTTTTTTCTGCTAGTTTCTTTGTTTCTCTATCTAGTATCTGGTTTTAGTGGAGAAAGAGCTAGATTTGTAGTCAGAAGCCTTGGATGCTAACCTCAAGTTTACCCTTCCTGACTGGGTAAACATTCGTAACTCACTTGATCATTTGATGCCTCAATCATTTCTAAAATGTGAATAATAACACTTACCTCATAGGAATGTTATTAGGCTCAAATGTACCATGTGAGTGTTTCTCATTGTATGGTCTGCAGATTTTTGATAGAAAATGAAGGAAGCGTCCATCTTTTGACTCTTTGAGTATGGAAAGTTAAGGTTGGACAAAATACATAAAATTCTCAAACTTTTCATGTGTTAAAATATCTTTTGATCACCAAAAGGGGAAGATGGTGGGTGGAAAGTATAAAATGCAGTTTTGGGGAGCAGGCACTGTTTATTGCCTACTTGATATCCCTTCCGTTGTCTTCTATCAGAACCCTGGCTTGTTGTAGTATCAGATATGCCCAGCTCCACTGCACCTGGTCTTTGGCAGTTCAGAACTTGGTACTGTAACTCCATCCTCTCTGCTGGCACAGACTACAGGTCGGAGGTGATGTTTGAGTGGGGTCTTGTGAGGTGGGTAGGAGCTTCCTCGAAGCACAGAAGCAGAGGTAGGGAACTCTGTGCAGAAGGCCCAAACCACTCACCATGTCATGGTTCGTGTGTGAGAAGGGCCCCGGTTCACTCAGACCTTTGTCCTGGGTCTGAGTAATGGAGCTTTGTGAAAGTCAGGGGTAGAGGGAAATGACATAAATCATTAGCTTCTTTTTCTCCAGTCCCAGCATTATTTGCTCACAGGATTGTGCCCTCTGTTATAATTGCGTGCTGTATTTGGGGAAACAGGGTTTTCCCCAGGCCAACTTGAGACACACCCTAATCCTCCCTGCTCAAATGCACAGGGAGCAGTGGGGAGGAGCAGCTCTCCAACAATAGTGGAAGCGTTCTGCCTCTCAGACACTCATAGGTGCTGCCCCTGGGAGGTAGGGGTGAGTAATCTCCCCGGGGAATAGGGCACCGTGAGCTCAAGCCTCAGGTTAGCAGCAGCAGCTACCCTGTCCACGGCCTTTGTTCCCATGCCTAAAGGCGGAAAGCCTTGTCGAAGACTACCAGTGCGGCAAGCAGCTGGGGATGACAGGTGCTCCTCAGAGACAGGTGCAAAGGCAAGGCTATGCCAGACAGACCCCAAAGGCTACTGGCACGAGGGTGGAAAAGGAAAGGCAGACTGGGGCACTCTGGAGCAAACTAAAGGAGGTTCACTCTGCTTCTGCAGGTGCACCCTTAGACTTCAGTCATCAGATCTATTTAAGAGGGAATTTGCTCCCCTCCACCCAGTCTGGATCAGGTGTCCTCCTCTGGGATAATGCATACCTCAGTCCGTGTTGTTACAAACACCTGCCCTGTTCTGCTAATCCCTTCACAAGACTCTGGGGCTGGGGCCCCTGTCACACTGAGGGCTCGTGCCTCAGTTTCCCCAGTACATCATAAAAGAAGTGCCCAGTGAATGAAGGAATACATTTATTTTAAACATCTCAGCAGCATTCAGGCCCAATTTTCTAAGTTTAGCATCATCATCACCACTCTCCACATTCCTTTATTACTCAAAATGACAATTTTAAGTTTTAATCTATGACTAGCTGTCATATTGAAAAAAACCACTGAAAAATTCATTGCAGCACTATTTACAATAGTGGAAGCAACCTAATTGTCCATTGACAGAGGAATGCATAAAGAAGATGTGGTACATATACACAGTGGAATATTACTCAGCCATAAAAAATGAAATACTGCTTTTTGCAGCAGCATGGATGGACCTAGAGATTATCATACTAATAGAAGTAAGTCAGACAAAAACAAATATATCACTTATATGTGGAATCTAAAAAAAAAAACGATACAAATGAAATTATTTACAAAACAGAAATGGACTCACAGACTTTGAAAACAAACATATGATTATCAAAGGAGAAAGGTGGAGGGAAGGGATAAATTTGGACTTTAGGATTAACATATACATTCTACTATATATAAAATAGATTATCAACAAGGATCTACCATATAGCACAGGGAACTCTACTCAGTATTCTGTGATAACCTATATGGAAAAGGAATCTGAAAAATAATGAATATAAATATTCATATAATATAAATATATTATATATATATAAATTAATATATATAAATATACAATATAAATATATTTTATTTATAATATATATAAATCACAAATTTATATATACAATACAATATTAAATATATTATATATATATATAAATATATATAAAATACAATATAAAATACAAATTAAAACAAAGGCTAGTTCCTTCTTTACTTATGATAAACCAGAGGCCACCCTATTGTTTATGTCTGTCATGCCCCAAATTGGAGAAGGTATACAGTTGACAAAGGCATTTTACACACAGGGTTCCAAAGTGGTTCTCATAGTACCCTTAGGTCAAGAAGAAGCTGCCATTCTGTGCGGAGGCAAGGAACCTGAGGCTTACGAAGACTGGTGACCTGCCCTGGTCAACACTGTGGGTGTGTGGACAGCTGAAACTTGGTTCCCCCTTCTCCTAAGGCTCCACTCAGTAGACCTTCTGCTCCATTTGCTGCCTCACCCAAGTCAAGTGGTTATTGTATAATTACTCCTTTAATAATAAAGGTGACTAATTCCCAGGTTTCTCTGTCTTGATGGTTTGAATTCTTTAATAGGCAAATAAGCTGCTTTACAGAAATGCACAGGAAAGAAAATTAATGCTGCTCTTTAAACTAAAAATCAAGTGGTTATTATAATAATGGTGGCGATACGGTCAGGATTTCTGCCACTTCCTCAGCAGCATTTGATGGCTCGCTGTTTGTACGTTTTTGGATGTTCTTCCTAAACCCTCCCGTGTTGGGTAATACTGCTTACAGCTTTCGAATCTCAGTGAGAGGATATGGTATGAAAATAAAGATCAAAGTATTTTCTTCTCAAAATTTAGAAGATTGGGAGGAGGGAAAGATCAAATACTTGAGTAAACATGGCAGAGAAGAACAGTTCTAACACATTATAATTCTGGAATTTTTTTTCTTTTTAACATTTGTCAGATTCCTCATTTCATGCTCATGCTTGTTACTCAACATTATTGCCTCTGAATGTCGTGATCACATGCTGAAACCAACCTGACCACCCAGCACGAAATTTTTACCTAGGATTCAAGAGATGAGATGAAGCCTCTTTCAGAGCTCCCTGCCAGTGTCTGCAGTGGCTTCAGGGTAAGAGATCTGGAAGAAGAAGTTAAACTTTTTCCACTTTTATTCAGCTTAAAGGATTAGCCCCTGTCTTTATCCCAAGGCACCCTAATGAGAAACTTTAGAGATTGCCTCTGATGCTATTTCCTGTGTGCTGTTTTCTGGGTGAAACCAGGGATAAGCCCTTTCTATGACCCATAGAAGCTGTGTAGAGTTCTCCCATTCCTCAGGACTCAGAACTGTCAGCTGCTGAGTGAGAGCTGTAAGGAATATGCAAGGTGAAGTCATTTCTACTCTCAAGCCTGGACTTCCCCTCGAGGAGAGGAGAAAGAAGTCCCCTTGGGCCATTAGCTGGCAGCCCTCTTCCCTCAGGTGGCCTCCTGTGGGAAGGCCCACATGGTGAGCCCCACCGTGAAGCTGAAGCTGGCTTCCCCTCTCCAGACCTCTCTGGCAGTCCAAGGGATGCATCAGCTGCTGAGCACAGTGTGCTATGGGAACCCTCCCAACAGTTTTGATCCCAAACCCTGTGTGCTTTTGGATTGGCTTGCAGTGAAAGTAGAAGAATAATGTCAGGGAGACCCAAAGAATTCAGGGAAATGGGAATCCTTTATCACATGGAACCAAGGGCAAGGAACCTCAGGGCTTGGAGAAGCCTTGATAGTTGTCCAGTCCAGCCTCCCATGGCCCACCACATGGCATCCGGCAGGCACACCTCTACAGATAGGGAGTGTTCTGCTTCACCTCTCCTTTCCAACTCATCCCATCCCATCCCACCCAGAAGCATCCTGACTCTATGAACGTGGAATGTGGATCACAACATTAATTGTGGATAGAACTGAATTTGGGTTACATATAAGATATATAAGAAAAATATCTACCCTCTTCCATAAGTCTGACACCCCATTATTCCCAACTCCTTTGATACCTTTTTAATTGACTTGATAGAAAATTCAGTGATCAGTCTCCAGGGGCTTTTTGAGTATGCTCTCGGTTCCTACTGGGAACCTCTCCCCAGGTAAGAATCACAGACAGAGTTGTAAATTTCTTTACTTTAGACCCCAAAAGTCCTTCCATTCACAATTCCTGTCTGCTTTGCCCTGGAATCTACTCTGTCTTCCTGAAAAGTACCTCCTATGTGCATGCAGGGCTGGGACTGGAGGTAGTGGTTAAAGGAGTAGCATTTGCGCCATCCCTTTCTCCATACAGAGCAATTTCTCAGCGCCTGGACACTATTGCCCTTCCTGACTGCAACCACACAGTGGGTTCACTGGGCTATTGGCTCTGCTCCTTGACAACCTGCCTCTGAGAGGGAGATGGTTCTTTCTGACCCTCTTCTTTGTCTCAGATGTTCTTGCAGGGAGCAGGAGAGAGTATGTGGGGTGGTGGGGGAGGTGATAGCAAGGCTCCATGTCTGATCCTCTCAAGCATTCAGTATAGTGCTCAACACACGGTACATGCTCGGTAAATTTTTACTGAATGAATAAATGAATGAGTAATAAGTGATTGATGTTGACTCAGAGGAAGCTGTATTCCCTCTCCAATCTCTCTCGGTACTCTCTCATCTTCTGATGGGGACCGGGTATGAAAGAAGAGCTCTTCTTCCTCAGCAGGGAAGAGGAGATGAGCGTTTTTGAACACCTGCTATGTGTTGGGAACTTTACATATCAGTCAGTCAGTCAGTCAGTTCAGTCGCTCAGTCGTGTCCGACTCTTTGAGACCCCATGAATTGCAGCATGCCAGGCCTCCCTGTCCATCACCAACTCCTGGAGTTTACCCAAACTTGTGTTCATTGAGTTGGTGATGCCATCCAACCATCTCATTCTCTATCGACTCCTTCTTTTCCTGCCTTCAATCTTTCACAGCATCAGGGTCTTTTACAATGAGTCAGCTCTTCACATCAGGTGGCCAAAGTAGTGGAGTTTCAGCTTTAACATCAGTCCTTCCAAAGAACACCCAGGACTGATCTCCTTTAGGATGGACTGGTTGGATCTCCTTGCAGTCCAAGGGACTCTCAAGAGTCTTCTCCAACACCACAGTTCAAAAGAATCTATTCTTCGGTGGTCAGCTTTCTTTATAGTCCAACTCTCACATCCATACATGACTACTGGAAAAACCATAGCCTTGACTAGATGGACCTTTGTTGACAAAGTAATATCTTTGTTTATTAATATGCTGTCTAGGTTGGTCATAACTTTCCTTCCAAGGAGTAAGTGTCTTTTAATTTCATGGCTGCAATCACCATCTCCAGTGATTTGGGAGCTCCCAAAAAACAAAGTCAGCCACTGTTTCCACTGTTTTCCCATCTATTTGCCATGAAGTGATGGGACCGGATGCCATGATCTTAGTTTTCTGAATGTTGAGCTTTAAGCCAACTTTTTCATTCTCCTCTTTCACTTTCATCAAGAGGCTTTTTAGTTCTTCTTCACTTTCTGCCATAAAGGTGGTGTCATCTGTATATCTGAGGTTATTGATATTTTTCCTGGCAATCTTGATTCCAGCTTGTGCTTCCTCCAGCCCAGCATTTCGTTTGATGGACTCTGCATATAAGTTAAATAAGCAGGGTGACAATATACAGCCTTGACATACTCATTTTCATATTCCCTCAGAAAGTCCTCATAGCAACTCTTTGAAGCACGGTTGCTGTCTTCATTTTACAGAGGAGGAAACTGAGATTCTGATTGGCTCATCACTTGTTTAAGGACATAAAACAGGTAAACAGCATGATAAGATTTAGAATACCTCAGTCTGTCTGGCTTCAAAGACTTTCTTGTCTTTACACTGCACCAAGTTGGGCTCTTGACAGGGTTGTGGTGAGAACTGGTTGGGCCTCTGCACCAGGCCCACAGCCTTATATCCCAGGTTTTCTCAGGACACGCACCTGAGTAGGCCTTTGGTGTCTGACCCTGAGCACCCACTTGGTACTTGGTCATCTTCTTGGGCCATCTAAAACATATGGAGGCCTGAGAGCTGCTGCTTACATGGTCTGGGCAACGGATCATATTCTAGTCTACCAGGCATTCAGCTTGATTTCCCGACTGGCTGGTGACCATGTGAATGTAAATAGGAATAGTCCCTGGAGAGGCCTATCCTCTGTGCTTATAGGAGGCAGGCAGAGCATCTTCTGAATATTCCCAAGAACATTTGTCTTTCATGACTGAGTGACCTGGACGCACTCCTTGCCTTTCTCATTTTCTCACTCCAGAGTGACTTGAAGGTCAAAGAGTTCTAGAAACACATTGGCCCAGTTTATCTGTGTGGGCTCAGGCCTCTTTGTGCCGAGATTCTTGGGCCTGTGAGTTGCATCATTGAATCCTAAGAGTAGGGCCTGCAGGACCAGGCAGACTCGAGTTCGGATGCACCAGCATGGTACTAGGACCAGTGCTTACTAGCTGCCTCAATGTCCTTCTCTGAAAAATAGGGGTAAACATGCCTATTGGAGTATTGGAGTACATTAGATGCTAAATAGATACAATTATTACTGTTGTTGAATTGGAGCTGGAAAGTCCTTTAGACGTCAGCCTGTGATTTACCTAAAATGTTTTCCAACTCACCCTTATATAGTATCTAAGATAGCTATTCTTGGTATTACTATTATTCCTGTACATTATGGAAACACAACATCTTAAAAGAGGTTCAGAAAGTTACCATCTTACTTTTAGTGCAGAAGAATGGAGTGGTAAAGACTGACAATTCTATTGCCCTTGAGCAAGTTGTCATCTCTGTGCCTGAATTTCCTCACTTATAAAAATGGGATGATTCTCCTTATGGGGTTAGTTATAAGGATTAATTGAGTTAACACCATAAAGCGTTTGGAATAGGCAAAGAGTGAGTGCTCAGTTGAGCCTTGCTTGGGAGGACGCATGGCCAGTAAGCAAGGGATTGGGATTCAGAACCAATTCTGATTCCATACAACACCTACTTTCTGCTGCCCTGGACCATCCCTCACTTAAATGCTTCTTTCACAGTGAAAGACTTTGGCATGGTCCAGCCACAGCATGCCTCCTATTATTCACTTCCTCAACCCCTGACTCCACCTCTGCCCCTCTCCCAACCCTCCTATTTTGTTTTTAATAGATGAGAAAATCCAGAAAGGTTAAGTAACTAAATCTTAATCTCATTTGTGGCAACTCAGGATTACCATCTGAGGCTCCTGACTTCCAGACTTACTTTTTTAGTGAACCTAACCTAATATCTAGAAATTAAGAAAGGAATGAGATACACCCACACACAGAGTGAAATAGCATATCTTGAATTTCATTCCTCCCTCCAACGAACACTCATAACTCTTGTGATCGGTAATTCATTCCAACAGTTCTGAGTTCTCCACGTGTGATTCAACATAGATTAATAGTGGCAAGTAAACAGGGTTTGGAGTCTCCATGGGAAAAGCACTTCTTTAGAAGTTCTGCATGACTGAGCTGCCGCGCATGCTTCTTCTGGACAGTGCCTGGAATTCCAGATAACATTTGTTCAGTTCCACATCCTCTTTTCTACCTCCCCAAGGATAGGACCAGTGAAGGCTGGGGTGGTGAGATTCACATGTCAGATAGAGGGAAGACGGTCCCAGTGGCTCCCTGGAGGGTGTGCTGAGGAGGGCTGGCTCATATGCTGGAATTCCCAAATAAAAACAAACAAAAAAATCTATCATCACATTGGTGTAGAGTTCTTACTTTTCAAGAGTTGTATTTCCTGGCGCCTGTTTCCTCCTGCTGCAGCACAAAATGTTTCTGTAAGTGCGAGCTCCTAGTGCCAAGAGAAGATATATGGATCAGCTTGGGAAATAACTTTGGCATTCAAGGTGGCCCTGTAGCATTTAACCTTAGCCTCCCTTTGCAGTTTACCTTGCATGACATTCGTTCATGCAGCCCGTACTCCAGCCAAGGTGAACGGCTCATAATGTCCATGCCCTAGTGGCCTCCTTGCCTTGGTTCAGACAGGCCTCTTTCCCTGAAATATCTTCCTAGAATGCCCAAGCTCATCCTCTCTACTAGCCTGATCCTACCTAGTCTTCAAGATATAGCTTACATGCTGCCTCTTAACATCCTGTCTGATCTCTGGAACTGATGCTTCTTCTTCCATCCTCTCAAAGATTTGTCTCATTATTCATTCAGCAAGTATTTGCTGAGTTCCTCCCATGAACCAGGTACTATTCTAGGTATTTGGGGTACCTCAGTGAACAAAGATCTCTGACTTTGGAGAATTTATCTTATGGTATTTCCCTTAATTTATTGCTAATGCTGGACATACATAGTCCTCCTGACAAATATTATGCCGCTCAAGATCAAATTGATGTCATGTCTTATACCTTTGTGTATCCTTTCAGTGACCTCTTATTGCTCTTGGTATAAGCACATAAGTACTGAACATTCCTTCCTTAACCTTCTTTGCATCCAGCCTACTTCATATATTTTCCTTCTGGCGTTCTCTATTCCTGCTTCCTTTCAGTCTCCTCTGCTTACTCTGCCACAGTGCCTTTACACATGCATTCCTTCTGAATGGAATTATCTCCTGTCTACTTAGTTACCTTCGGATCTCAGCTGAAGCATTATTTCTTGAGGAGAGCTTCCTTGGCTTCCCTGACTAAATTAAATACCTTGATAGCATAGCAATTATATCACATTTGCCAGTTTACTTGTATCCATGACCGCTTCACTAATTTCTGTCTCCCATTTCAAATGGCAAGTAACTCATAGGCAGAAGTGGTGTCTGTTTTTATTTATCATGAGCATTCCCAGTACTGAGTAGGGAGTCGGTAAGTATTTGTTGAATGTATCAATGAATGAATACCCTTTAAATGTTGTATAGGCAAATTATCCACAGTGTGCTCATACGATAGATAGTACATTGGACTTCTGTCCATAGTGGGCTCACTTGGAAGCACTCTGTTCTTTCTATGCGTTTTTGGTTGTTTGAACATCCGACCTGATTTGTGTTTCAGAAAACATAGTTGCCCTAACTGGAGCAACGTTCTGTGCATAGAGAAGGTGCTCAGTATATTTTTATGATTGCTAATTGAATAAAGAAATGAATTCAAAGTGTGGTAGAATGAGGCAGTAGATGGGAGTGAGAATCACATATCAGTGGGAATTTTGTTGTAGCTAAAGCTGACAGTGATACGTCTACTAAGATATGGATGTGCACATTTCAGAAAGGCTCATCAAAGGAGGCTCAGGCCTGCTGGAGGTCTGTTTATATTGTGTCAATGAGGGATAAAGTGGATCTCACTGGAATTGTCACTTGAGGCCTACAGAGTTTTACCTAAAGACCTTGCTGTCTATATAGAAGACTAGTTGAAATGGAAGATAAAGTTTTCTTTTAAGTGACAGAAAAGAGTAACATTATGTAGAAATTTTTTGCTTGTTATTTGCTTTCTAAAAAGAAATCAGTAATTATATCTTAAGTCTACTAAATAAAGGAAAACAGTTGTCAGTTTTCAAAGTAAGTTCAAATCTATTAGCTTATTTTTATTATGTTCCAGAGTGATATCATTGTTCCCATTTTTTTTTTTTTCCCCACAGATGAGGAAATTGAGGCTCAGAAATCCATGCCCAAGGACATGTGGCTGTTGTTTCAGCCAGGAATGTCTAGGTTATGCTGTGGTAAGAAGAGTTCCAAAACCTCTGAGTGCAATATAGGTTTGTTTTCTTGCTGATGCTATTTGTTTGTTTTCTGTGCTAGGAGACTCTGCACAGGCCTTATTCCAACATACGATGTTTTCCCCTACCCCTGAGCCTTTCCACAGGTTGTTCCCTTTGCCTGGAATCTTCTTCCTTCTTCTCTATCTGGTAAACTTTTACTTGTTCTTCAAGATGTAGATGAAGCTTCACACTTTCTTCTTTTTTCTTTTCATTTTTTAGTAGCTGACAAGTAGAAGGTTTATATTTATTAGAACATTATGTTACCCCATTGTCTATACATCCAGAAGTATATGTCCCTCCCTTCCCTCTTATTTACAGAGTCAAGCAATCTATGTTAGCAAGATACCAAGATAAAGGTAGCAAAATCTTGGGGAATCTTGGTTCCTAATGCAGGAGTGTATGTAAACAAAAAGATGATCAGAAATCTATCTGCCATCCTTGGTTAAATATCCAAAAAAGATTGCACTATAGCACAATAAACATCCCTAAATTCTTTAGCCCAATTATTATTAGATAACCAGAATGCCTTTGATTTTCTACTGGCTAAATAAGTAGGCAGTTATGCTATTGCTCACACTTATGAGTTATTTTTTAATTTAATTGTTTATTTTATATTGGAGTAGAGTTAATTTACAATGTTGTAGTTTCAGGTGTACAGCAAATTGACTCAGTTATATGTGTGTGTGTGTGTGTGTGTGTGTATGTGTATACATATATCCATCCTTTTTCAGATGCTTTTTCCATGTAGGTTATTATAGACTATTGAGCAGAGTTCCCTGTGCTACACAATAGGTCCTTGTTGATTATTTATTTTATATATAGTACTGTGTTTATGTTAATCCCAGTGTCCTGATTTATCTGCCTGCGCCCTCCCCCCCATTTCCCCTTTGGTAACTATAGTGTGTTTTTTAAGTTTGTGAGTCTGTGTTTTGTAAATAATTTCACTTGTATACAATTTTTTTCTTGAAAACCTTCCCTGAACTGGGTGAGATGGTTCTGAGCCTGACATTCACAGAATTCTCTGGACTTATGCCATCGGATTATCTTGCCATTTTTGGTTTACTTGGCCATCAACTTTGTGCCACAAAGTAGACTTTGTGCCTCTTGGAGGAAAGTACTGTGCCTTGATTATTTCTGCATTCTCAGTGACATTCATGAAGCCTGACTCCAAACAAGTTCTAACTGAATGAAGAATGACTTAAGCATGATTGAGAGAGTTTAGCTTGGGAGAAAGTTGAGAATGATGGGCTATCCACTATAGTCAATTATACCACAATTCTGGTATGGTGTTTAATTTTGAGAAGGTGGACACTGTGAGGCATGTCAATTTGATTTACTATAAACTGTATTCTAGATTAGTTGATCCATATTAAGCTATTGACTAAAATGTTTAGGACTCACCATTTAATCCTGATGAAAACCTAGCAAGTACAATTGTTTTTCAGACATTCATACAAAGTTTCTTGCTCCTGGCAATAGTAGATCATCAAAGCTAACCACATCTCAAGACCATTCCATCTAAATAAATTTGAATAAAATTTAACCTGTCAGTTTTCTCAAGAGTTAGTTGCATCTTTTTTGTTGCTTTTGGTTAGCTTGATATATTGTTGTTTTTTCTTTTCTCTCATAGCTCTGGACTTTGACAGATCATCATTTATAATTTGGTAAGTCGCTTTGGTAATACACCTGTTGACTGACTAATTACAAAGATTGAAAATATGAACTTTCAGTCAGTGGGGAACAGAGACTTTTTAAATGAGTTTTCTCATTACATCCCATTAGCATCATCCAGAAGGGAGTAGTTGTCAGAAAAATAATGGACACATGTTCCAGGCTCTCTCTAAAACTTGTGTGGGCATTTCAACTTTACAGGACTATGTGTAATTTTAGTAGGGCACTGCAGACACGATGTAGCTATATATTCCTGTGTGGGCACACCCAGAATATGAACGTGATCAGAAAAACAGGCCTTCCTTTTTGAGCCCCAGACTGGGGTACTAAGAGCATCTGTGATGCTTCGAGGTCCTCTGGCCCATTCTCAGGTTGCTGAAGTAGGAGAATGAGCCTGGTTTTGGAATTGAAACACTGGAGTCCACATCCCACTTTTTCTTGCTTGGTTTGTCAAAGATATATCACACAGGAGTCATCTTTGCCTTCCTGCTGGCCGGCAGCCTTTGGCTCAGGGCTTAATAGGCTGAGAATGCCTGTAGGAGGTCATGGTTTTCAACTGAACTGAATTTTGCTGTTCAGATGTCCCTGCTACCTGGTCCTCTGATCCTGGGAAAGTTGCTTAAATTCTCTTAGACATGGTCTCCTTGTTTGTTCAAAGGAGGATAACATTTACCTTACTGAGAGTGGCATTTGTAATATGTCTGGTTGTCTTGGTGTTCACTAATGATCAATTCCTTTTGCAGTTGTTCTCTAGTGTTTGGGGGTGGAAGAGACTGATTTAATAATTCCTCCTCTCTTCTCCACAACTCTCAACGTACATCATTCATGAAGGGGACAGGAGAGGCCATCTGGGTCAACCCCAGTGCCTAGTATGTGAATCTGGGTGGGGTGAATCTGTGTTTTATCTCTGCCAAAACTGACACCTATGGTTAAGTGTCCTTACACTGAATGTCGGATAACTGAAACGTTGACTGACATTGGGAAACTTAAAAACATTATTTTTTTCCACTTGTTATTGACCTTGTGGCTCCTGATTCCACTAAAAACCAAAATTAGAGATTTCATGGTACTGCCTTAAAGTCTTTTGAAGGTACTTTTGGTTAGCCAAACTACAGAGTGCAGGGGCTCTCCTGAGGACTTCTTCCCCGTATGAGATTGGAAGGTAGATTTTAATAAGGGATAGTCATGCAAATACCCCTCTGACTCTTTCCAAATGTTCCAGCTTATTATGGCTTTGGTCATCTTCTGGCATTTTCTTCCATCAATATGAATTAAAATCTCAAAGTACAAAGGAAAGAAAAAAAATAATAACTCAAGTTCTAGGATCATCTACAAAGTCTGACTATTTCTTGTTTCAAATAGCAGGGAAAATATAAGGCTATTTCTTTCTTTGTTCAGTTTCAATATAAACAGATCACTTTCAGATCAGAAAGATTTTTGAAATTTCTCAGACTTTCCTATACTTCTTGAATATATTTTAGAACATAAAGCATTGTGATGTCACCTATATGTGGAATCTGAAAAAATGATACAAATAAACTTATTTACAAAACAAAAATAAACTCACAGACATAGGAAATAAACTGATGGTTACCAAAAGGGAAAGTGTGTGTGTGTGGGGCTAAATTAAGAATTTGGGATTAAAAGATACACACTACTATATATATTCAGATAAACAAGGACCTGCTGTATAGCACAGGGACTATATTCAATATCTTGTAAGAACCTATAATGAAAAAGAATCTGAAAAAGTATATATATATACACACACACACACACACAGACATAATTAGTTTGCTATATACCTGAAACATTGTAAATCAACTACAATTTAAAAATTAAAATTACAAAGGATAAAGTAGAATTAATGGAAAAATAAAATTGCTGCTAATCAGAATGAAAACAAAAATAGAACTGCCATATGACCTAGCAATTCCACTCCTGGGTATATATAGAAAAAAAAAACAAACAACAACAACCAAACAACCAAAAACAGTAATTTGAAAAGATACATGCACTTCAGTGTTAATAGCAGCATTATTTACAGTTGCCAACATATGGAAGCAACCTAAAGTGTTCATCAACAGATGAATGGATAAAAAAAGCTGTGGTGTGATATATATACTTTCCAGAATGCTTCTCAACCATAAAAAAGAATGCTTCTCAATCATAAAAAAGAAAGAACAAAATTTTGCCATTTGCAGCAACATGGATCGATTTGGAGGGCGTTTGCTTGGCTTCCCTGGTGGCTCAGAGGCTAAAGCATCTGCCTCCAATGCAGGAGACCCTGGTTCGATGCCCGGGTGAGGAAGATCCCCTGGAGAAGGAAATGGCACCCCACTCCAGTACTCTTGCCTGGAAAAACCCATGGACGGAGGAACCTGGTAGGCTACAGTCCACAGGGTCGCCAAGAGTCGGACACGACTGAGCGACTTCACTATGCTATAAGGCTATGGTCTTCCTGGGAGATGGTGAAGGACAGGGAAGCCCGGAGTGCTGCAGTCCGTGGAGTCGCAAAGAGTCGGACATGACTGCGCAACTGAGCAACAACAAAAATGCTAAGTGAAAAAAGCCAGAGAAACACAAATATTGTATGGTAGAGCTTATATGTAGAATCTAAAAAAAATATACAACAAACTACTGAATATAACAAAAAAGAAGCAG
The DNA here is from genome assembly GCF_019923935.1 of Bubalus bubalis. Classification (NCBI taxonomy): domain Eukaryota; kingdom Metazoa; phylum Chordata; class Mammalia; order Artiodactyla; family Bovidae; genus Bubalus; species Bubalus bubalis. The sequence continues at coordinate 159,946,014 of NC_059159.1, read as the reverse complement.
ACTTACAGGTATAAAGAACAAGCTAGTGGTTACCAGTGGAGAGGTAGAACAAGAGTGATACAGGGTGCAGGAGTGTACAAAGTGTTGGGTGTGTAAGGTGGTCTACTAGGATGTACAACATTAGGAATATAGCCAGTATTTTGTAATAGCTATAAATGGAGAGTAACCTTTAAAAACTGTGTACAAAAGTTGTCATGCCCTTTCACCTAAAGGAATAAAAAGTCCAAATCAGTTCAGTTCAGTGGCTCAGTCGTGTCCAAATAGAAATGTATATATGAAAACCAGCATAAAGTAAAGTAGTATCTTAACAGTGAACATGTAGCATATCTGATTTAACCACAGAATATTTGCCATCAGCGTACATCAAAGCTGTTACCTGAACAAACCATAAGTAAATTTAGCATTCCTCTAGTCTTTCAAGCATAATGCTGTATTTATTGAGATATTGTTAGTATGCAATTCATATTGCCTTGATTTTGACTGAATTATAAACAGTATTGGGTAAAATCCCTAAGAAAATAGCATACTTTGAGTGAATCCAAACTCTAGGCATGAAATACGAGGGTAAAACTTGAAATCCTGTTTTCTTCTTTTTTTTTTCTCTCTCTCCCCCGCTCCCTTTCCCTCCCTTCTTCCTTTCTTTTCCTCTCTCCCTCCCTCCCTCCCTTTCTGTTTTTTAAATTTTTGGTACTTGATGACAGAAAGCTTTGCTACATTTCTAAGAAAAGATTCCTCACCCACTCATTGACGGCACTAGTTTATCAGCTGTAATATTTTCACAGACTTCAGATTGTCATGAAAACTACCCCGGACTTGGACGTGGGCAAATGAGGCTCCTGTGTCTTCTGGTGAAACAGTGTCAGTGCGGTTCAGCAGACTTTCTACTGGCTGAGCTATCTATAGCTCAGGGACCCCCGCTTCCAGGCCTCAGATCCGTGCCTCCTGTCAGATCAGCAGCAGCAGCGTTAGAGTCAAGATAAAGCACACGATAAATGTGATGTGATTGAAACGTCCTGAAACCTTCCTCCCACCACCCCCAGCCTGTGGAAGGATCGTCTTCCACAAAATCCATCCCTAGTGTCAAAAAGACTGGGGACTGCTGCTCTAGTTCTATAGGGATCCCATAGGGACTCGTCGATTTTTGTCTGGTAGAAAGCCAGGTAATTCCTATTTGGTGGAAAAGAAAGCCCCAAAGATCAAGGGTTATGGCCATGTGGGACAATGGCCAGTTTTCTATCTAATGCAGAGATCTATTATATGTTACCTATGTGTACCTAATTTCTCAAATACTTGTTATAGCATTTATTAATATCTTCATACATTCATTTAATGCTTATTAGAGTCTGAAAATATACTTGAACAGTATGTGTGATGTTTTAAGAGAAAGTATATTTTGTATTTATATTGGTAGAAGCAATAAATCAAATGACATCTAGTGAGCTACAAGGTAGCATTGACTGTTATCAGGGAGCCAAGGTGATCTCTAGAAGTTTCCATACATTGTTTTATACCTGGTATGTGCTCAATGAATGCCTTACTGTTGCTGGCACTGCTGCCAATGGAAAGACAAGTATTGGGAGACCAGCTCAATGGGAAGCCATGAGTGCATGGCTGGTGCAGTCAGTTTTAACCCAACCATTGCTATCTTGGATCAGAGGATGAGGTAGTAAGAAAGTACCATGCAAGCATTGATAAGCAAGTCTAAATAAATTTCCTGTATATTAAAATATATTTTAACATACATTTTTAAGGAAGGAAAGGACAGCAAATAAAGTTTTGATTACAAAATCACAAGCTTATGAAAAGTATAAGATACTTTTGAGAATTCTTTGAAAGAAACTGATATTGGAGTATGCTCGAGGACATAATAACCATTAAAAATTTGACAACTTAAATACACTTTATCTTCAAAATATTTTTTTAAGAACCTCTCCTAGTCAAATTTAAAAAGCAGCTATAACTCTCTCATGAGAACTTCCATGAAAATTAAAGGCTTGGTAGGTTTTCCGAAATTAGCTCTTTATAAGAGGCTCATCTACACTAGAATTGCCTAGGGACAATATTAAAAATACAAATTCCTAGCTCCAATCTAAGACTTACTGAGTTACAGTCTTTAGACAGTGGATACAGGAATGTAAGGGTGTGTGTGTATGTGTGGGTGTGTGTGTGTGTTATGAACTTTAACATGCCCCCAGAAGATTTGGATGTGCCTTTGTCTAAGACCCACTGGTGGGGAAATAATTGTATGGATGGGCATCTGAGGTCAACAGCAGTCTAGGACCTTGCTGATTTTCTTGGTGGAGTCTTCTCCTGTTGACATATGTTAGGCACCACTGTGCATCATTCAGAGCTATCTGATCATTAAGTAAAATTTTTGCAGGGAAGAGCCAATTCTGACTCCATGTTAGAACTGGTTCTTTGACTTGCTTTTTATTGCTTTGGTATTATAATCATGCATAATGGCTATGCCTCAGAGAATCCTGCACCTCTGCCTGTTAAACTTGTCTTTGTTCAGGACCCTGTCCACGTGTGGATGGCAGGAAGGAGGAAATTAACACATCCCCTGCCTGGGAATTGCCATTTTAGGAGACATTTACAAGATTAATGGCCTTTTTACTTTGTTTCCAGCTCCAACCCACCCCCCTCACCCCCACCAGTCTATAAAGAAAGTGGCATCCAGACCCTGAGAAGATAGTTATTTTGAGACATTAGTCTGCTATCTTCTCAGTCAGCTGGCCTTTGCCTCAACAGTCTCTAGGATTTCTTGGCCTGTCAGTGCAGGTGAGAAGAGTGAGCTTGGACTTGGTAGGAAACAAAATTACTCTTGTGAGGGGAAGTGAGCTGCAGTTATCCCAAGGGCCCAGGTCAACTATCCTAATTGGCCAGGTCTGAATTTAAACTTCCTCACTTTTTTCAAGGTACTTTGTGTGCTTGTCTACCTTCCTAGGAACTCTTCCACTATGGGGAGTAAAAACCAGTAACCACGTTTCCAGAGCGTAGGAACTTTCTAGAAGGCAAGTTAGCTTTGCCAATAAGAAGCCTTAAAGCTGATCATATCTGTTGTTGACTCTTTTATTTCATTTTCCCATTATGATCTAACAAAACTAACTTCATGCACTCATGTTTTACAAAGTTCTTGGCAGTTTATATATATATATATATATATATATTTTTTTTTTTTTTTTTTTTTTTTAAGGAAGCAGTATAAATACCATGATACAGGGTAATGATCCAGTCTTAGGTAGTATCAATAGGATGTAGTCAACAGTATCTACAAATAATGTTTAATGATGTAAGAAAATAGTTATTGAGTGCTCACTTTGTTCCAGACATTTCTTGTCTGTATTTTTCAAATTTTCTATGATAAACATTTATTAACTTTATAGCAGTGTCATAATTTTTACCTTTTAAGGCCTTTATTCCTATCTTTCATGAAGAAATTTGTTAACAAGTCTTAATGGTTAAGTGAAAATGAAGTTGCTCAGTTGTGTCCAACTCTTTGCGACCCTGTGGACTATAGCCCACCAGGCTCCTCCGTCCATGGGATTCTCCAGGCAAGAATACTGGAGTGGGTTGCCATTTCCTTCTCCAGGGGATCTTCCTGACCCAGGGATTGAACCCAGGTCTCCTGCATTGCAGGCAGACAGGCAGATGCTTTAACCTCTGAGCCACCAGGGAAGCCCCTTGATGGTTAAGAAGATGTTAATGATTAATGTTTGACTAAGAGACCAATTCTGTTAAGAAATGTATTATCTTTCATTTTACATACTATCAGCAGTTTGCTAAATGCAAACAAGAAAGCTTTTTATTATTTAATCCGTCTGTCTTCTGCCTGGCAATACTTTAGCAGTTTCACTTACTTTATTTTAAAGTCAGAGACTTATTATTCAGATGTAAATTCAAATTATACTCCTTCTTACTTCCCTTCAACCTACTTTTCTTAATCTGAGTCAATAATGCTTTGTTTTCTTTTACCTGCATTAACAGTGTATATGCAAGGTCAGTTAATTCTTTGGTTGGAGGGAATTGCCAAACTTGGATAGAGTCTGTCCAGTCTTCCAATTAATCTGAGGCAAATTTTGTCACAAATGCAGAGAGTTTGTGCTGATAGCCACTGCAGACCAGGGTTAGAGTTTTCCCAGAGGAGCTTGATGGATAGGACAAGAAGTAGAAGGCGCAAGGGAGTGATTATGAAGTACACTGAGGAAACCCACGTGGGGAAGAAGAAAGTGAGGATATGATAGAGATGATGGAAAGTAACAAATTTGCAAACCCAGTGGATTGGAGCTCTTCGCTGGGCCAAAGAATTATAGGTGTGGACATGGTAGATTATGTGAGCTCGTAAGACAGGAGGAGGGTGTCCCAAAATGGGGTGTTAAGGAGAGAAATTCCAGACAGGTGTAGTATTGATTGATAAGGTCCAAGAAGTAACAAGGATAGCAGTGGAGAGGCCAGCCAGTAGATGAGTAATCCACATGGATGATGACATCATCAAGACTTTTATCAAGATGGTGAGAGAAGTGATGAAAGAGTCACCAAGTTCTAAACTCTTCAAGGGATGAAGACAGCAACAGTGAGGTGGGTCTAATGATATACCCTTTAACGAAGCTGACTTATTTGTTTTTGTTTTGGAGTAGGAATTAGGGAATGGGGAGGAGAAATGATGTGCAAGCAGCAGAGGGGATCAAAAAGGGCATTACCCCTGAGATAAAACATTCCTTATAAGACTCACCTTGGAGACTTCAGGCTGGCAGCTTTTCTCCTTTCTTATTCTTACTTTTTCCCTCTCTACTCTGCCTAGTTTATAGCTTGACACTATGTATCTGTTTCTCCCTCTTGAATCTAAATCAAAAATACTTAATGAATGTGAACTCATGTCATCAAAATGTGCTTACAGAGCTTTCAGGATTTTCAGGATTTTGGTTTTCCACAAATTGGGGAACCAACTTTCTTTGGAAATCTATTCCCTCAGAACCTCAAATAGCTTCATCAAATTCCTCTGGTCTTTGAGTCTTGCAGTAGTTTTGGCTTGAAATTCCCCTTTCCATCAGCATTTCTTTTCTTAAACAACTTCTCTCATGTACCCTCCACCATTACCTGGTCTCTGGCATCCCTCGGGGGAGGGTCAGGTTCCCTGGTCTGTCCCTCCACATGTGCAGGCTCATTTGTCTTCTGAAATGTGCAACAGGCCTCTCCTGAATGGAATTTGAGTTTGAGTCCAGGCTTACCTAACTGTAAGATCTGTAGAAACTTATTAACATGTGAAGAATTAAGGATCAAAAAGATTGAAAAATTGGCCCAAGATCTTAGAACTCAGTTTTAAAAACCAGGGTAATGAGATTATAAAATTTGGACTTTCTCTATTGCCCAAAAATGCTTTTCATATGTTTTCTAACCATTGGTTTTAGGGGAACACTTTTCTCTTAATTCTAACACAGTATCTCAGATCATTATTTCCATTCTTTTTCAACTCACATAGAGCCTATATAAGAATGACAGTAACAAATCCACTCCTATGCATCAATAACCTGCACATCTTCCTGTTAATAGAATATATCTTTAAATTACATGACTACTGTTTTCTCTTGGGTCAGTCCCTAAGGTTGTTTCCATCATAAGCAATGATTCAAATGCTCAGTGTTTGGGAGGAAACACCTTTCCTGCATATCTCGTTCATGTGATGATGGGTAATTAGGATAACTGTGACATCATTGCAGTCATGAGTTAGGCAACCAGGAGATCACGTGTGGTGCTTAGAGTGATCTGCTTAGCACAAGCCATTTTCCATAAGCTACTCCTCTGTAGAAATCAGAGGTTTTCAAGTAGTTAGCCTATATTCAGTACGTTTCAGTGCTACCCAGTGGGCAAGGAAAAGAGGCAACTCATTTAAAGTAAAAGGGCAAGAGACTTGGAATCAAATGTGGATTCGAATACTGGTCCTGAAAGTTTCTGCCTATTAATCACCTCATCATCAGAGTTTTCAACAATAAAACATGATTCTTATATCCCTTTCTTAGGTCAACAATGAAAAACATATGGAGTGCCCATATATATAGGCTCTGAAAGTATTACTTTGTATAAAAGATTTTTTAGAGACTTGATATCTTAGTATTTGTTTCAAAGTATTTGACACTTGGCATCAAGGTGACTTGATGCAAATAACATTTTAAATTATAACTTTCTTTGGATGCAATATTTTTAGTATATTAAAGCAATCATATGGCTATTCGAATGGAGATTTTTTTTTTCTTATGTTTTACATGTTTGTGAGGTTCTAGATGCTGGGTTAAGTTGTTTTTTTTTCCTTTCAACAACAAAAAAATAATGATGTTTCTAATATGGTTTTGTATATCCTAACACAGTAGGCAAGAACAGATCTTTGTTGAAAGTTAGTGTTCTTAAGAAATCAGAGTAAAATTAAATGGTTATTACTTTTACTCATACAACAATAAGAACTTCTCACAAAAGGTACAAAGGACTTTCAGATCTATTATCTTATTAGAACTAAATCCTGAACACTCCTGAGAGGTAGAAGGATTTGCATTTGCTATTAAGCTTAATCTTGATCTGATATTTGAGATATCAGCTTCTAATTAAAATGTATTTATCTTTATACAAATTCAATTCTTGGTCTATTTTATAGACAAATGAATCATATGTATTCTCTTCATTCTAATTCTCAACTTCTCCTTACTAATTTTCAACTTGCCCTCTACACACACATCTATAAATCTCATCCATCAACTCAAAAAAATAGTGTTTATGCTGCTTGGAGTGGGTGGTGTGTTTAGATGGAAAGCTAACCAGTGTTCTTTCATCCTCTGCAATCCCACTGAACAACTGTCAAAATAATAGTATCCTAGGCCCGTGAGATCCAAAGGCAAGTCTTGGCTGTGTGCGAGGGGGAATACAATGAAAAGAAAACAAACTGTGGAGTTCACCTGAGCCAAGCAGCACTCCATCCTGTTTATTATTTGCAGAGTGCTGGTGTTATTTCAGTCATGTTGTCATTTTGAATGTGGCCATTGAAATTCCTGCCATCACTGTGAGACTTATCATTGCAATCTCGTGTTCCAGAGACGGGCTTTTTGGCCATTGCTGGTGACATATATGCAGGGGATGAAAAAGAGTCTTTAGATTAGCCATGTGTGTGGGTGTGTGTGAGCTTATGTGTGTATGTATGGTTAGTTGGGGGATGGGGCACAGCATTAGTTATTTGGCTTCAGGTAATCAGTTTCGTAGTCTTAGTGTTGGAGGAATGCTAAATGCCATCAGGACTAATCAACCCTTATTTAACTATTTTAACTTCAAAATATTATACAAACTATAAATTTACTCTTTAAAATTAGAAAATACGTATAAGCAAAGTGAATACAACACCAACAGCAACTGTAATTTCACCACTCGTGAATAAGTATAATTAAGAATTAGGTGTATTACTGTCCAGAGTCTTTTCTGTAAATGAGATTGTACTATACCTATTTACTTGGCAGTATATTGCTAAGTATATAAATACGTAGGTATATCTAATTTTTATAGTGTCCCATTGTCTAGGTTTACCATACTTTTTGTAACTAATCCCTTTTTGTTGGATTTTAGTTTGTTTCTCTCTCTCTCTCTCTCTTTTTTTTTTTTGCTATTATAAATTACGTAAAATGGACAACCGTGAGTTATAAGTACAGACTTAACTATATAACAACGGGCACTAAGTCACTACTAGGTTAAGTCTTCCAGAGAATATAAGGTCAAACAGAGAGCCTTTGAGGGCTTCTCTGAGCATTTACAAGATGCTCTGCTTAGGACGTCAGGGGGCAGGTTCTTGAGTGAGTGCTAGGAAATGTAAGGAGTCTCTATAGCTGGGCCATCCATCAGGGCTGTAGTACAGGTAAGATTCTGAAATACCTTACGGGACAGTGGACTTCTCTGTATTTTCTGTCGAAGCTCACCCTGACCTATTTCCAACTACAGGAGTATGTCCAAGCAGATCACTTCTCTGGGGCAAAACGAGTGACCTTGATTGATCTAGGTGGTAAGGCATGGAGAGGACAGCAGGAACTTCATCAATCTGCATGTAATCCAGGCAAGCCAAGTGTAGGGACAAGCCAGTCAGAGCCCTCCTTATTATCTTCTGTTCTTCACCGGTTTCTTTGCCCATTTTCTTGAAAGAGTCTCAAGATAAGGAAACTTTTGCAATTTAATTATAATTTAACAGCCAACAGGAAAAATAAATCTGGAAAATCCAGATCCGTTCTTAGATAGTTTTTGTGTTCCACTGTGGGTCAAACTTGTGTGAGTATGTGCATGTGAGCACACACACACACACACACACACCCACACACGCACACACACACAGAGGCATAAAGAGTGACCGTGGTAGATAAACCACTCGGGTTGCAGAACACACTGAATTCAAAGTGAGGGTAGAGTTGCCTTTGACACGACCTCCTTGATAGCTCTTGTTGGCTGAAAGCACACAGCAGTACCTGGAGTGTGTGAAAGAGCATGTACACAGAGGGCACTGTTAGACGGTCATGTATGTATTCATTTATTTTTAGAAAATATTTTAGAGCTAGGAAGTTTTATTAGATGGGGACAGTTGAGGAAGAGTGTAAAATGGACTAGAACATATTGTGTTAAAAACTCTCCTCCTGCACTAATTGGCCTTCATTCTCTTCTGGCACAACTTAGAATATGTCTTATTATTGACTGACAGAGGTTGAAAATGATTCCTGGGTCCTCTCTTATACTGAGATAATAGCTGTGGTTTAGTTACAGTCAGTATTACATGTCAGTGTCATAGGTACACGTGGAGCTCTCTGCATCCTGATTTTGAGAAGGGCAGTAGATAACAGTAGTTTTGAGAGGGCACTGACAGTCTGAAGTGGGGAGTGTGGGATTGGGAAGTGGTTTAGAAGGGGAGATAAAGAAGGAAGGCACTTGATGGAAGGGAAAGTCCTGGACTAGGACCCTGTCCTGTCTTTTCATTTCATCTACTTCTGGAAAAGTCCAAAGAAGGAAGAAGCCAAGGCACCCACCATTTGGTGTCATACCTGGGCAGTCCAGCCTCTCATTACATGAAAGTTTCCCACACAGGTGTGTTAAGAAGCTAACAAGTCAAAAGCAACAGCTAAAATGAGAGACTCATCATTAAAAATGATAGTGTCTCTGGACTGAACCTTCATGTCGTAGATGAGAAATCTGAAACCCAAAGAGGGGATGGGATGTGCCCGAGGACACACAGGGAAGCAAGTGCAGAACCCAGCCCTCCTATTTTCCAGGGTGATGTCCTTCTCAAAGTCGCGTCTTTGAGAACGATGTGAAGTAAAGCAGTCCAGGTGGGCAGCTGCATCTGATGACCAGCTTTCTCCGAAAACCTTCCTAAACAAGAAACTGCTTAGAGAATTGCGCAGAAGATATTTGACACATTTATTCTAAAGTGCTGCACATCTTTTTTTTTTTCCTTCGTCTGGTTTTGCCATTTAGATTTATGGTTTGGCTAGCAGGCAGCAAGGTTGTTTTGCTAGGTTGTTAAATACCTCTCCTTCACTCCTTTCTGCTCTTCCTCTGTGGAATGTTTTTGTCATTTGTTACAAAAAGCAGGTTCACTAAATCACAGAATCAGAAGCAAACCTCCCTGGTCCTGTCAATAGTTTAGTAACGATGCTCTTACACTTCCATTAGCAATGGTTTATCAGGGGATTTCCATGTCATTCCTGTTATGCTCTGAGAAATGGTTCTTAGGATCCCCATTTTGGGGCTGTGAAAACTGAGGCTCAGGAAGGGAGTTCACGTGGTCTAAGCATTTGTGCAGATTCTCTGCAACTCAGGTTTCAGAGATGCAGCCACAGGACTGGGGCAGGGTGGGGGGATCCATTTATCCCACTTACTGCATTCCCATATGGAACTCCACATTTCGGGCCCATCCAGAATTACATCCAGTCCTTCCTTTACCTCTTTTCAGTTTAGCAAACCTGATCAACTTTCCATGCACTGAATATTAGTTGTCCAGATGAAAACTTGGATCATTGCTAGGCTTGATCAAACCCCATTTCACATTTTCACGAAATAAAGGCAATTAAATTAAAGCTTTGGTATTCTGTGGTTGTATCAGCTATTTGAAGAGTTAATTTTCTTGGTTGTTTGTACTTTCCCCTTTAATATTTGAATTGAATTTACTTCCTGTTTTATTCCCATTTTATTATACTTTCATTATTCTGCCATTTGAAAACATAAACCTATGATTGAATCAGTTTTTAAGACAATGTGTCTGAGGCTGGAAGACAAGGTTTTGTTTCCCAGTTCTTCCTCTCTCCAGATTTGTGACATTGGTTAAGGGCTCTACTTGCACACTTCTTTCTTTTTTAAAAAAATAAATATTGACTTTCTAAACTAAAGCTAATGGTCAGGACTTTGGACTTGGGCTTTTTTTTCTTAGCAGAATTTGATTATTTTGATTAGATGGAAAGATATGGGAACCAGGCAGGTCAGGCAGGATGGCCTCAGTTTGGGATAATCTCTGTACAGTATCTGGATTTCTCAGAAATTGTCCAGGCAAAGGCCTCTCAGCTCCAGGTCCTGGAGACATCGTGTCAGGTGCTCCAGTCTCAGGTCCTGCTCAGTGTCAGGACCTGACAGCCTGGGGACATGGAGGCCCTCAGAGCATCACAGAGCTCCCAGCAAGCTGTTAACAGGTAGAATTGCAGTTTTTATTTGGTGGTTTCTTAAAAAAACATGCTTTACAGCTTCATAGATTATGAACTCCGAGGAAAACTTCAAATCCTCATTTTACAAAGGATGTTGCTGAGGCCCAGAGAATAAGTGAGAAAGCTATGATGGCCTCTCTTTCCGCATTTGAAACCTGCCATTTTAGGTGAAGTTTATAAAGTTCATCTATCATTGTGCCGAGATTCTTTGAATCGCATTGGTGCCTTCCCCTGTGTTAGACTCAGAGACAGAATTCAAGTTAAAATCCTATTAATCTGAGAAGCATATTAAAAAGCAGAGACATTACTTTGCCAACAAAGGTCCGTCTAGTCAAGGCTATGGTTTTTCCAGTGGTCATGTATGGATGTGAGAGTTGGACTATAAAGAAATCTGAGCGCCGAAGTATTGATGCTTTTTAACTGTGGTGTTGGAGAAGACTCCTGAGAGTCCCTTGGACTGCAAGGAGATCCAACCAGTCCATCCTAAAGGAGATCAGTCCTGGGTGTTCATTAGAAGGACTGATGTTGAAGCTCAAACTCCAATACTTTCGGCACCTGATGCGAAGAGTTGACTCATTTGAAAAGACCCTGATGCTGGGAAAGATTGGGGGCAGGAGGAGAAGGGGACAACAGAGGATGAGATGGTTGGATGGCATCACTGACTCAATGGACATGAATTTGGGTGGACTCCGGGAGTTGGTGATGGACAGGGAGGTCTGGCGTGCTGCGGTTCATGGGATCACAAAGAGTAGGACGTGACTGAGCGACTGAACTGAATCTGAGAAGTTACACCACTCTTCTCAAATAATCTGGTTTCACACTAGGTTCCAGTTGGTGGAAGCCAGTTAGCCCTAGGTATCATGAGGCCATTTGGCTGTTGCCCCAGAGAATACTATTCAAACCCCACAGGCTGGCATTCAAGGTTGTTCAGGCTTGAGTTCCAATGTATTTATAATACCTTAACCATGTTTAAGCCTCATTGGCTCATGGTTCTAAGCCTTTCTAGCTTGTCTTTGATCTGCTGTGATTTGCTCTAGTATATAGATGACACTCTGTCTCTAGTAACTATCCCACCCTAAGATTTTAGACTCAATGTGAATATTTGGTATTCCCAGTTCAGACTCTTACCTTTGTCTCAAGGACTTGGCCTGGAGTTTTCTTCATGTTCTGTAGCTTCTTTCCTAGAGAAAGACACCCTTATCCACCTCTCGGAACTCATGCTCTGGTTCCATGTTGCTTGTCTGGCATCCTGGCTGGCCTTCTAGATCACCTATTGGGGCATCCCAGGAGTAAGAAAATTCAGGACAACCATCATAGATCCCCTGTGCCAGGCCTTGGGTTAAGCTGAGGATATTGAGATGGATTAGATACTCTCAAGACCTAGGACCTGGTAGAAAAGAAAACTGTATAAATAAATACAACTAGTAATACACTGTGGGTACCAAGAGATACATCCATATGGAGTGAATTAGGGATATAGACAGGGGGCAAGTCCATTGCGCCAGGTTGTGGGGATGGTTGAAGAGAGCTTTAGCGATAAGTTGCTGAGTCCCCAGGGGCATCCCCTGTGAAGGAAGAATGCTTCATACAGAACCAAATTTCCTTCTTGGGGCCAGGGAATAGATTCTCTAGAACAGATAAGTCTTTGGTTTGTTAACGAGGCCTTCGCAGACAGAGTAATGTGAGAAATAGGTCAGAGTCTCTTGGATGGAAATCTTTGACATTTGGGATCCAGAGTGCTCCATGGCCAGCCAGCCTGGTTGCGGGTCTAATTAGGTCTTCTTCAGATAGAGGAAATTCCCAGGGGCGGCTGAAGTGGAAATGCTAAATGTGGAAGGCTGACAGAACAAGACTCGTTTTATCTGACACAAATGAGGGGGAAATGGCTCTTGATATGACCTTTCTCCCACGGAGGGCTGTCTTTTAGACTTGGAAAGCTGGCTCAGAAACAAAATGCCAAATGAAATGATAATCCAGAGCATTGGTGGGTAGCAGTTTCCCCCAGACTATTCTTCATGTGTGTTATCCGAGAAAGGCACAGTCAGGTGTCTGCCTCGTCCCCCTCCCCACTTCACACCCAGAGGGTGTTGAACTGCCTGGCTCACAGAGATAGGTGTTTCACTGGATGCACTTTTCCATGGTGACAGGGGTGGCAGGGCCCAGTGTCCCTGCAGGAAGTGGAGTGGTGGGAGGAATGGAAAAGAGCAATGTTTTCCAGCAGGACCATTACCTTATGGAAACTGTGACACTGATTTGCAAATACCTCTTTTCTCCGACTACCTGAGGCTTTTATTAACATCAGATACCATGGTGTTTATGATTCAGAGTTGACGAAATAAAGCTACATTCAATTAAAATGTATTCAAGTAAATCTCAGGGTCATATTACCAAATGAAAAATAAAAGGCACGGAAGAATACAGACAGTATGGGTGCCTAGACTATATGTGCCAATGTCAAAGGTACCAACATTGATTATACAGTGGCCACAGCTTCAGTGACAAGCAGCAGAAGCTGGTGTAGCAATGAGGAGGGAGGGACATGGGATCAATGCTGACCCCAGCCACCAGCTCTAGCACATCTCTGAAGAGAGCAAAGACCTGGGACTTGGTGTGGGGGTGGAAAGAAACCTGGAGAGGACAGTCTGCTTCTCTGCTGGGATCTGCTAGTTCGTGGTCATTGATCATCAGCTAAGGTTTTACCCTGCCATCTTCCAACTACCAAGTCTAGTACTTTCCACCTTATCAGGCTCAATACTGTATAAAACATTATTTTATGTTTGAAAAGAAAGAAATGAATAATACCTAATTCTTTCCCTCCAGGTACTCTCAATCAAGTAGGGGATATAAATACATGTATGGCTCTCATTCATTAAAATAATTCTAACATAGCACAAATAATATGTTTGGGGAATACATAATACCACGAAGAGGAAGGTATTCTGAGAGGAGTGTTTTGGAAAGAATTGATGGACAGGTGAGATTTTTGAAGTAGGCCTTGAAAAATGATGATCAGACTTAAGAATGAAGGAGAAGACATTGTGGCAGAGTTAACATCCTGAGCAAAGCACAGGGTGAGAACTTGAAGGTCTCATGGGGAATAACTGAAATGATAATAGTGGGTAGGAACAGATGGGGAAAAGCCAGGAATCGAGTATTGAATCAATATGGGATGTAGCATTTACAGCCAATTCTTACGTAAGTAGAAATCAGTGAAGGTTTTTGAGCAGGGATGTGGCAAAATCATATTTCTGTTATGGAAAAATTGCCCTTGTGTCATGGGGCATATGTTTTGAGCAAGAAGGACTGAAAAGAGCCCAGTTAGGAAGGAGGCTATTGCAGTAGCCAATCAACCACTACTCTGGTATCCCCTAAGAGGCCATGGATTCCTTAGGGTAATGAAGACATAACAGAAACTAGCTGAGCTTGTATCATCTTAAGAACATTTATGGATCTCAAGAAGATTTGGAAGAATGACCAGTATCTGGGTTTACACTTGGTAGGCTTCTGCAGTGGGCTCTAGTGGGTCAAGAAATTGGGTCTCTCAGCTGACATCATTGACCAGGAAGCCCAGTAAACCCAGGAAGGGGGTTAGCTAGAGGGTCAAATGCAAGAAGTCCCAATGCAGGCAGCACTCAGCAGCTGTAGTATCAGTGAGGGGAAAAGGACAGACTGGGAGATTAGTGAGACCCAAGAGGGTTTCATGGATGCTCAGTGGTCATTTCTTACACACTTATCTCATGATCATAAGAGAATGGGAATTGGTTTCTACCACTGTGTTCTTTAAGCACATGTGGAGGCAAAGAGTAGTAGGGGCAACATAAGTTCAAGAGTAAGGGATCATAGGTTAATTTGCAACTGTATACTTACTGACTCTATAACCTCTGATGCAGCTCGTAACCATGCTCTGCCTCCTCTGGCTGCGACTGAAAAAGCAGCCTGGTCGGTGGTTAACAGGGAGGGCTCTGGATCCAGGGCAACCTGGTGTAGGGCCTTGTGGAATTGACGTAACTTCTCAGTGTCTCAGTTTCTTCCTTAGTAAAGTAGGGGAACTAGTATTGCCTACCACTTGGAGTTGTGAGAATTAAATTAGGTAATACAAGCTAAATTTTTAGCACAATACATGGAACACAGTATAATAATTAATAATATAGTGTAATTGGCATGTTATATTACCTATGTGTGCATGTGCTCAGTCGTGTCCGACTCTGCAACCCCATGGACTGTCACCCGTCAGGCTCCTCTGTTCATGGGATTATCCCAGTAAGAATACTGGAGTGGGTTGCCATCTCTTCCTCCAGGGGATGTCCCCGACCTAGGGATTGAACTTGGTTCTCCTGTGTCTCCTGCATTGGCAGGTGGACAATTTTACCACTGAGCCACCTGGGGAGCCGTATTACTAATGCATAATCATAAGTATTAGCAACTGTAAAATGGGCATACAAATCTGTAGCTCTGAGAGATTCTGTGGGGATCAAATAATGAATACGAAAATGCTTTTAAACTATAAAGCACTGTACAGATGTAAGGTATTAATGATGATGATAACAGTGTTCGAAATGAAATGCTCCCCAGGCACACAAACTGAACCAGGGCTGTGTGATGGCGGAGGAACAGTTCTTTTCTTCTGGAGGCTTAGCCTGCTTTGTCTGCCCTGGTTTCTCTCACTGCTGAGAATTAGCTGATAATTACTCATCTGTCCATACTGCCCTGAGTAGGGTGTTTGGTCTATTCTCACTGTGGCTCATAGCAAGGATGCTGCTGCTATAAGCAGATAATGGATGAAGCCAACATCCAACCTGAAGGCAGCCTTGGGTGGTCACAAAAGCCATCACTACCCAGCCCTTTGATGATGAAGAACGCAGAGCCCAATTGCATTTTGAGCCTCATCACCTACAGAATTGTTAAGAAATTTGCCCACAGGTCATGCAGTGGGGAAGGAGAGAAGGCCTCAGTTTTGGAGGCCTGTTCTGATTCTAAACCCCGTGTTCTTTTTGCTTTGTGTTCTTTGTGCCTTTCATGGACCCGTTTGGGGGTGACTGAAGGAGGTTCATTAGTGTCTTGGGATGGGGGAAGTTGGCAGAAATATCCTGATGAGTTCAAAAGCCCCCTTGACTGTTGATTAGAGCCGATCACTGAAGTAGTGGATAAAAGTCTTAGCCCAAGAGGAGTGCTAAGTATTATCTATTTGAAAAAAGTGATGATTGCCATTCCCAGAAATCATGGCAAGAGCTGATGTTCAGTCCTGGTAATCTTTCCAAGTAAGAATGAGCACTAGGCCAGGATGACCCAGAGCAAAAGTATCTTCTCCCTCCCAATCATTTTTGCTCCCAGTTTCAATAAGAAGTAAAAAATTTCTTTAGTTCTAAATCTCAGAGTTATCTAGCCCCTTCTACATCTTCCTCTGTCTTCAGTCAGCCCTTAAATCTGTTGTTTTTCCCTTCCTAAGGTCTCTGTCTCACAATCCCTCTCTCCCTACAGGGCCCTGCTCTATCTATGTCCCACTCACCCTGTGTGTGGGTACCAGTGTGAGCTTTTAGAAGCAAAGCTCTTTTCATGTCAGATTCCTTCTCAAAGTACTTCTGACATGTCCACAGTGTACCGAATAAAGCTCAAATTCATGCACATGGTGTTCAAGACCCTTCAAGATCAGGCATCTTTGTCATCACTCATGCTGCCCACTAACACCCTCATTACTTTCTCATACTCATTCTTCAAGGCTGACCTTAAAAATAATCTTTGTTGTAAAGCTTTTCTGGATTCTCTTGATCCGGAATAGTCAGTTCTTCTTCCGTATTTCCACAGTCCTAGCTTGGGTCTGCTTATTTCAAACTTTTTTATGTTTTCTGACTTATCTGCATGTTCATTTTCCTGCCCAGATAGCAGACTCCTTGTGGGCAGAGGCTCGGCAGTATCCATTTCAGCCTCCCAGGAGCACCCATTGGTCCCAGGCACCATGCCACAGATGGGACTGAATTAACACTTACTCATCTGCCCCCGTTCAACTGCAGCTACCTAGCTGAGCCTCATTAAAAAAGGAGACACAGACATTATGGACACAGTGGGGGAAGGAGAGGGTAGGATGATATGAGAGGATAGCATTAGACCATGTACATTACCATGTGTGAAATAGATAGCCAGTGGGAGTTTGCTGTGTGACACAGGGAACCTATAACCAGTGCTCTGTGACAACCTAGAAGGGTGGGATGGGGAGGACGATGGGGGGGGAGGTTCCAGAGGAAGAGGACATATGTACACCTAAGGCCGATCCATATGATACATGGCAAAAACCATCGCAATATTGTAAAGTAATTATCTGCTAATTTAAAATAACATATAAAGACAAAGCTAATAAGAAAATTACTTTTGGCTGGAAAACTCATGTATAGAGAGTTTCTGAGCACATGAGAAGATCTTGTGATTTTAGTTATTGTGCCTAAAACTACAGTTAAAAGAGATATCAGGCATAAAATCAATGAGCAACACATTAACAGCAGAAAAGCAGATATGGGATACTCTCCTCCCCCTGCAGCTAATAGTGCTGTCCACACATTTGGAGGTGGTGGATGTTCATTTGTTGGCTTATTTTATGTATTTTTGCATTCTTCTTTTTCCTCTTACATTATGTGCCTTGTCAGCTGTTCCTAAATTGGGATTGAATTATGCAAGCTGTATATTTTTTAAAAAGTAGCTTGAGTATATATTATAGTCATTTCTACGACACCAAATTCAGGAAATAATAGAGAAGACAGGTATTGAAATAAATCTGTATCTACCTGATATTGGGAAAGAAGTGGTGGTTTAGTCACTAAGTTGTGTCTGACTCTTATGACCCCATGGACTATAGCCCACCAAGCTCCTCTATCCATAGGATTTTGCAGGCAGGAATACTGGAGTGGGTTGTGATTTCCTTCTCCAGGGGGTCTTCCAGACCCAGGGATTGAACCCAGGTCCCCTGCAGTGCAGGCAGATTCTTTACCAACTGAGCTACCATGGAAGACCAGGAAAAGAAGGGGCATGGTGAATCAGGTACTATGAGAAATCTCTGAAAGACAGAAAGCAGATGGATTTGGACTAAAGATGAAAGGACAGTCTGGGACAGGTGTGAGAGGATCGTGCCATGAGGTGAGAGCAGCGCTGAGAGCGTGTGGGTCCTGGGGCTGGAATGAGTGCAGGAGACACTGGGAGGGTGGGTGATAGGGGGTCTAGAGAGGGAGCAGCCAGGTGTGTTGAGTTCATGTGTTGCTAGGGGAGAGGCCATTTGCTCCCAGGCAAAAGTAGCATGTGGGGTCTTTGAGCCAGAGAGATGGGCCCAATGTTCAGGTGGCTGGCAGTGCTGGGAGGAGCACTTTAAAAAGTATCCTTCACAATTATTAGTAAAAAAATTAGTAAAAAATTAGTAAGAAAGAGAGAAACCAGAGCACATGAAACCACAGTGAATGTTATGCAGACATTTGAGTTGGGAATGAAACAGGGTCACTGACTTAAGTCATTCAACAGATGAGAAATTTCAGCCTTGAGTCCTCACCACTTAGAGTCACACCATCTCAGTTTGCCCAGGACTGAAGGGATTCCAGAATCACATTTACTGCCAAAACCAAGACGCTCCCAGGCAAACAGGGACAAGTTGATGACCCCACCACCATTCTTCTTTTTCTCATCTCATCAAGCAAAACAGTGGCTTATTTGACCTCTTGTTTCAAAGTTGCTCTGGCTACTCTGTGGCTCAGTTTTTTTTTTTTTTTTTGGCAATTCTCAATGTTGGTGAGTGGGTCTCAGATCGCTTACATAAAACATCTTGTTTCCCCCTGTGTTTATTGTCATCAGTGAAAACATTTACAATTATATGAATTTGGTAAATGTTGAATGAGATATGTGATCATTATGATGCACAGGAAATAGGAAACCCATATTGTATTTGTTGTAACGATGGTTTTTTCCCGTGGCCAAACTAAGTCTTCATTTTCATTCTAGGTTCTCCAGGTTCTATAACTGATGCTGATGTCCTTGCCCTCCTTAATTACATTGACCTTCTAATCAACTCCAGAGTGGAATTATATACACTTAACTACAGGTAAGAAAGCAAAGTTCTGGGTCTGATTGTCTAGCAGTTGGAGATTTCCTGCCTCTAATTGCTCTTTGTGCCCCAAGTTTGAGGAAATATCTGTGGATATTCCCGGGTCCTCATCCAACAGATCTCTCCCTATCAGAGGGTTTCAGCAGCTGTGACCTATTACCCATTCACAAGTCAGGGTCTTTAAGCATCTGTAACTTTAATTAATTCATTCAATATTTGGTAAGTCGGCAAATGTTTTTTGAGAAACTACAGTGTTCCAAAAAGTCTAGTGTTGAAGATTTAAGAGTGAATAAATTGACAGAATCTCTGATTTCACGGCATATATTCTAGTGGGAATGGGACACTGATAAAAGAATGAACAAAGACCTACAGGAGACGCATAAACAAGAAAGCTGTCAGACAGTGCTGGATACTCAGTGGACAAATAAAGGTAGGTGCTGTGATGCAGATTTCCTAGGTAGTGGGTGACGACTTCCTGATGGTCAGGAAGGCATTTTAAGGAGGTGACATTTAAGCTGAAATTGAATGGTGGGAAATGGGCCATTCAGAGATGGCAAATGGGGCAAAATAGGCACACCTGTTAGAAGGAAAGCTAGGCACAAACTCACGAAAGGAAATAAGCCTAAAGTATCTGAGGATCAGCATTGACTCATTGGAAAAGACCCTGATGCTGGGAAAGATTGAGGGCAGGAAGAGAAGGGGACAACAGAGGACTAGATGGTTGGATGGCATCACCGACTCAATGGATATGAGTTTGAGCAAATTCTGGGAGTTAGTGAAGGACAGGGAAGCCTGGTATGCTGTAGTCCATGGGTTTGCAGAGACAGACACAACTGAGTGACTGAACACCAACAACAACCTGAGGATCATCAAAAAACCCAGCAGGGCAGGAGCTGTAGGTTAGCCTGAGATATCAGGAGGCTGTGGAGAGGAGTCTGAATTTTATGCTAAGTTAGTGATAAATTTTTGGTGAATTTTGAGTAGAGGAGAGGTACAATAGGAATTTAAAAAAAAATCATTCAGATTGTGGTGGAGAGAAAGGATAGAAAGATCCCAATGTGGAGACAAGGAGTTCAGTTCGGCTGCTACCGTAGTGGTCCAGGGAATGATGATGATGGTGTTGGCCTGAATGGTGGTATCAGAGGTGGCAAGAAGGAAATGATAATGGAATATATGGTAGAAGTCAAGTCAGTGGGACTTGGGACTGATTTGATGTGGGAAGGAGGGTTGAATTGTGTCCCCCAAAGATATGACCACCTGGATCCTCAGAATGTGACCTGATTTGGAATAAGGGTCTTTGCAGCTGTAACTAAGATAAGGATCTTGAGATAAGATCATTCCAGATTACAGTAGGTCCTAAATTCAATGTGAATGTCCTTATAAGAAATAGAAAAGAAACAGATCCAGAGACCCAGGGAGAAGATCATGTGAAGACAGAGACAGAGATTAAAATCATGCATTGACAAGTCAAGGAATGCCAAGGATTGCTCACAGCCAATAGAAGGTAGAAGGGGTGTGAATCCTTTAAAACCACCAGAAGGAATTAAAACTGCCAACATCTAGTTTTGGATTTTTGGCCTCCAGAAGTGTGAGAGAATAAATTTCTGTGGTTTTAAGCCAAGTTTGTGGTACATTTGTTATGGCAGCCACAAAAAGTCAAAAATATCTGCTGACTTTTTTAGAGGATGATACCATTTACTGACATGGGGAAGACTGGGAGAAGAGCACCTCATCTTCTAGAGGTGGCAGGGGGGATGGAATTCCACATGAAGCTGAGTTCAGTTCTGGTTGGCAGATCCAGGGAAGAGGAGAGAGGTAAGCAGAGATGGTTCCAGGTCTAGGGTTCAAGTGTGGGGAGAGGGCCAAGAGCACTGCTCAAGTAACAGCCCGATGGGGGGATCTAGTACTGCCTCACTCTGATCTTCCTTCCCTCACTTGTGAATGAACTAGGGGCATTTACTTAATGTCTTGGAATCTCATTTACTTCATGTTAAAATAGAAGTTTAAAAAAAATGTAGCACCTTTATTTTAGAGGGAAGAAGATATCCTTTATTTTTATCATTTTCCTAAGATATTATTTTTCTCTTAGAAAAAATCAACACTGTCCTCTTTTTATTCCACATACAACATCAAGAGAATTAATTGAAATGCACGGATGCGGTTAGGGCTTCCCTTGTGGCTCAGCTGGTAAAGAATCTGCCTGCAATGAGGGAGACCTGGGTTTCATCCCTGATTGGGAAGATCCCCTGGCAAAGGGAAAGGCTACCCACTCCAGTATTCTGGCCTGGAGAATTCTGTGGACTATACAGTCCATGGGGTTGCAAAGAGTCGGACACAACTGAGCCACTTTCACTAATCACTAATCTAATGTAGTTAAGGGGAAGTGAGTGGAAGTGAGCTCTGTTACCTTGTAATATTTGGGAACACAAATGTGTTCAAACCAGCTGAGATTTCCAAGTGCTTTAAATGTTATTTCAAAACATTTTCAGGAATTTCCTAACTTTTCATTCAAGAAAGTACAAACTCCTCCATACTCGCTGCCACTGCCTGGTCCAAAAGGGATCACTTTACTATAATATAGTATTTATAAACACATCAACATATTTTATTGAAAATAATTTTCAAATTGAGAAATCTATGAAAAGTCTTTTAAATAAATCATTAAGGCAATTGCCTCTTGCTCTTCATGTAAGATCACAGATGCCATGATAAAATCAACGGAATTGCTCAACCCTCCTGTGTCAGTTGCCTATAAATTTTCAGGATTCAGTCAGTAAGCCTCGAACGTGCTGACAGATTCTTTAGGGTTTGGTTTCTGTGGTTAGAAAACATCTAGGAAGCTGTAAATGATGGCCTCTCTGACTTTGCTCAAGCTATTTTCTCTGCCTCGCATTTTCCCATTGTCACATCCTTCCTGTCCACCTACCCCGCCCCCAATCCTTCAGAGCACTGCTTTAAGGCCACATTTCCAGGAAAATCTCTCCTTTTATTGCATTCATGATGAGGTGGAGATGTTGGGAGAACTCTAGGTATTCTCTGCCCCGACCCCACACCAGGCAGCTATGACCCTATTCTCCTTGAACTTCCTTCCCATGGCGATTTCTGTACCTCTCTCAGCTTGCTGACACTGTCTCCCTTAAGTGCTATAGTTTCCCTTTTCTTATTTCTTTCTTCCTAGCATCTTGATCTATGCTATCTTCACCTCTGCACTCACTCATCACAACCTTACACAATGAGGAATGGAAAGGGTCCATGGGCATGGATGAATGGATACATGCTTGTAGACATGCAGGCATACCGAATGCACGTGCTGACTATAGATTTTGAAGTAGTCTTTCTTTGCCCACATTCTTGCTTTGGCAGTATGCAGCAGGTGCAACATAGATGGAATGTTCTGGCACTTGGGTCTTTTTCACTTTAGCTTCTTTAACCACCAGTTTGGCTCCTTCTTCCTTACCTCTCAATTCTCCCTCGATTCCTTTTAACAGCTCAGTTCAGTTCAGTCGCTCAGTCATGTCCGACTCTTTGCATTCATGATGAATGCAGCACGCCAGGCCTCCCTGTCCTTCACCAACTCTTGGAGTCCACCCAAACCCATGTGCATTGTGCTGGTGATGCCATCCAACCATCTCATCCTCAATCGTCCCCTTCTCCTCCTGCCCTCAATCTTTCCCAGCATCATGGTCTTTTCCAACGAGTCAGCTCTCCGCATCAGGTGGCCAAAGTATTGGAGCTTCAGCTTTAACATCAGTCCCTCCAATGAACACCCAGGACTGATCTCCTTTAGGATGGACTGGTTGGATCTCCTTGCAGTCCAAGGGACTCTCAAGTGTCTTCTCCAACACCACAGTTCAAAAGCATCAATTCTTCAGCACTCAGCTTTCTTTATAGTCCAACTCTCGCATCCATACATGACTACTGGAAAAACCGTTGCCTTGACTAGACAGACCTTTGTTGGCAAAGTAATGTCTCTGCTTTTTAATATGCTCTCTAGGTTGGTCATAAATTTCCTTCCGAGGAGTAAGCGTCTTTTAATTTCATGACTGCAATCACCATCTCCAGTGATTTGGGAGCCCAGAAAAATAAAGTCTGACACTGTTTCCACTGTTTCCCCATCTATTTGCCATGACGTGATGGGACCAGATGCCATGATCTTCGTTTTCTGAATGTTGAGCTTTAAGCCAACTTTTTCATTCTCTTCTTTCACTTTCATCAAGAGGCTTTTTAGTTCCTCTTCACTTTCTGCCATAAGGGTGGTGTCATCTGCATATCTGAGGTTATTGATATTTCTCCCAGCAGTCTTGATTCCAGCTTGTGTTTCTTCCAGCCCAGCGTTTCTCATGATGTACTCTGCGTATAAGTTAAATAAGCAGGGTGACAATATACAGCCTTGATGTACTCCTTTTCCTATTTGGAACCAGTCTGTTGTCCCATGTCCAGTTCTAACTGTTGCTTCCTGACCTGCATATAGGATTCTCAAGAGGCAGGTCAGGTGGTCTGGTATTCCCATCTCTTTCAGAATTTCCCACAGTTTATTGTGATCCACACAGTCAAAGGCTTTGGCATAGTCAATCAAGCAGAAATTTTGAGATGATCTAATGTGATGTTTTCCAAAGCAAGAGATTATACCCTTGAATCACTGGGGTTGTTTTGATAAGGTACATAGATACAGCACTAAACACTATCGACTCGTAAGAGGCATTCTCTTTTTAAAATTCTCCAGCTTTCTGATTAATCAAGGAAAAGCTGCAGTTTGGATCCCAAATGTCTATATCACCTCTCTGTGACTTAATCATCTTTATTTATTCATTTCTTTATTTAAAAAAAAAGCATAAGCATGCACAAGACTCAAATCTTCTGTAGACAACCCTCTCTGTGAAGTGAATTTTGTAATGCCTCTTTGTCACAGTGTTTATTTTTCATGTTTCATGATTACATGTGGAAAGGAATATTCATTTACTGTTTAACATGGTAATATAAGGCTTCCATTTACAAACATTTATATAAGTAAAATTGTGAGTTAGCTAAAAGGGAAATAATGACACTTGTTGAGATCCACAGAGTCTCATGCTTTCTGAAGTCCATAGTGAAAAATAAGGATGCAGTCCCCACTCTCTTTAGCATTAATTTAATGAGAGTTGGGCCATAAAGAAGGCTGAGTGCTGAAGAATTGATGCTTTCAAACTGTGGTGCTAGAAAAGACTCTTGAGAGTCCCTTGACCTGCAAGGAGATCAAACCAGTCAATCCTAAAGGAAATCAATCCTAAGTATTCATTGGAAGGACTGATGCTGAAGCTGAAGCTCCAATAATTTGGCCACCTGATGTGAAAAGCCTACTCATTAAAAAAAGACCCTGATTCTGGGAAAGATTGAGGGCAGGAGGAGAAGCCAGCAACAGAGTATGAGATGGTTGGATGGCATCACTGACTCAATGGACATGAGCTTGAGCAAGCTCTGGGAGATAGTGAAGGACAGGGAAGCCTGGTGTGCTGCAGTCCATGGGGTCACAAAGAGTCAGACACAACTTAGTGACTGAACAACAATGACAACAATTTATTGAACCTCACAATCTTTATGACTTACATTTGTCCTTCTAATTTGGAGCTTCTAAGAATCCTTTCCACCAAGTACGTGACTTAGTTCTTCCTTATGACGGTGAACTCCTCAGGAATACATGATGCAATGGGAAGCCAGGCGAGGCTGGGATGTGTCAAGGCATTCCAGGTTGGAGCCACTCCTGCAGGCATCAGGTTTCATACAAGCCTCCCTCCCTTTTATGAGGCAATTTAACTCATGGCGGATCCAGAAAATAGCTAGTCGGCCAAATGCTTCCATGGCTTCTGTCAGAAGATGACTGGATACTACTCTTGAAAGCTCTCAGGACCTCATGTAATCCCTTTCCCCTTGCAGAAGTGGAGTGAAGCCACAATCTGATAAGTTCTTTGGGAACTACTTCCCGTCAATTGTCATCCTAGCTTTCACTTTTCTAAATCAAGTTGCGGGAAAAGATATTGGGGTCTGGTGAACATCTGGGTAACATATTTGTCAAAGGAATCTGTTTCTCTTTTCCTCTTACAATGAGGAAACCATCCTCCATTCCTAGGAAAATGATTAATGATAGCACACGGAAGCCAAGAGCGTATGAGCTTTTACTTTACTTTCTTTCTTTCCCCCTCCTACCTGTGAACAGATAGGCTTTTCCTATCTGTGTTCTGGCTTGGGACACTCAACGTTCCAGGAATCTCTCAGGTCTGTTTCTTGAAAGGCCTGTGGATTTGCTGGTTGACTTCCTCTTTGGTATACTTAAGCAGTTATTTGTTGTAGATGATGCAGAAGTTTCTGAAGCATACAAGTCTGCTTTTGCCCTCCACTTCAGTTTCTCTCTATCTATATCAAGTGAAGGCAAACCACAGCCCAGACAGACAGAAAGGCGTGTTCACAAGTGTGTTGTGACCTGAAAGGGTTGCGTGACTCATGAGTGAGGTCAGGGTCACCTCCTGTGGCCACCCGATTTCATATACCACAGAGATAACAGAGACCTGGTCCCAAGCCCCAAGCTCACCCCTTCCTGCAGTGGCTTGAGGCCTTGCAGCTCCCTCTTCAGTTTATAAGACTTGGGAAGCATGGTCTGGTGTGATGCATGTACATAGATGTGGGGGTTTTGGTGGCTTCCTGTAGCCTCATGCGGCCAATGTGGAATCTTCTCTCTCCCATAAGACGCTTGCCCCACAATCTTCACTTCCATTTCCATTTTTTCAGCTTGACTATTCTCCTCTTGAGTACCCACCTCATTCCCATGCCTGAGCACAGGGGGCAACCTCTGTTGTGATCTGGGTCTATAGGATGCTTCTCTTGCTTTATTCCTCCATATTTGTACCCCCTGCACTGACTGTTAACTCATTACCTCCCTTTTCCCTGTCCCCTCCTCACACACAGAGGCCACGGAAGGCCTCAACTTATGGTGAAATCTGAGCCATGCTGTTACCACAGGGGATGTCTACATATATGCCTTCTGCAAAATAGTTTAACTTATAAAAGGCTAGTTCTATTTATGAATATTAATGAATTAGAAATGGGAATAGAAAAAATTATATTACGTGAAGAAATGACAGAAGTGATAAAATTTAGGAAACATTTAACAAGAGACTTACATAACATGTATAAAGAAAACAATTCAGTTTTATTCTTATATAAGAAACAAATGGTACCTGGTTTCTCCAAGACCTCGTAACCAGGAGAGGTCTGACTGCATCTGCTGACGTGTGTCATTATTGTATTGTGGCCGTGTCCCTCTCCATGTGTAATACCTGATCATCACACTACGTAGCTCTGGACTGTTTATGTAGTTATATGAGCCCGTGTTACCTACATAATTAAGCAAAGCTTTAATGATAAAAAAAGAAGCATTTAGTCAATGGCATACATTTTCTATAAGAGAGAGTGGTTAACAAGCTTATTAATAAGGTTAATGAGCACATTGATAAAGTTAATATGTTTATGCTCAACAAGTTAACCACTTGCTGATACTGACGGTGCTTATTGTAGAGCATAAAGGAATCTAGTAATGAGATCTAAATAGACACTGAATAATTAGTTTCTTCTCATTTCGGAGACATAGAAGTAGATTTTAAGCCAGGGAGAATCTGACGGTCTCTTCAGGTAAGAGTAATTGAAGAAATACTGTACACTTCATTTCAATGTCTCTGTATAACATGTATTCCTTTTTAGTTTATAAAAGAGGTTATAAAAATAAAATGACAAAGCATTTTATATTACTGATGTTACAGTGCTTATATAAGGTATATTTGTTAAATACAAAAAAATAAAAATTATATGTGTTTAACGTATACAACATGATCTGATATACATATACATAGTGAAATTATTACTATGGCTAAGTTAATTATTAAATATAATTACCATTTTTGTGTGTGTAGTAAGACCGCCTGATATGTATTCTCTTAGCAGATTTCCAGTGTTCAGTATATCATTATTAATAAAGTTTACTTTCTGCTGTATTGTCAACTATAACATATAGTTAGTGCATTGTAAAATAGAACTTATGAGAATATGCAAATTTCTAGAGACTAAATGGTACATAGTTAAAAATCAGAATAAATAACATTCTGCTTTAGATCTTAGGACTTCCCTGATGGCTCAGAGGGCAAAGTGTCTGTCTGCAATGCAGGAGACCCGGGTTTGATCCCTGGGTCGGGAAGATCCCCTGGAGAAGGAAATGGGCCCCCACTCCAGTACTCTTGCCTGGAAAATCCCATGGATGGAGGAGCCTGGTAGGCTACAGTCCATGGGGTCACAAAGAGTTGGACACGACTGAGTGACTTCACTTTCACTTCACTTAGATCTTAAAGTCAACACATCCCAAAGATAATACATCTTCTCATTAGCCAGTTACTGAG
The DNA here is from genome assembly GCF_019923935.1 of Bubalus bubalis. Taxonomy (NCBI): domain Eukaryota; kingdom Metazoa; phylum Chordata; class Mammalia; order Artiodactyla; family Bovidae; genus Bubalus; species Bubalus bubalis. Next base: position 159,918,820 of record NC_059159.1, on the reverse strand, counting down.
CTGTTTTAACGTCTACCGATTATTTGTATGATAATCTCAGTGTAGAATGCGAAACAGTGTGAAGTTGTAAAAAATAACAGCAAAACAGTTTAACAGTGGCTGTGTGAGGAACTCTCAATTGCTAAAACATATATTCTTAGGTATCAGTTTTTTGAAAGCCCTTCAAAATATATTGATGACGTCTGATTTTTTTTTTTTCCCCAGAAATGTTTGTTGAGTTCTAAGCTGTTTTACATCATGGTCTATGGAATAGATACCTGAACACGGGCCATCCATTCTTATGGTGAAGACTAAAAGCTGTTTTTCATGGAGAAGTGAAGTTTTTCATGGAGAATCCTGGCTCAATCCCTGGGCAGGTAGCTCTCAGATAGATGGGCTGGGTACAGATGGTGGCATATTTCCTGGTCAGGAACCCAGAGCCCACTAGGGCAGTGTTCAGACTGTGGGTTGCAACCTACTGTTGTTGCTGTTTAGTTGCTAAGTCAGGCCTGACTTTTTTGTGAAGCCCATGGACTGTAGCCCTCCAGGCTCCACTGTCCATGGAATTTCCCAGGCAAGGATACTGGAGTGGGTTCTTATTTTTTTCTCCGGGGGATTTTCCTGAGCCAGGAACTGAACCTGTGTCTCCTGCATTGGCAGGTGGATTCTTTACCACTGAGCCACGTGGGAAGCCCTGCAATGCATTAGCAGGTCATAAAATTATTTTACTGTATGGTTGCCCAATAAAAGTATGAGTCATCTAATAATTTAAAAAAATTTCTTCTAGCCACATGAATAAAGCAGTTAACTTTAATTTTAATAATTTAATCTGTTATATTAAAATATTATTTTGACATATAATACTGAACTGAAGTGAACTTTAATATAAAATAAGAAATGAGAAAAAATAAGAAATAAAGGCTTCCTCAGTGATCAATGCAAAGAAATAGAGGAAAACAATAGAATGGGAGACTACAGATCTCTTTAAGAAAATTAGAGATACCAAGGGAATATTTCATGCAAAGATGAGCATAATAAAGGACAGAAATGGTATGGATCTAACAGAAGCAGAAGATATTAAGAAGAGGTGGCAAGAATACACAGAACAACTGTACAAAAAAGATCTTCATGACCCAGATAACCACAGTGGTGTGATCACTCACCTAGAGCCAGACATCCTGGAATGTGAAGTCAAGTGGGTCTTAAGAAACATCACTTTGAATAAAGTTGGTGGAGGTGATGGAATTCCAGTTGAACTGTTTCAAATCCTAAAAAATGATGCTGTGAAAGTGCTGCACTCAATATGCCAGCAAATTTGGAAAACTCAGCAGTGGCCACAGGACTGGAAAATGTCAGTTTGCATTCCAATCCCAAAGAAAGGCAGTGCCAAAGAATGGTCAGACTACCACACAATTGCACTCCTCTCATATGCTAGCAAAGTAATGCTCAAAATTCTCCAAGCCAGGCTTCAGCAATACGTGAACTGTGAACTTCCTGATGTTCAAGCTGGTTTTAGAAAAGGCAGAGGAACCAGAGATCAAATTGCCAACATCCATCGGATCATCGAGAAAGCAAGAGAGTTCCAGAAAAACATCTATTTCTGCTCTATTGACTGTGCCAAAGCCTTTGACTGTGTGGATCATAATAAACTATGGAAAATTCTTCAAAAGATGGGAATATCAGACCACCTGACTTGCCTCCTGAGAAATCTGTATGCAGGTCAGGAAGCAACAGTTAGAACCAGACTTAGAACAACAGACTGGTTCCAAATCGGGAAAGGAGTACATCAAAGCTGCATATTGTCACTCTGATTATTTAACTTATACGCAGAGTACATCATGCAAAATGCCGGGCTGGATGAAGCACAAGCTATAATCAAGATTGCTGGGAGAAATATCAATAACCTCAGATATGCAGATGACACCACCCTTATGGCAGAAAGCGAAGAAGAACTAAAGAGCCTCTTGATGAAAGTGAAAGAGGAGAGTGAAAAAGTAAAAACTCAACATTCAGAAAACTAAGATCATGGCATCTGGTCCCATCACTTTATGGCAAATAGACGGGGCAACAATGGAAACAGTGACAGACTTTATTTTTTGGGGGCTCCCAAATCACTGGAGATGGTGATTGCAGCCATGAAATTAAAAGATGCTTGCTCCTTGGAAGAAAGGCTATGACCAACCTAGAGAGCATATTAAAAAGCAGAGACATTACTTTGCCAACAAAGGTCTGTCTAGTCACAGCTATGGTTTCCCTAGTAGTCATGTACGGATGTGAGAGTTGCACTGTGAAGAAGGCTGAGCGCCGAAGAATTGATGCTTTTGAACTGTGGTGTTGGAGAATACTCTTGAGAGTCCCTTGGACAGCAAGGGGATCCAACCAGTCCATCCTAAAGGAAATCAGTCCTGAATATTCCATTGGAATGACTGATGCTAAAGCTGAAACTCCAATACTTTGGCCACCTGATGCAAAGAACTGACCCATTGGAAAAGACCCTGATGCTGGGAAAGATTGAAGGCAGGAGGAGAAGGGGACGACAGAGGATGAGATGGTTGGATGGCATCACTGACTCAATGGACATGAGTTTGAGTAAGCTCCAGGAGTTGGTGATGGACAGGGAAGCCTGCAGTCCATGGTGTATCAAAGAGTCAGACACGACTGAGCAACTGAACTGAACTGATAAAATTATTAATGAAATATTGTACATTAACCTTTTGTACTTATTTTTCAAAACCTGGTGTTTATTTTACACTGGCACTCTCCAATTCAGACTGGATACACTTCAAGTTCTCAGTAGCCACATGCGGCTATTTACTATCACACTAAACAGCCAAGTTTGGTGCCTGCAAGTTTATTCATTGAAATATAATGGAGTAGTTTCAGCAGGCATTGCTCATAGTAAGGTAAATACTTTTTCAGGAAATGCAAGGTGTGTTTTTGAATGAGGGTTTTGGTTTTTAAGTATGTTTGACAGACTCAGAGATGTAGAGCACAGACTTTGGGTTGCCAAGGGGGAGGCAGGAAGGAAGAGGGATGGACTAGGAGTCTGGTTCTGGTAGATGCAAACTATTACATTTAGAATGGATAAACAGCAAGGTCCTAATGTATAGCACAGAGAGCTATATTCAATATCCTATGATAAGTCATAATGGAAAAGAATATGAAGAAGGAACGTATATATGATATGTGTTTAACTGAGTCACATTGCTCTATAGCAGAGATTGGCACAATATTGTAAATCAACTATAATTCAATAAAAAAATTTTTTTAAAGTATGTTTGAAAGCTGATATGGTACATTCTCCCAGCTAAGTATCTATGGAGATGTACTGAAGACAGTTGCTTTCTTGGCAACATTAAGAACTCCATGGAGCACTTGCCAGGCTCATCACTTCTTGATATCTACTCAAACCTTAGATAGATATCAAGTAAGATTTAAAGGATTCCTTGAAGGACATGCAACTCACCAATTTGCATGTATGCTCAGACTTTTCTGGACGGATTCAAATCAACAGAGCTGGGGCCCTTGACTCTAATTGGGTTGTTTTTATTATACTTTGATGTGACATCATCATAATGATGTTCAAAGCTGCTATCACCATATATATGGGCACTTTAACACGTTGCTGCTGCTGCTAAGTCGCTTCAGTCGTGTCCGACTCTGTGCGATACCATAGACGGGAGCCCACCAGGCTCCCCCGTCCCTGGGATTCTCCAGGCAAGAACACTGGAGTGGGTTTCCATTTCCTTCCCTAATGCATGCAAGTGAAAAGTGAAAGGGAAGTCGCTCAGTCGTGTCCCACTCTTAGCGAACCCATGGACTGCAGCCTACCAGGCTCCTCTATCCATGGGATTTTCCAATTCATTTTGATATTTGGCAAAACTAATACAATTATGTAAAGTTTAAAAATAAAATTAAAAAAAAAAAGAGTACTAGAGTGGGGTGCCATTGCCTTCTCCAAACATGTTGCTGAGGGAATGTGTATTGGTACAACACTTCTGGTAGACAGTTCAGTGACACACATAAAAAAAATGTGTGTGCCCTAGAACCCAGCACGTCTAGAAGTTTATTCTGCTTCCAGCAATAAATATGAACATGAAAGTTCAGCTTTACTAAATGCTTTGAGGTATGTTGGATTGGATCCTGGAACAGAAAAAGGACATTGGTACAATAATAAAATCTGAATAAAGTATGGAGTTTAGTTAATAAGAATATGTCAAAGTTTGTTTCTTAGTTGTAATAAATATAACATGGTAATATGTCAAGGTTAGGAAAAACTGGGTGTGGATGTACGGAAACTCTATGTACTGCATTTGTGACTTTTCTGTAAACCTGAAATTACCCTAAAACAAAATGTCTTTAAAATATTTTTTTAAAAATTCAATTTTTTATAAAAATAAAGATTTTCATTATAGTACTGGTTGTAAAAGCAAGAATTTGAAAATAGCCTAAATATCCAGCCTTGATCTCATAGGATGAAATACCAGGCAGTCATTTAAATGATGTTGTAGAATTGTATTTGCCAACAAGTAAAGATGCTATTAATATATTGAGTGAAAAACAACTTTCAAAATGTTGTTTTATTAACATTTATGCATACAGAGAATTGGCAGAATGTTCACCAAAATGTCAAGAGTGGTTATGTCTAGATCAGTGAGATTAGAGGAGAGTTTTAAAAAATGTATGTTTTGTGTGTATATGTGTTTTCTAGTTTTCCTTTATGGTAATTGTATTGATTTTTTTAATAAGAATTTTAAAATATTTTTTCTATTTTTAAAGAGCTTTATTGAGATATATTTCACATAGCATAAAATTCTTCCTTTTAAAGTGGACAGTTCAGAGGTTTATGTTTGCAGAAGCAGAATGGATGAGTCAGAGTGCCCTGACATGGCGTGACAGCGATGAGTGTGCTCTCACCACAAACTTGGAAAGAAGGGACTCAGCTTGCCCTCTGAGAATTAGGCTCAGAAATCAACATCGAAAAGTATTAGCATTGAATTACGTGAAATCTCTTTAAAGAATCCAAGTGACTCACAGGCCAGCATTAATGCTGGCTACAACCAGAGTTGACATTCAGAAATGCAATCCAGGATGTATTTGTTGAAAAATAATTGATAAAGGATGAACGTGTCTGAAAGATCACAGAGATGTCTGGTGCCCATCTCAGCAGGCCTCAGTTTCTCTTTCTCCATGATAAGTCTGCCCAGTGGTGAATTGGAAGCATCATAATATTATCCTGCTGATAACAATAAGCATTTGCATTTAGATCAGGTTACTTCTCTGACTCTTATCAGGGTTAGGCCCACTGAAGAGCCTGCTGGTCTCTTAGCTCTCCATGTAGCCTGTCCACAGCTGGTCAGGCTGACATGAGCATCCATCCACTTGACAGTGAGTTTCCTCATTGCGAATTAGCGGATTTGGCAGCAAATTTGATGAATGTCTCTGTGAGCATTGTTAGAATGAGTCAGTGTTCTGGGTCCAGTCATGTTCATGGCTTTGACAGGAGGAATTTATGAACCCAGGAGGGGAGTGGCCAGACTGTGGACCCTGGGAATTGCCCAAGATAACAGTCCCCTTTGCGCCTTGTCAGGCATCCTCTCAACCTCATCTCCTCAATACTATGAATTGTATTTCTCTTTGCATATGGCAGTCAATTCTTTTTTTTTTTTTTTTGCAGTAGCCTGCCATTCCATCTAATATTGAGAAAACCAATATTGGACAAGAAAACCAATCTTGTTCCCCTGGGTAGGGCAGCAGAACCCAGTGAGGTGAATGCTACAGGAACCAGGCCAAAGGACCGAGAGAGACCTGGGACCCTGACCCGACTTCCGCTGGGGGTTGAGTAGTTTCAGGTATCTACCGAGGTCGGTCAGGACAGCTCATATCGCTGTTGCCATAGCTCTGCTGTGGTGAGAGAAACATTAAACTTGGAGTCAGCAGGGTTCAGTGCTGTGATTTTGGCCTCTTTATTTGGGTGACCTTGCACAAGGCAACTTTTTGGGTCTTTGACCATGAAGTTAAGAATACATGTTATGCATGATAATAATATGTACTGCACAGTATTGTTGTAAATTTAAATGCTATGATTGATGGAAAAGTATACTATAAGCTGAAAGAACTTTGTAATGCTATTTCTTTATTCATGAGCTGTCAGCGGAATTTCTTTGTGTGAGTGATATTTGAAATCCAAGCAAACTGAAATTTTTTATGTCCTGGGAAGTGGAAAGCCAATTTAGTTTGTTATGTAACATATAGAAATTAATCTGTTACTGAAAAGACAGTCAGCAATGCCCTAGCTTGCTTAAAACTTCATAATTGAATATTTAAATTATGTTAAGAATTCCATCAGTAGGTTTTGTTCTGAATGATTGCTTTGCATACAAAGTAGATTTCCGTTTTTATTTTATCCTGTTTTATTTGTTTTTGGTTGTGCTGGGTCTCTGCTGCTGCACAGGCTTTTTTCTCTAGTTGTGGTGAATGGGGTTACTCTCCAGTTGCAGTGTGTGGGTTTCTTATTATGGTGGCTTCTTCCACTGCAGAGTACAGGATCTAGGTCATGCGGGCTTCAGGACGTGGGCCCAATAGTTACGGCTCCCAGGCTCTAGAACACAGGCTCAGTAGTTGGGGTACACAGGCTTCGTTGCTCCGTGTCATGTGGGATCTTCCCTAATCAGGAATCAAGCTCATGTCTTTTGCATTGGCAGGTAGATTCTTGTCTACTGGACCCCCAGGGAAGCCTCTACTTTTTTTTAAGATACAGTTTTATAAAGGTGATTCTTTTTTCTGCCAAAATTCCATAGTTCTGCAGAAGCCTTCCAACCTAGAAGACCCTAGAATTCTTATGGGTAATTTTTTTGTGAGCTTACGGCCATATTACCTGATTCTGTTGTCTGGCCTGTGCAAGGCCATGCATAGTGCAGCAAGAGAAAGACCTCTGAAGCTGTAGTTAGAAGACACTCACTGTGTGACTTCTGATATATCACTTCACCTCTCCAGGTCACAGATTCCTCTAACAAAATGGGAAAAAGACTTAACACTCGCTGCAGGATGTGGTTTCAATGGAACACTGAAGATGAAATTACTTTGTAAACTATTTACAGTTCTATTACTTAATTATCTTCCTATTTTGTTTGTTCCATAAAATGGTAACACTCAACGTTTTAAACTTATTTCTGAGACTGAGACATAGTGTAGGGCAGACTGGCATCCCAAACCAGACCATTTGATATTTGGATGCCATTCTGCCAGGCTTTCAGGCCTTGGCCATGTGTATTGATAGAAGACCTCCTATTGGTTAAAGTAACTATTCCTACTTTGGAAGGGCTTTCCTCCTGAAATTATTTCTATAAATAGAAATTTGCTTCACTCTTTTCCATTGTTCTTAATTCTTCTTCCTCAAGTGACAATAGGGAAAAAAAAAATCTATGCCCTCTTCTTCTATGATACAAGTTAAATTTTTGAAGACAGTTGTCAGGTTCCCTCCTCCATATTTCTCTTTCCATACCTCAATTCCCTCTACTGTTCTTTGCCGGAGATGTTTTACAGATTCTTCAATGTCTTGGCCTAGCTTCTCCAGATATATGGCAGTTGGTCAACATACGTCTTAAGATCCATCACCTGAATTGTAGTGATGGGTCTGCACTAAATATTAACATGGCTAACATTTATGGAGGACTTACTCTGTAGTAGACGCACTGTTATAAGAACTTTATGTAAATTAGCTAGTTCAGTACTCACAACAACCCTGTGAAGAAGGTATTCTTATTATCTCCCCTGCTCCTTTCAGGGAAAAGAAAATAGAGGCATAAATGGCAGTGTGCTTACCTGGGGAGTAAGTGGAGAATCTGGAATTTGACACTGGGCTACACTGTATTATCTGGCCCTGTATGAAAAAGAACATTTGTCCCCATCTTTGGAATGATGAGAACAGGAGAATTCATTCTTCATTCACTCATCGGTCCTGTTATTGACGCACTATGTCTTATTCTATGGCACAAGCCCAAGTGGCTTCTTTCTGAATCTTGTTTTTCCCACCGTTCATCTGAAGGAATTGGACAAGGTAGTTTCTAAAACATCTTTATAGCAGTAATATTTGATAATGTCATGGCCCAGGAATTTACAGTGATGGCAACTGAAAATGTCTGGCTTAGTTCCTGCATCAAAATATATCTAAATGATTTCGACTTTCCAAAGTTAGTTGAAAGCAGTTCTCTTATCTAAAAAAAAAAAATCCTATTCTGATCTTGGATATTGTTTCTATATGAAGAGAGTATTTTGTAGAAAATTGGAGGGTTTCTCTGCTAGTCCAGTGGCTAAGACTCCCAATGCAGGAGCCCTGGGTTTGATCCCTGGTCAGGCAAATAGATCCTGCATGCCATAACTAAGAGTTCGCATGCTATAACTAAAGATTTCATATGCCACAACAAAGACTGAAGATCCTGCATGCCACAGCTAAGACCTGGCACAGATAAATATTTTTTTTTAAAGAAAATTGGTCCTGGTGAAACTGGTGAGATTTATTTCAGATCTGATCTATAGTCCTCTCTATTCTTATTTTGCCCACAGGGCACTTAACATGCTGATTTGTCTTTTTGAAGTCCAGATCTGATAGTTTAGTCTGCTGACCGAACATGGTAGTTCAGTCAGGACTTCCTGGTGTTTATTGAATGGGGGCTGAACTTACTAGCATGCTATTCAAGGTCCTTGATCTATGTTTGCAGTCTTTCCTTCCATTGGGCATCTTTACCCACCATCAGCTGCTGCTTCTTTGGTTCACACTTTTCCCTCTACTTGGAATGCCCTTAACCTTTTTCTCCTGTTGAAATTCTACTTGTCTTTCATAGTCAGCACAGATAATACTTCTATTTGAAGCCTTCTGTTCTTTCTTCAGTTAGATAATTTCCCATCTCTAAACTCCTGTAGCTTTTAAACTGTGTTATCTCTCACTGCATTTACTCCAATTTAATAATTATAATAATTACTGGTATATAGACAAAATGATCTTTGTTTTTGATGAATACAAAGCTAAATAAAAGTTCATCCTGCACACCTGTGGTGGATTCATTTTGATATTTGGCAAAACTAATACAATTATGTAAAGTTTAAAAAATAAAATTAAATTAAAAAAAAAAGTTCAGATATCATTTCTGAATACTAGGTTAGTTCTTAATGTGATAAGTGTAAGAAAATCAGTTTAGTTCGGTTCAGTCACTCAGTCGTGTCCGACTCTTTGCGACCCCATGAATCGCAGCACACCAGGCCTCCCTGTCCATCACCAACTCCTGGAGTTCACTCAGACTCACGTCCATTGAGTCAGTGATGCCATCCAGCCATCTCATCCTCTGTTGTCCCCTTCTCCTCCTGCCCCCAATCCCTCCCAGCATCAGAGTCTTTTCCAATGAGTCAGCTCTTCGCATGAGGTGGCCAAAGTACTGGAGGTTCAGCTTTAGCATCATTCCTTCCAAAGAAATCCCAGGGCTGATCTCCTTCAGAATGGACTGGTTGGATCTCCTTGCAGTCCAAGGGACTCTCAAGAGTCTTCTCCAACACCACTGTTCAAAAGCATCAATTCTTCGGTGCTCAGCCTTCTTCACAGTCCAACTCTCACATCCATACATGACCACAGGAAAAACCATAGCCTTGACTAGACGGACCTTTGTTGGCAAAGTGATGTCTCTGCTTTTCAATATGCTATCTAGGTTGGTCATAACTTTCCTTCCAAGGAGTAAGCGTCTTTTAATTTCATGGCTGCAGTCACCATCTGCAGTGATTTTGGAGCCCAAAAAAATAAAGTCTGACACTGTTTCCACTGTTTCCCCATCTATTTCCCATGAAGTAATGGGACCGGATGCCATGACCTTCGTTTTCTGAATGTTGAGCTTTAAGCCAACTTTTCACTCTCCACTTTCACTTTCATCAAGAGGCTTTTTAGTTCCTCTTCACTTTCAGCCATAAGGGTGGTGTCATCTGCATATCTGAGGTTATTGATATTTCTCCTGGAAATCTTGATTCCAGCTTGGGTTTCTTCCAGTCCAGTGTTTCTCATGATGTACTCTGCATATAAGTTAAATAAGCAGGGTGACAATATACAGCCTTGACGTACTCCTTTTCCTATTTGGAACCAGTCTGTAAGAAAATAAGTAACTGAAAATAAAGTCCATTTCAAGGACAGACTGAGATGTTAAAACTGTCTTAGCCATGATAAAGGAGGATCCATCCTAGAAAGTCTGCCTCAGGAAAAATGTTTGAGGTGAAATCTGACCCCACTTCTAAAATTTCTGGCCCTAAGTGTCTCATTTGTTAAGATGTATGAAAGGGTGTTTGCCCTGTTTATAATGCTCAGCAACTTTGAATACCATTCTCATACTAGGGGAATATCTTTATAAATTTTGCTTCCTCAAGGAAGAAGCCAGCATTTTCAGGACATATGCATATGACTACAAACTCTGTTAGCCAGAGCTAATCATGTGAGATTTCATTTTATTTGGAGCAATCTGAGAATCAGCTGCTGTAAGAACTCCATATTTTTTCTTTTTTAGTGCAAGTGATGATGTGGCATCTGTTTTGGGGATCAGCAGTTGCTGATTATTTGTGTCTGGGCCCTATGGGTGGTGGTGCAAAGCCATGGTGTCTATTCACAGCTAATATACCTTTACTGGAGTACGAATATGTTGCTCCTGGCAGGTAGACTCCAAACTGGATCCCAGGCTTTCTTCAGAGGTTCTGTGTACTATTTCAGTAAATATCTTTTCTGCTTAAATTCGATGGAGGTTCTTATAGTTGCAACCAAGAACTCTGACTAATAAGGGGGACTTAATTATTACAACAGGATGTTAAATGTGATTCTTCCAGTTCCCTTGTAATTTTAGCAAAAATCCCAAAGGAGAAGAAAAACATAATAGGTACCTTTCCTAAAGCAAGGTACCAGGTATCTCTGCCATACCATCTCAGCAACTATAGATCTGGTTCTGTTGATGTTAGCCAAGTCCCTTTCTAAGCTATATAAATTGTGGAAGCTGAATGTCCAGGAGACTGATGGATTACATTGGAAAGAGTTGTCTTTATCCCACGGATTTCAATCCAAATGAGAGAGACTTTGAAGGAATCCTCTTAGGAAGTTTGATATTGTGTATCTCCTCTAGGTTGAGGGGTAAGGAAGTAGATACTTAGCTCATTCCTTGTCTGTGACTCCAAAGGCCATGATTCAGTGATGCTCATATTTTCTCCATTGCCTCATTGGGGGCTACTACCAGATAAAAATGTATATGCATATATTCATAACCAAGTCATCTAGTTTGTAATCTGTATACACTGCTCACTCCCATCAGCTTTGTATAATCTTTTCATTGTCTTTTTGAAGCCCTCCATTAAAAAAAATTCCCTGTAGGTGTTACTGTAGCTAATGATCTGGAGTGAATGGATCCCAGTTCTTGCTGTAAAGGTTTTGGTGCCTGATAGGAGGAAAGGTTGAACGGCCCTACCACCCTCTCCCCTGTTATCTCCCCCACCTCCCCAAAACACAGCTGTCGTACTTGGAGATTCGATCATATCAGGCAAGTGTAAGTATCCATTTGTATTCGCCCTGACTTCTGGATACCCCTAACTCAGTATCTACCACATGCTGGGTGCTTCTTTCCTAGAAAACATCCATTGTGTTTGATATCAGTTTTTGTATCAGTAGCTGACAGCATTTTTAGCAGCCTAAAATGATGATTAATGCTTATGACTTTCTGGCGACCAGTAATGTTATCCCCTACTTTCACTGAGGCTGGCAAGGACAGAGATATTGCATTTGTCTTACAAATTCGCTGGGGCAGAGCCAGAGTAAACATTGACTGAAGGTTCCATTTAAGGCCAACTCATTAGAATTTTAGCCAGTTTGCACGAATAATCTCAATTAGCACAGCTCATTAGACTCTAATTGGACTTTAAGCCCTTCCTGTAACCTGGTAGCTTCAGTGGGGCTCCTGAGGATGTGGTCGGGGGTGGATGCCTATAGGATTGTGTACCTGTGGATGTGCCAAAGAGTTAATTTTCCCATGGCAGGGTGGAGTAATCCAAGGAAAACAAACAGGGAATCAGACTGGCTTGACAAAAACACTATGATTATAAAAGGCAACAGGACCCAAGCTTTGCGTTTAAAAAAAAAAAAAATTTCTTTTTCTTTCTATCTTATCATAGTCAAAAGATGCTACTGATGTTAATCTGTGCTCAAGACTGGTCAAAGAAAATGCCTTTGGAGAACCGCCACTGCTCTCTCATTCCAGGCCAGCTTTAGGTAACCTTAGGATGACTTACTCAGTATTACGCCCAAGCTCTGTCCTGGCCCTAGTCCTAGCCAGTACCTATTAAGTGCCTGCAGCAGTGTCTGAGGCATCTCTTCACTCCGGAAGGTATTTGTAAAGTGTCCAACCCAACCCATGTTCCGCTTAACTCTTTGTAGATGCCGGTGTTCCCCGTTCCCTTACCATCCTGGAAGTTATGAAATATTTTAAATGTGTTGATTTTGGTTGTGAAATACATCACCTCAAGACTCAGGACACCTACTATCTTTTTATGTGTTTGATTCCCAGGAGTTCATAGACTTGGAAGAGAACCCGAGGTCCCACCCAGTGGAACTTCTATTTGCAGAGCATTCTCAGGTGCTCATTGCCTTCACTTCCAGTAACAGGGGCTCCTCCCATCTTCCTGTCTTCCATCCACCCCGTCTTTTGATTTCTGAAGCCGCACCGACTATGCTGAATGAAGCTTCCACACAAAGACTTCCTTGACTCTCTTCTTCAGGTGAAGAGCTCCTTTCTCCTTCAACTAGTCCTTCAGTGGTGCTGTTCTGAGATCCTTCACCATCCTGACTTACAACTCTCCTCCTCTTTGTTACTCTTTCCTAGTTACAGTGAAAGGCTTAAAATAGAGAACACACTTTTTCCTGCACTCCACCCCCAGCACAGCATAGGATATATTTTTACCTTTCTCACCCTGCCCTTTATACTTCTGTTGATAGATAGTCAGCATGTGGTGCCTTTAGCTTTACCTTTGTCAGACCTCTGGTGCATACCAAGCATCATAGCCTACAAATGTCCATATGGTCAAAACTATAGTTTTTCCAGTGGTCATGTTTGGATGTGAGAGTTGGATCATAAAGAAGGCTGAGTGCCAAAGAATCGATGCTTTTGAACTGTGGTACTAGAGAAGATTCTGGAGAGAAGTCTTTCTGTAAAGATTTTGGACAGCAAGGATATCAAATATTCATTGTTTAACCCAAGTGAAATGTTTAATATTCATTTAACAATATTCATTGTTCAACCCTGAATATTCATTGATGCTGAAGCTGAAGCTCCAGTACTTTGGCTACCTGAGGCGAAGAGCTGACTCATTGGAAAAAACCCTGATTATGAGAAAGACTGAAGGCAGGAGGAGAAGAAAGTGACAGAGGATGAGATGGTTGGATGGCATCAAGGACTCAATGGACATGAGTTTGAGCAGCCTCTGGGAGATAGTGAAGGACAGGGAAGCCTGGCGTGCTGCAGTCCATGGGGTTGCAAAGAGTCAGACACACCTTACTGACTGAACAACAGCAATAAAGCATCATATCAACCAACCTCTCATACCCTGGCCTTTTCAATGCAGTAGCTCATTTGTGTCTATCAGTGCTGCGGTGACCCTAAGAGCAGGACTATGTGTCAACCTCACTTAACTTTGTCTTGTTGTATGTGGATGGTTGTTCTTAGTAACCCTGTCAGCATTGAGAAATAAGGACTGTCCAAATCTGTTCCTTAAGGTGAGGTGTAGTCCCTGCCATTCACCTCTTGTAACATACTGGCTTTTCCTCAGAAAGCCCAATTTATGATTTTTCTCACTCCCATTGAATTCCAGATTCTAACCTTGTTTTCTGCTCACAGGGCAGTGTCTTAGAAGTGAAGAGAGCTTTGGAGAGGGTGAAAAATAGAGGAGATATTCTTCAACTCTTTTTATTCCTTTGCTTTCTTTTCAGGGATTGAATAGCATCCCCCCAAGAATGCAGTCATAGTCTTTCAAACTTGAAATGACATTTTTTTCTCTATTACTTATAATCTCATAGAGACTGGGGATGGGGAAGGCAGAAAGCAGTCAGCATACCATAGAGGAGAGATCATGACATTAAGATCTAGGCTGCTTCCTGGGCACTGGCCTGTGCAGTTTCATGGGGTCATATACTCAGAAGAGCCCTGGGTTTGGCTTAGTGCTCTGTCATTGCCATCTTGAAATTCTTAATTATTGAACAATGGATCCTACATTTTTATTTTGCACGGGGCCCAATAAATTTCGCAGCTGATTCATCTTGATTATGGTGAAGGCAATGGCACCCCACTCCAGTACTCTTGCCTGGAAAATCCCATGGACGGAGGAGCCTGGTAGCCTGCAGTCCATGGGGTCGCGAAGGGTAGGACACGACTGAGAGACTTCACTTTCACTTTTCACTTTCATGCATTGGAGAAGGAAATGGCAACCCACTCCAGTGTTCCTGCCTGGAGAATCCCAGGGATGGCGGAGCCTGGTGGGCTGCCGTCTATGAGGTCACACAGAGTCAGACACGACTGAAGTGACTTAGCAGTAGCAGCATCTTGATTAGGAGTGTTTCTCTCTCTCTCCTGCCTCATCTCCAGTCTTGGCATATTGTTTCACCTTATATCTGCTGTAAGGAAAAGAATAGTTTCTATCTCTGGCAATCCATGAATCTAAAGCAGAAAAGACAGAAAAAGGGAGCAGTGGACTCTGTCAGGAAAACTCATATATATGGAATCTAGAAAGGTGGTACAGACAATCATACATACAGGGCAGCAAAGGAGACTTGGATGTAAAGAACACACTTTTGGACTCAGTGGGAGAAGAGGGTGGGATGTTTTGAGAGGATAGCATTGAAACATTACATTACCATATGTAAAATAGATGACCAATGTGAGTTCAAGGCATGAAGCAGGGCACCCAAAGCCAGTGCTCTGTGACAACCGAAAGGGATAGAGTGGGGAAGGGAGGTAGTTGGGGGGATTCAGGATAGAGGGGACACATGTGTACCTATGGCCAGTTCATATTGATGTATGGCAAAATCCATCACAGTATTGTAAAGTAATTATCCGCCAATGAAAATAAATTAATTAATTAAAAAAAAAAAGAATTACAGGTAGAACTGAAGCTTCATATAGGTCTTTTGAAGTTAGTTGGGCCAGGTTTATCATTTTATATTGGAGGAAACTCAATTCTTAAAAAAGAAAATTGTCTCCTCAAGTCCCATAATCCACTGGAGTGGTCAGGATGACTCTAATCCCCAGAGGAGCCCACCAGGAAGGTAGCTAATGTAGCCATCATGGCCACTGTAGGCAAGGATATAGCCAACGAAGGATCAGGGCGAGGGAGAAGACTGTTTCCTTCTTATTCCAGTGCCTGCCTTTGCTGCTTCTGCTCTCTGAAGCACACACATATACTCCAGATAGATTTATGCAGCTTTGTGCAAAGTTCCAGTGATAAATCCAAACCACTCCGAGCCCTAGGTAGAAAATCAGTCCCAGTGTTGTAGAGAAGCATGGAGCTGCCTGCCCAGGCCAACCATACTTCCTCTGGAGAGTCTCAGGATTGGCTTGCCCTTTGCGTGCCTTAGAGGTACTTTGTCCTTCCTGATGCTGTTCAGTCTTCCTCCTTCCTGTAATCCCTCTGACTTTTAACATCTCCTTTTCCAAATGTCAGTATCCCCTCCATGTCTTTCTTTTCCCATAGTTCCTCTTCCCTTATACATGTGAAGGCCACAATCCCCTCTGGTGTCATGTAAATACTCATGACTTGCAGCATCTGCCTTGACTGCAAGCTTCTCTCTAACCAGCCTTCTTTGCTGCTTGAGTGACAAGCTGAGGCTAAGGTCAGAGGGAAGAAGGATATAGGGGTTTAGGGAGGGGCGTCTCCACAGAGGCGTGGACAACTCCCATCTCACTTTCCCCCACCACGTTCCCCCAGTGAAGCCTTCTTTGCCTGTTAGACCAGTTTATGTTTCCAGCTATGGTTTCAGGACATGATGCTGCCACCTCACTGCTTGCCTTTTAGTTACTATGGCCCCTTCTGACCATATTCTACCTTAATGTCAGTATAAAACATCCCTGAAACACTTCTCATGAAACCAGACCCAAGAATCATAGAAAGAGATGAAGGATGGAGCCCCAGTGGACATTCTCTATCTTAGGTGTGGGTAAGTATAGAGTTCCCTTTCAGTGTGTCCTGCTGCTGCTGCCGCTGCTGCTAAGTTGCTTCAGTCATGTCTGACTCTGTGCGACCCCATAGACACCAGCCCACCAGGCTCCTCCGTCCCTGGGTGTGTCCTAAGCTTGACCATATTGTGTCTAAGGGGGATGATTCATCAATAATCTTCCTATTTTCACTATTGAAACAATTCTAACCCAAGTCAGTTTCCATTATAATGGAGGGGAATTCTCAGCCATGTTGAATGTGTTAATATTTAAAGCAGAGGTTGAAGGGGATGGAGAACATAAAGGCAGTCCATCAGGGAACACACATCCTGATTTATGGTCCACTGCAGAGGTTACGGACAAGGGGCTCTGATTACATCCCATGTTATTTCATCCACGTATGTAAAAATTATCCTGGGCCAAACTCAGTAGTAGTTGTTGTGGGTACAGAGAGGAGTAAGAAAAAGTTACTTCCTTGGGTATGTGTCTGTGGGAGCATGCATCTGTATGACTGGGTGGGGGCGTTGTGGGTTGAGTATTCACTGTAATGCCAGGCTGAGTGAGCCGGGTTAGTCCAGTTAACTCTGTTAAAATGCAGGAAGATCCTTAAAAGAAATGCCATTTGGGCTCTAAGAGAATCTAAACAGTTGATCAGAAGAGATGGTGGAAAGTGTGTTTCAGTTAAGTAGGATAGAATCAACAGAGGTCTGAAAGGCAGAAGGTATTTTGAGGCATAGGAAGTCATTGGTCTGGAGAGGATGATTTATTAGGTATTAAAGGAAGTGGAGAAAACATTCTGGAGCCAAACCAAGGAGGAAATTTACACTTTAGCTAATGGTGGAGATGTGGTCCTAGGGGAGGGGATCTTCCACTTCTTTCTCCTATCTCCAACATCCTAAGTTAAAATTCATGTCCAAGATAAGAAGGCTGAACACAGAGAAGATGAGATCCATGGTCCCCATGAGTCCTCCTTCAAAAGGCCCGACCAGCTCTCCTGCTTCCTAAGGATTTAATCCACAAATGCTTATTTCATATCACTCTTTCAGCAAAATTTCACCTGTGTGTCAGCCAGTCTATGTATCAATACTAGATTAAACCATAACTGAATTTCTGCTGTTTCAAAGTGCTCTGTTAGATGTTGGGAAGAGATATCAAACTGAATAAGACAAGTAGCCTTGTATGCAAAGTTTATACTGTATTTTTACAGTCATTCTGTGAGTTTTGTATAGATGATAAACTGAGGCTTTAAAAGGTTAAGTAGCTTGCACAGGATCATGTAGATAGTGAGTGGTAGAGCCTGAATTCAAACTCTGGAAGCTCCTGGATCTCACTTTCCTAGTCTGTTATCTGAGGAGACTATAAATACATCATAGAATAGCTGAAGATTAAATGAAATAGCGTAAGTAAAACCCTGGCGCAGTGCCTTTCATCTAGTGGTTATTTTTATTGCCATCTACAGAGGTAGTGCATGGCAGAGCTGGGAAACTGGGGTGCAGGGGTATCTAAGCTACTCCCAGGGTCATGTTCTTTTTGTAGCTCCATACTGTCTTGCTGCAAGATGATGCAGCATATTTAGGTTTAGCTTCTCAACATAAAAACTGAGGGTATAAATAGACTAGAGAACCAAGTGGCTTGAAGTGATGCTGGAAAAGTGATTAGCAAAGTAGATGACTAGTCTGAAGTATGTGCCAATCTGCCATTCTTCAGGATTTACTAAGCTCTCTCCTAGGATCAAATCCAATTCCAGTGAAAACCTGCATCCAGCAACTGCTGGACTCGAGCTCCGATGGTCTGCCATCAGATAAGAGCAACATGACTTTGTGCTCATGGTTTCCGCAGCAGTCACCACATCCAAAAAGGCTTTGGAGCTTGGCAGATTTAAGCTTACATCCTAATTCCAACACTTGTGTGCTCTCTGATCATGGGTTAGTTACTTAATTTCCTTCAGTTTCAATTTCCTCCACTGTCAAACAGGAATACTAATACCTACTCACAGGGTTGTTGTAAGGTTAGATGAAAATTAAAATTATATACTGTACTTGGTACTCTATCTAACAGAAGCTCTCGACGAGCTTTTGCTTTAGGTAAGTTTACATCTTTTGTAAGAAGGTTGTTGATAAGTCTTGAATAACAGTCCCTCTCTTATTTATACTTTTAGAAGTACTTCTTTGGAAGAGAGAGTCACTTCTCCCAGTCCAGCTCTTTCTGTGACTTTACAGAGAGGAATATACAAGAAGCCAGTAGGAAGCCCAGAAGAGATTTGCCAGCCCAAATTTCATGCCAAACAAGCCCACTGCACGGAAACCTGCACTTACAGAAAGATAAATCAGAACGCAGTGACTCCCTTCTTCAAGGACTTGGAAAGAGTACTTGAAATGTGTCCAAAAGTAGTTTGGGAAGGCTTTAAATATAAAATAAAGCATAAATTTTAAATTAGGATCCTGGGTAATTATTTAAAATTTATCTTCCATTTTATCGTGTTATTTTGCAGGAAAAGATATAAAAACAATTAAGTAAAAAATGTAAAAATGATTAAATATTTTAGGAATTGTCTTTTCTTCAGCTTTCTAGGAGCACATAATTAAGTTTAGCACGTATACTCATTTTCCTGTATTGTTTCCTTTGAGCTGTCCATTTTTCAGTTTCCCTCATTACACTTTCTTCTTAACTCCATTATTCCTTATTCTATTCTCTCCTTTTGTATTTTTAGGTTATGTCTTTTGAAGGCAAAATACCTAGTTCATTTGGTCAGTTAGTCAAATTATTGTTTATTCAATTATAGGAAGAAATTCAAAACTACAATACAAAAAAAAAAAAAAAAAAAAAAAAAGAACCTAACAAAAAACCCAACCCACCCTCACCACCAACCACAACCAGCAAACTGTACACACAGACTTTCTCTCAGGCACCGAGTAGATCAGCTTCAAAGAGCCGACTGTGCTGTTCAGTTTTTGTTGGCAGTGGTGGTAAAGCCACTCGTTTTTTGTTGATAAAATCAGCTAAGTCAGGTTCCTCATTCATTTATTCCCCTCTAATTCTTAGAGTTGAGTATCCTTTCATGGTATGTCTTATTCCTAGAGTGGTTGAATTTTTCAAACAATTAAGAACTGATTTTTAATCCTAACCTTGTCACTTTGGATCTAGTCACATAGTCTGTGACTCTGTTTCCTTATCTGTAAAATGGGGTACTACTATGAGGATCAATTAGATAAGAGATGAGGGCCCTTTCAAAGGCAAAATGATGTAAACATGCAGGTGATTATTATCCCTTGTTGAAATCCTACTGCAAAACTATTTTTCCAAAGATGCAATAGTTACTTTTAACAGTCCATGGACTCATTTGGGACTAGAAATATAAATACCAACTACTATTTATTTAGAGATATCCTAATCCTTTCTTGAATAATAAATTATATATGAGGAACATTGAAAAAATCCTCACTTTACTGCATTTAAAAGCATGGTTTCTGTTGATTTCCTAAGTAATTCTTAACTCCCAAATTCTTATTCTTGAATCAGTTTAGGACTACTTCCTCTGTTCTTATAGGTTACAAATCTGAAATCCCAGAATTTAAAGACACGGGGCATCAGATTACCATATCTATTGTTTATATGAATTTTTAAAGAACATAAACCAAATCTGACTTAATCCACCCCAATTGAGCAAACCATTGATGAGCATTGTAGTGGATGCTAGGTATCAGGAAAGGGACTGGAGAGTAAAAAGTTAAACATAGATTGTAGAGGATGATGTGTACGTATGCAAGGGAGCTTGCTGAAACTTTTTTCTACTAAAGTCATGAGAAAACAGTAATTTAATATTTGTGCTGTAAGCCTTCATGTTTTATAAGGTGCCATGCTTTACTTTTATTGTATTTTCATAGCAATCATATGATATATATTTTTATATTATATATTAATATATATAATGTTAATATATTATGTATATATATTACATATATATCATGTATAATATAATATGCATGTATATTATATAATACATATAATTATATATATAATACATATATATGACATATATATAATATAATATATGTACATATAATAATATAATAATATATGTATTATGTATACATATATGTATATTATATATAATTATACACATAATACATTATTATATGTGTATTATATATATTATTATATATGTATTATATATAATACATGTGTAATATAATACATATTATAATACATATATAATTATGTGTTATATATGTATAATATAATACATATATAATAATTACATATATTATAATTACATATAATACATATATAATACATATATAGATATTACATATATAATACATATATAGATAGATAGATAGATGGCTTCCCTGGTGGCTCAGACAGTAAAGAAACTGAGACCCAAGTTTGATTCCTGGTTCGGGGAATGGCAATTCACTCCAGTATTCTTGCCTGAAAAACCCCATGGACAGGGGACCCTGGTGGGCTATAGTCCATGGGGTCGCAAAGAGTTGGACAGGACTGAGAAACTAATACTTTCACTTTCATATATATGGCCATACTTAACTCTTATTTTATCTTCACAGTAATCATACAAGATAAATATTCACTATTTCTCTATTATAGGTGAGAACCTTGAGTTTAGCAAGGTTAAAATTTTGCTTAAGTGTGAGTCCCCAGTTAGTCAATAACAGAGCCAAGATTTGCACACACTAGCCTGCATCTAATTTCTGTTTTTTCTTTCTTACACCATGCTGCATTCATCTCAAGAAAGATAATACATTCATCAAATAAATTATGGTCTCATTTTACTGCTTTAATTTGGCATAAATAACATCTCTTTCTCCTTGCCAAGTTCACTAGTACTCATCTGTCTATTCTCATGATATACTAGACGTACTAGAGCTTTGAACTTCTTGAAAGAAAGTAACTGTCTAAATTCAAGGTATTATTTTTTGCTATTACTATTAGCCAAGACAAATGAAAAGTGATGAATAGAGCATTTCTTGTCTTACTAGAACCCTTTAATTAAGGAAATTGGTTATTTTCATTCCCTGTAGCTATGTAATGATTAATGCAACACAGCACAGTTCATTCAGAATGTAAGACATATCTCACTATGACCAATCAACAAGTGTAGTTCTCTAAAGAGAAAAGAATAGAGACCAGACTGGACCCAATGCTGACATCTGATTTCTGTAGTGAACCACCATGATGAATTTTGCAAATTATGGAGAAGCTCTTTACCTCTAGTCTTGGGATCATAAAATTATCTAGTGGAACCAGTTTTGAGTAATTTTTTTTTTAATAGGTAGAAGTGAAAAAAAAAATCAATTTTGCCTATCAGATCAAACAGAAGATATTGAAGGGAAGATAAATAGCTTATTAATACTTCATCATGCAACACCATTTCTAGTTATACAACAAAGGTGATGAATAGTTCTTAGTATAATATAGACAAAGAATTATAATCAGTTCAGTTCAGTTCAGTCGCTCAGTCATGTCCAGCTCTGCGACCCCATGAATCGCAGCACACCAGGCCTCCCTGTCCATCACCAACTCCCGGAGTTCACTCAGACTCACATCCATCGAGTCAGTGATGCCATCCAGCCATCTCATCCTCTGTCGTCCCCTTCTCCTCCTGCCCCCAATCCCTCCCAGCATCAGAGTCTTTTCCAATGAGTCAGCTCTTCGCATGAGGTGGCCAAAGTACTGGAGTTTCAGCTTTAGCATCATTCCTTCCAAAGAAATCCCAGGGCTGATCTCCTTCAGAATGGACTGGTTGGATCTCCTTGCAGTCCAAGGGACTCTCAAGAGTCTTCTCCAACACCACAGTTCAAAAGCATCAATTCTTCGGCGCTCAGCCTTCTTCACAGTCTAACTCTCACATCCATACATGACCACAGGAAAAACTATAGCCTTGACTAGACGAACCTTTGTTGGCAAAGTAATGTCTCTGCTTTTGAATAGCAGTTAAATAACTTTGCCTCAACTAGTAACATTTTGGCAGCTGGTGGGTGCTGTGGGTATATATCGACATATTCAATTAACTGTCTTCATTCTTTAGAGAAACTGGGATGCTACTTAGTAGCTGTGTGATCTTGGATGATTTACCCAAATTCTCAGAGATTCAGTCTCCTCTTCTGTAAAATGGAGGAAATAATATCCACATCATGAGTTTCTATGTATGAAGCATTATGTTTGATTGTAGGGTCCAACTTGAGTGAGCGGATAATAAATTGTAGTAAAAGATGCAGATGTTGATGGTGGTACTTTGGCACCATGCTTCCACCACCCTTTTGAATAGGCCAAGAAAGTATTTCTTAATCACTAGTCTTTGAATTCCACTGGCAGGGGTTGGGTCTAAGCCAAAGCTCTGGCTCACTTTTTAGGAATTTGGTTGTGACCCACAGCATCACATCCAATCCTTTCATTCTGTCCCAAGCCTCTAGCGCAGCCTCTGCTTAGAAGGAGGCAATGAGAACCCTAAAGAAAGGGTCCTATTGCACTGTCTGTTTTCTTTGGATATTTGAAGGCCAATCACTTGGTCCTTGGGATCACAGTATCTCAGGCCTCTTGTTCTTCTGGGATCCTGATGGAGTGTCTGTTGAAACTGTCCCCATCTTGGGGCTCGTGACTGGGGTCGGATGAGTGTCAGGGTTGTAATTAGACTTACTTCTGTGCCACTGACTTCTGATCCTCACCCCTGGGCTCAGAACTTCTGAACTCCGGACAGCATGACAGGAAGAATAATTGATGATTGTGGGTCCCTGTGGACCTTAGTAATCTTGCATCAGAGTTAATGAGACTCCACTGTCTCTCCAGCACTGGATCTCTCCAGGCAGTATGTGCGTCTCACTCTTTGCTTTATCCCATGTCTCATCTACTGCCTCTTAAGTTGCAGCTTCTTGAATTTTCAGTGAACTGCATTTTCTGACTTTGGTCTTTAGCACTGTACTCAATACTGATGATGATGAAGATGAAGATGATAATGATAATGAGAGTGATGGAAGAAGAGAGAGAGAAAATGCAGAATTAGAAGGGGACAAAGTAAGTGAAAGTCAGTCAGTCATGTCCAACTCTTTGTGACCCCAATGGTCTATAGAGTCCATGGAATTCTCCAGGCCAAAATACTGGAGTGAGTAGCCTTTCCCTTCTTCAGGGGATCTTCCCAACCCAGGGATTGAACCCAGGTCTCCTATTGCAGGCAGATTCTTTACCAGCTGAGCCACAAGGGAAGCCCAAGAAAACTGGGGTGGGTAGCCTATCCCTTCTCCAGTGGATCTTCCTGACCCAGGAATTGAACTGAGGTCTCTTGCATTGGAGGTGGATTCTTTACCAACTGAGCTGTCAGGGAAGGGGACAAAGGTAGTCAGCAATTATGGGATACAAGCCATGACCCAGTGCTGGATGTTCAAGGGGGACAGTGGATATTACACAAACTATCAACTAGAGGATAAATGGCTCATATTTCCTATTGAGATTTGAATCAGAAAAAGTGTTTACTCCCATGATTCACATCAGTTCAGTTCAGTCACTCACTCGTGTCTGACTCTTTGTGACCCCATGGTCTGTAGCACTCCAGGCTTCCCTGTCCATCACCAACTCCCAGAGCTTGCTCAAAGTCACATCCATCGAGTTGGTGATGCCATCCAACCATCTCATCCTCTGTCATCCCCTTCTCCTCCTGCCTTCAATCTTTCCCAGTATCAGGGTCTTTTCTAAGGAGTCCGTTCTTCGCATCAGGTGGCCAAAGTGTTGGAGTTTCAGCTTCAACATCAGTCCTTCCAATGAACACTCAGGACTGATCTCCTTTAGGAAGGACTGGTTGGATCTCCTTGCAGTCCAAGGGACTCTCAAGGGTCTCCTCCAACACCACAGTTCAAAAATATCAATTCTTCAGTGCTCAGCTTTCTTTATAGTCCAACTCTCACATTCATACATGACTACTGGAAAAACCATAGCCTTGACTAGATGAACCTTTGTCAGCAAAGTAATGTGTCTACTTTTTAATATGCTGTCTAGGTTGGTCAAGGCTTTTCTTCCAAGGAGAAAGCGTCTTTTGATTTAATGGCTGCAGTCACCATCTGCAGCGATTTTGGAGCCTTCCAAAATAAGGTCTCTCACTGTTTCCATTGTTTCCCCATCTATTTGCCATGAAGTGATGGCACTGAATGTTGAGTTTCAAGGCAACTTTTTCACTCTCCTCTTTCACTTTCATCATGATCCACATAATTGCATAAAATTGATCATGGTGGTGGTGGTGGTTTAGTTGCTGAGTTGTGTCTGACTCTTGTGACCCTGTGGACTGTAGCCCACCAGGCTCCTCTGTCCATGGGATTTTCCAGGCAAGGATACTGGAGTGGATTGCCATTTCCTTCTCCAGGGGATCTTCCTGACCCAGGAATCGAACCCAGGTCTCCTGCATTGCAGGCATTTTCTTTACCGACTGAGCATGCTGCTGCTGCTGCTAAGTTGCTTCAGTTGTGTCCGACTCTGTGCGACCCCAGAGACAGCAGCCCACCAGGCTCCACCGTCCCTGGGATTCTCCAGGCAAGAACACTGGAGTGGGTTGCCATTTCCTTCTCCAATGCATTAATGTGAAAAGTGAAAGGGAAGTCGCTCAGTCGTGTCTGACTCTTAGTGACTCCATGGACTGCAGCCTACCAGGCTCCTCCATCCATGGGATTTTCCAGGCAAGAGTACTGGAGTGGGGTGCCATTGCCTTCACCGACCAAGCATAGCCAACATTAATTAAGTACTTTCTGTGTGCCATTGTTGTTCTTAGCAGCATACATCTATTATCTCATTCAAGCTTTCCAACAATCCTATGAAGAAGTCAGTACTGTTATTATTATCTCCACTTTAGGGATGATAAAACAGAGACATAGGGATGTTAAGTGATTTATTCAAGATCACACAGTTTGTAGTTGACAGAGCTAGGAGTTGAACTCAGCAATGTGATTCCAGAACTACCCTCTTAACTATTGCCATTGCTCTTGAGACACAAAGCAGTAAAGGTATGGGGCCCTACGTGCAAAGTGCGATGTAATCCCCTTGGAAAACTGGATATTACAAACTTGACTTTGGTTGTATTATGCTTTAATTAA
This sequence comes from Bubalus bubalis, assembly GCF_019923935.1. NCBI lineage: Eukaryota > Metazoa > Chordata > Mammalia > Artiodactyla > Bovidae > Bubalus > Bubalus bubalis. The sequence goes on along the minus strand of NC_059159.1, from coordinate 159,893,544 downwards.
TCAGTTAAGACAAAATTTTTATTTTTAGCAGAAACAATATATTAGTTGGTCAAAAAATCCACAGAGGGTAGAATAAGATCTTGGTTAAAGTAGCCTGAGAAAGGCACAAGTCAGGATGTTTCCTAGATTCAAGAATCCAGATATAGACACATGTTACCTGGGTGATTGGGAAGACTGAGGCTCTAAGGTTGGAATTAGCAAAGGATAGTCCACTCCCAGATAAAATTATTGCCTATCAAAAAATTCGGCTAAGTGGCTGCTGCTGCTGCTGCTGCTGCTAAGTCACTTCAGTCGTGTCTGACTCTGTGCGACCCCATAGATGGCAGCCCACCAGGCTCCCCTGTCCCTGGGATTTTCCAGGCAAGAACACCGGAGTGGGTTGCCATTTCCTTCTCCAATGCATGAAAGTGAAAAGTGAAAGTGAAGTCGCTTAGTTGTGTCCAACTCTTAGCGACCCCATGGACTGCAGCCTACCAGGCTCCTCCGTCCATGGGATTCTCCAGGCAAAAGTACTGGAGTGGGTTGCCATTGCCTTCTCCGACAAAGTGGAGACATCAGTAATTCTCAGCAGACTAATAAATGTAAACAAGGACTCAATTTTGAGTCTGTTATATTATCCTCTGGTCTTTCCTTTTTGTATAGGCTTAGCTATAATGTTCTCTCTTGAATATCTTCATTTTTATATAAAACAGTTTTTGTTTCATTTTTTTCTGTTTGAGAAGGTGATACATCTATTCAGTAAGACACATTAACTACAGAAATTTATTATTAATCATTAGTTGTGAGCACAGTAATTATTATTACATAATTCTTCTCTGCATCCAATAAGATCAGGGGTAGGTGTCAACAGTTGTCACATAATTATAAAATCATGAAATTCACATGAAAGTCTTTGATCTAGAAAGTTGTGTATTACAGCCTTGAACTATGTATCAAACACACTTAGAGACCAAAGGGCAGTAGAAAATGGCCCTTTAGCTCTCTCTTCAGTCTGCCTTTCCTTTGAACAGATTCTGCTTCAGATGGGTGTCTAGAAGTGCTTTAATTTTGATGCTCCTCCATCTTTTCCTTTCATCACCTCTGTCTTCCTCAATCCTGGAGAGAACCTGATGCTTCCTGGCCCCATTCTGGAGCACAGCTGTGGTGTGCTCACATTGTTTAGTATAGAACCTTTATCGACAAATCTTCCTGGTAGTAGTGATAACGTCTTAGAGCAAGATTGAGTCATTATTATGCTGTCAGATGTCCTCCCCTCCAGAGGGAATGAGAAGGGAGATCACACAACTTGGCAAATGTCCTAAAAAGGACAGGAACTATCATGCCACAGGCTGTTGGAATACAGTCATAACCTTAGTACTTTGGCCCTTTGAATACCTGACCAGTTGGCAAAATGGCCTGCTGGACAATTCTTGAGCAGGATACGGAGAGATACTGATCTGAGTCCAGGTACTGTCGCCTACCCTCTATGTGATTTTCGGCAAGTCAGCTTTCTGTCTGAGCTTTGGTATCTTCATAACACAAAGAAGTTAGACTAATTCAGTGATTTCAAGCTCTTTAAAGAATACTCATATATCACTTTCTTTAAATGTTCCTGGGATTATAAACAGATAAAATATTAAAGCAGGGTGGCTCTGGGGTTCCAGGTCTCACCTATGTATGCCATCTTCCTCCACCTCATGGTAGAACCTGTGTTTAACAGTTCTAATATCACTGTAATAGGTTATATGAATGATCTTTTCCAGTTCAGAAATTCTGCATGACAATCTCAAGCAAAGGCAGTAGCTTAATGAAAGTCAGCATATATATAAAATCCATATCAGCTATTTAAAAAAATATTTTTCTTAGAAGAACAAAAGCCCAATAGTTCCTTAATATATTTCAGCTCAAAGAAGGATTACTCTTTACCTCCAGGTGAATAACTTGTAGTAATGTTAGAGACAGTGGACCTCACATGAAGTCAGGAGTTGAATCTGGGAACAGAAATGAGATTTCACACCTGTCTTCTATGCTTCTTTTAAGCATAAATGCTTCTGAATCAATTCATAGAGCATTGTTGGATTTGAGATTCTTGAAGGCAGTCACATCATGTGCATATTTCACCATTTAATATTTCCACGCAGTTCAGTTCCTCTCAGCAGATTTGTATCAAACCACTGAGTGTTTTTCATACTGTTCATGGGGTTTAGTATGAAACCTGATGCTGGGAAAGATTGAAGGCAGGAGGAGAAGGGGACGACAGAGGACGAGATGGTTGGATGGCATCACCAACTCAATGGACATGAGTTTGAGAAAGCTCCAGGAGATGGTGAAGGACAGGGAAGCCTGGTGTGCTGTAGTCCTTGGGGTCACAAAGAGTTACACATGACTGAACGACTGAACAGCTGAACCAAAACAACAACAACTGAGTGTTTTAGCATATGATATTCTGCCACATAGTGGCCTCGAGGGTGTTGGACTGTTCTGCCAAAACTGTGAGTGGCTCTGGTTTGTCACCTCTTTGGTAGATTGATATTCTGCATTGCCTGATTTGTAGTTGGCCCTCAAAAATATCTGTTGAGTGAATGGATGAATTCAGGAAGTTGACTCAGGTCACTGAAAGGTCCCAGTGCTCACTTAAGCCAAGCCTTATTGAGAACTAGCTTAACAGTTGATGCAGCCATTCAGAGACATAGCCAATTATTGTTCTTGCATACATGTGACCATGGAAACATGAGTCTATAGAAATGATAACTTCACAAAATGAGAGGAGAATACCCAGGGCCTTTGTTTTATGTTCCCAGTAGCAAATAATATCTGGAAATCAGACCTTCAAGGATAGTGTTTAAAAGTAATTGATAATCTGATCCATTTAATAACAAGTAGAAATATATATTTGTAAGATGTCATGCTGCCTGTGCCTCCTTGCTGGTGACCAAAAACTCATTAGTCTAGGATTGACCTATCAACTGTCCACTTTGAATCAGGAATTTTGGTTTACTAGAGGCAAAGGCAGGAAAGAATACCCTATTGATAGAATCCTAGTTCTTTTATCTCTGGAGTATATTTTATGCTCACTGGGTTGAACCAGTTACTCATTTTGTTTTTGTGATTTCAAACTACATAGAATATTTTTGTAATCTGAATCTATTTTTTGAGTTGTGGATGGTTATTAAACTCTTGTAAAGTTTATAGAGTACCAGGGCAGCATTTCTCTTACATGGTCAAGAAAATAAGAATTAAAGATATTTGATTCTAGTGTTTGGTTTATCCTGCAGTTTTCACATGTTTTACTTAGAATATATTTTACTATTCTCTGGACCTTCAAATGATGTTTTAATTTCTATTTTTTTTTGGCTATGCCATGTGACTTGCAGGATCTTGGTTCCCCAACCAGGGATTGAACCTGGGCCCAACAGTGAAAGTGCTGAGTCCTAACCACTGGGCCACCAGGGTATTCCCCACATTTGACTTCCGAGATGCTTCCTGATAAAAGGGTTCTGCAATCAAGCAAATTTTACTGAAGTGATGCAACAGAATCAAGGTTGGGTTAAAAATTATTTTTAACTAGTATGCAATATATCTGAGTTTGTGTTACTTAGAATCTTATTCCACTTGGATATGACTTTTAAATGTGACTGATTAATACTGACATTATATGACTTAATGAAGTAATGAGCTGCTTAAATGAAATTTTACCAAAAAGGCTTAAATATAAAGTTAAAAGTAAATTTTAATATAATTATCTGATGAAAAATGATGAAAAATGAATTAACTCCATGCTTTCTTAAAGAGACTGTGGTAAATACCATGGTTTTCCCTTCATGCCTCAGGGTTATCACTATGAATACTGCACAGTGTTATGGAACAATGAAGCCTGCCTTCACAGCTCTGTGTGAGCCTCTTTGCCTTCAGATCCCTTAGTTCTTTGAGTTCTTGTGTGTACTTTTTATCGACAGGCTTCATCACCTCCTCTCTGAAGTTATTACCTTCTTATTTATCTTTCCATTCTGATCCATCAGTTTTTAATTTTTTTCTAATGTGATGTGGGATAGGCTAGTGCAGTTTTAACAACTATGTATAAAATAAGATGAATGTATTCTGAGATCCATAGCTTTAGTAAGGTGTATGAGTATTACTTCAAATTCATGATATTTAGTAAACACTTATTTTTCCCTGTTCTTTTATTTCTTCTTTATTACCTGGACTGAATAATTGCTATTTTGAATGTGCAGGACTTCTGCTTCTTAACATATATGACTAATAGATGAAAATTTTCTTTTGTTTTATTTAAAATATTAACCTAGATGTCCATCAGCAGATGAATGGATAAGAAAGCTGTGGTACATATACACAATGGAGTATTACTCAGCCATTAAAAAGAATACATTTGAATCAGTTCTAATGATGTGGATGAAACTGGAGCCTATTATACAGAGTGAAGGAAGCCAGAAAGAAAAACACCAATACAGTATACTAACACATATATATGGAATTTAGAAAGATGGTAACAATAACCCTGTATACGAGACAGCAAAAGAGACACTGATGTATAGAACAGTCTTTTGGACTCTGTGGGAGAGGGAGAGGGTGGGATGATTTGGGAGAATGGCATTGAAATATGTATAATATCATATATGAAATGAGTCGCCAGTCCAGGTTCGATGCACGATACTGGATGCTTGGGGCTGGTGCACTGGGACGACCCAGAGGGATGGTATGGGGAGGGAGGAGGGAGGAGGGTTCAGGATGGGGAACACATGTATACCTGTGGCAGATTCATTTAGATATATGGCAAAACCAATACAATATTGTAAAGTTAAAAAAAATAAAATATTAGCATATTTTGTTGTAAGAGACCATTAATTATTATACATTCTCAATTAGCCATATCCATACACTGTCTGAATTGGCATCATGGACTCAGTGAACATGAGTCTGAGCCAACTCCAGGAGATAGTAAAGGACAAGGAAGCCTTGAGTGCTGCAGTCCATGGGGTTGCAAAGAGTCAGACATGACTTAGCAACTGAACAATAGTCGACTGACTGTTCCAACCGGTCAATCGTCAAGGAACTTCCATCCGCCTGGTAGCACACATCATAAGTATAAACAGATTAAATAAGAATGAAAGACTTATCAAGTTCAGTGATTACACATAAAAAAATAAATGAATGCCATGATTTGTAGTTATCTCAGTCACACTAAATGGAAAATTTGAAAATCATGCTCAAGGGACAGAATAGACATCTGTCACTTCCATTGAAAGCCAAAGACTCAGTAGTGTTTCCACTATTTATCAAACTGAGCTGCCTGATGATATTTGATTAGAATTCTGTATTTGTTCACATCTCTGTAGAAAGACGGAGAAGGCAATGGCACCCCACTCCAGTACTCTTGCCTGGAAAATCCCATGGACAGAGGAGCCTGGAAGGCTGCAGTCCACAGAGTCGCTGAGGGTCGGACGCGACTGAGCGACTTCACTTTCACTTTTCACTTTCATGCATTGGAGAAGGAAATGGCAACCCACTCCAGTGTTCTTGCCTGGAGAATCCCAGGGACGGGGGAGCCTGGTGTGTTGCCGTCTATGGGGTCGCACAGAGTCAGACATGACTGAAGCAACTTAGCAGCAGCAGCAGCAGCAGCTGTAGAAAGAAATCAGGTGAAAATCTTAGAAGTCATAAATATATTCAAAAAATAATTTGGCCATGAGAATGACTTGGGTAGATCACAAAAACAAGAAAACCATAAATGAAGGTATGAGAAATTTGATGATATTAATACAAACCCTCTGAAGACCTTTATCTTTTAGAAGTGCAGACTAAATTATTGGTAAGTGAAATAATATGATATTTTGTTTGCTACAAAAGAGTACAGGATTGGAAGAAGGAGGAGTTTAAAACAGAAACAAGATTGTGAATTAATTAATATTGAAGCTGGAAGTAAGCACATGGGTTCACTTATATTTGTCTCTTTTATTTCTCTTTCTCTTTTCTGGATGTTTGAAATTTTTAATAATTAAAAAAATAATTTATGTGACTAAGAGCCATTAGTTGAAGGTTGAAACACCACACTGGAAAAATATTTGTAGCACTGGTAGGTAAAACAAGGGGTGATATTTCTAATATACAAAGGACCATTAACCAATGCATGAAAAAATTTATACAAATAAAAAAGAATGGTAATAAACATGGACAAGTCACAAATGGAGAAATACTAATAGCC